>NC_089771.1:12722883-12737883 GCF_040412425.1 Macrobrachium rosenbergii
CATGGGCGTATGAGACTTTACAGAAGCATCCGTACAATGGCCAGACTCATAGTCCAGCTGTATCTATATCTGCGTGCTGGGTTCTTTAATCCTTTCATTGCCCTCCTCCTCCTCCTCCCCTCCTCCTGTGTGACCCCGCTTTCGTGACCTTGGCCTTTCTCTGCCCGCTCCTTCTTCCAGGTGTACATGTTCCGTGCGTCCTCTTGTGTTTTTTTGTTTCTTTACTACTGAGGAGTATTCAGTTTTTCTTGACATGCTGTCTTCAAAGCCGTTTCCAGTGTTCCCTGCCATTGTGTTGTTAGCGCATGTTATGAAGGGCGTTCTCTACAATCAGTCTTGTTGGTGTTCCTGTACAAAAAATTCATATTTTCCCCAGTCTATTTTGTGGTCTTTTTCCCAACAATGTTTGGCAACTGCCGACGTCTGATTATAAACTCTTATGTTCTGTATGTGTTGTTTGCTTCCCTCTTTGCAGGATTTCCCGCTTTCGCCGTAGTACCGATTTACACAGTCTAGACACGCTGTCACGTATAACCTCCTCTTATCTCTCTCCCATCTACCGACTTTTTGTTTCTAACTGTTTTGTAACTGCCTATCATTTTGAAAAATTATCGAACTTCCTGTTGATGGGTGTAATAGTGCTGTCGTCCGTAACTGTAATTATTTTCATCCCTACCAAATGTTCCTTTTCTATCCCTTACCTCCCCTCAAAATAGTTTTTTCTTTCCCTAATGAGTGCCCGCTCCCACCAGTACTCAGGGTATCCTAATCTCCTAAAATTCCCCCTCAGGTATTCCAGCTCTTCATCTAAGAATTCGGGACTGCAAATCCTATAAGCCCTAATGGCCAACCCTGTCATTACTCCCATTTTTATTTCTTTCCTATGACTGGAGAACATACAGTATGCATGTATGAATTGGTGTGTTTCTTGTTCCCATGAACCCTGAACTTTAAATTTTCCCCTTCCCTCTTTACCAGTACGTCCAAGAAAGGAATGTGTTCATTTAGTTTATTTATTTTTTCTAAGAACTTGTGTAGTTCTTCCCTTTCTCCCTTATAAATAATAAAAATGTCATCCACGTATCTTACCGATTTGGTGATGTTTAAGTTCCCTTCATTTAATTTACCCGCCTCTTCCGTTTCAAAACATTCCGTAAAGATATTAACTAAGATCGGCTAAAGACTCGAACCCATAGCCACGCCATTTTTTTGTATATAATAGTTTTCGCCCAACTTGAACACATTAACGCTGAGGGCCGTTGACAAAAATTTGATCAAAACGTCATGATCTAAGTTAATGTGTTCAAGTGTGGCGAAAACCATTACATGCCAAAAAAAAAAAGTTTTTAAGGAAATAAACACAAAATAAACACAGATAAAACGGAATTTAATAAACGCACGTGTGTCATCCCTTCAAGCTAGGAATGTTTTGTTTACGACATCCGATGACGTCATCAACCGTAGTTATGAATGGGTCTGCCTAATTATAAGTAGTCTATCAAGATTTTAAAATCAGTTATCAGTAACAAGATACACTGTTATAAGGCACAGATAAAAAAAAAAAAATTATTACATGTTTCAGCTGACTGAACATTTTCGACTGTATAAAGAGAGAGAAAAATATTAAATTTGTTCAAATAATTATAATTTTTCTTGATTAGCAAGTTACTGTATGGACAGATGTTTAACTTCAATAGGTGAACAATGTTTTTATGAAACGAAAAAATGTACCAATAATCATACTCCACTTTTCCGGTAAAAACACTTTTCCATTCCTGAAATCCTTGCATTCATTAGGCTTTAGAAAAAGGAAAACGCAAAAAAGTTTAAAAAAACACGTTTTTTATTAAGAGCAAAATGATTTCTCTCCATCTGAATGGATGTTTAATTGAGAGAGGCACCATTTTAATTCTATTCTAGGCTTCATATTTTCATACTCTTATACTTTTTAAGCACTTCTATTTTTCATAATATTTTCATGTTGACAAACTTCTTTCACTTCTATAAGTTTCACAGTGTGAGCATTATAATGATCTGAAGCTATAATAATTAACACGAAAAGAAAAAGCTTTAACAACTGATATATAAAAAAAATACTACAAGCAAATTATTGTGGCATAAAGTTAATGCTTGAAAGAGTTGGACAGGTACATTTGTATTGAAAAGTCTTAAGAACCTTTCAAACGATTAAGAATTGTGAATAAATTGGGAATTTCTTATAATTCTCTACTCTGGTAAATATCGGACTGTCTGTATACCATTCATACTATCAATAAACAGGAATGGAATCAAGAAAATTAAATCGTGTCGATTTTGCATTGGTCTGAATTTGAGGCTCACTATCTTAGTCTTGTTATTACTAAAATAATACGTAGCTCTCTGTCTTTTCACTGTCATACATACATACATACATACATACATACATACATACATACATACATACATACATACATACATACATACATACATATCTTTCTTAGAAAAGAAAAACTATGAAACACAACAGGTCCTTTTCATCATATATTCAATTATTCTTGAACTCATCACAGCTCAAGGTTATAATGCTCATTATTTCCTTAATCTATGTGAAAAATTAAGCAACTGTTTCTTCTCTCTTTTTTGTCTAATTTTTTCCCTGGTCATTACAATGTGGTATGAATGTCATTCCTTCTTTAATAGTGGGACGATTTTCTTTTCAAAGGTATTTTTCTGTTTTGTAACATAACCATTTTGTCCATCTTATTTTCCCAAAACAATCATGTTATTCAATTTAGAAATTCTATTTTCTGGTTATTTTTCCTTTTCTTACACGGTATATCACGAATATTTCTGCTTGAAATTTGGACAATTTTAAAATTTCATCCAACATATTTTCCTCAAAAGCTCTCTTACAGAGCGTACGATAAGATTTATTTCTAATTTATAATTGCCAGTGGTAATGAACGTCTTTGTTTAATCTTGTCAGGTATCAGTCAGATGAAAACACATCTTTCAATAGGTTATTTTGATTGGAAGGCATTTCCATCATATCCCAGCTCAAAAAAAGGCTAAGGTTTAAATCCCAAAAACTGACGGATTCAGTAACCCGTCACTAAACCTCTATTCATGGCTGGGTACTGCCTAAGCTTACCGGAACCCAATTACATAACATGTCATCAGTTCCATTTTAGTCCTTTTGTCTTATTGCAGCTGATTCTGATATCAAAATAAGTAAGTGAATATTTACACGTAGATATAAAATAAGTAACCCGAAGCATCTAAATTGATAAATAGATTTAAGTGACTTTAGATGAAAATCTACATCAACTGGAACTGAGAAAGAAGTCGCAAGTAAAAGTAGGATTAATATTACCTGACCTCGACTGTGATCATCAATTTCTCGTTGTCTTTAAATCTCTCTCTCTCTCTCTCTCTCTCTCTCTCTCTCTCTCTCTCTCTCTCTCTCTCTCTCAGGCCCAGTGCCTTTATGAGAAAACTTCTTCAGCAGTTAACAGATTTATAGTCCATTGCGAAAGCACGTCTAAAAATAAGCTCTAATTAAATAGCTGTGAGGGAAAGAGACAGTTATGCTTTTGGTTTAAATTGGAGTGAAAGTGGGAAGACTTGCTGTCGTTTTCAAAATGAAAGAGTTTCTCAGTGTTGACGAAACTTGAGGATAGAAAGTTAGGTCACCAAACTGACTTCAGAAGATTACACGAGAAATTCATGGGATTTTTGTGAATTTTAGAGAGAACATGTAACTGTCTCTTATGACTGTAGAATAGAGAGGAAATTCTTTTAGATAGAATGAGCCATGAACCATTTTTTTTTTCAACATCTGCCGTTTACACAAACAGTTCGTGGCTTTCAAAAAAAAAAAAAAAAAAAAAGACGATGGCCACATTAAAACTTAAGCTGCTGCATCGTGGATGAACCTTCTCTCCAGACAACTTTCACAACGCTAGCCTCTTCATGCACATACTCGGAAGTCCTCCAGCGTGTTACACTCCTTCACATAGACATTTTACCCATTTAGGTCCATCTGTCGTACACTATCTCGTTTCTGACATGATGTATGATCAGTTGTACTTTACTTTAACCCTCCAGTGTATCTGGATCACAATTATAACGAAATATTAAATGCAAAATGTTGCACTCTTAAATACAAGAAGAAACACACATATACTTTCACCAGGAGAAAGCTGAATGACTAACAAGGGCATTTTGGGGTCCGTGGCAGAGGAATGGGAGTTTAACTAGGTCACCATCTGTTTGATAAAAGGATTAAAAGTCTTTGAAAATTCATTTGGCTTAGCTCTGCAAAATTTGAGTTGGAAGAGTAGTATGGAAAACATGATTAGGAAGTAAATTTTTGCAATATTCACGAACTCTGTGATAAAATAATCTATGGAACATTAAAAAGATGCTGTTTTTCTACCTCTCTACTTTTGCTTAAAAAATATATATAAGATTTAATCTTTGATAAGCATCAAGTTTCTTGCTGCATAAAATAAATCAACCATATAAAATAAAATTAAATAGTCCTACAATGTCTTTAAAACCAGTATACATACTGTCTATAACACCGTGACATCCCCAACTACATTTTCTTTAACAAATCTTATATATGATAATCCACCCTGTATTTACACGAGTAATAGGACCTAGTCTTCTCATAAGAAGACTCTTTATAAGTTTACCCTGTTTTTCTTATGCCTTAACTAAATGGCTTCTCCGTGCCCTGCATTGCTTGTCCAAGCAACTTGCATGCAAATCATATGCTAAATATCACCTCTGGAAAATGAAGGCCCTAGTCTAGGTAAGATCAGAGTTTTATTCTTTGTTTTTTCTATTTTAGATGTGTCTGTTCTTTATACCTGTTTGTAAAATGTTTTTTCAATACCCAACAAGACAACAACGAATAAATGGCACACACACACACACACACACACACACACGCACATATACACATATACACACACACACACACACACACACACACACACACATATATATATATATATATATATATATATATATATATATATATATATATATATATATATATATATATATATATATATAAATGTTTGTATGTTTGTATGTTTGTCTGCTACAGAAATCCGAATCACTTGACAGGCGCATACAAAATTGTGACCCCAAGAAGGTTTGTAACTCAAAATCAATCCCCTACCAACGTAGCGGACATAAAACACAGACAAACTGATTGAAATTTTCGTTTTTACAAATTCCGTCAATTTTTCGCTGAGCAATCCAGGTTTTCTTCCAGGCATTGTCAAACATATGATGAACCTGCAATAATAAATCGCCTATATCATCAATTTTTTTTATCAGAATTTACATGAATTTTAATCGTAATTTATGATAACTATTGATATAATTGTTAATTACCTCGATAAAATCAACAGTGAAAATCTATATTGTTAATTGCTATAAGTAGAAATTCGCTTTCTGCAGACAAGAACGACTTCCCCATTCGCGCATACATAGTAGCTGCTGGCTAAGCCTGACATGCAACATATGCGGTATTTCCTTTTTTTTTTTATTCATTCAAATGCTAATTTCGTCATTAATTCGTTCGTTTCTTCTTCGTTTTCACCTTTAGAATTCGCTATAGTGACTGCTTCGTTAAGATACGGTGACCAATTTCGTTATTAAGTCGGTTTAAATGAGGTCTCCACCATGCACACCAACTTCACTACAGAGCAACCACCTCCACCAAACTCTGTCTCTCTGTCTCTGTCTCTGTCTGTCTGTCTCTCTTTCTCTCTCTCAAGGCATCACTCAAGCAAGCTGGAGCGGAATTCATCTATTGAGGTTTTTAACCATTGCAAGCAAATTTATGCTTGCAATCTCTCTCTCTCTCTCTCTTGCACTCTCTCTCTCTCTCTCTCTCTCTCTCTCTCTCTCTCGGCTGATGAAGAGTTAGAGTGAATTTATTTCTAATTGATAGAAATTCATTTCTCGCTATAATGTAGTTCGGATTCCACAATAAGCTGTAGGTCCCGTTGCTAAATGGCAATTGGTTCTTAGCCACGTAAATAAATAAAAATAAGTCCCTAATCCTTCGGGCCAGCCCTAGGAGAGCTGTTAATCAGCTCAGTGGTCTGGTAAAACTAAGCTATACTTACTTTTTCTCTCTCTATCATTTATAAATTCCCTTTATGAACGGGGTTAAGCATCAAGCCATACTAGGAAAAAACCCGAGAATATTTGCCACTGCAAGTCAATCATTCCCTCTGTCTCTCTGTCTCTCTCTGTCTTTCTCTGTCTTTCACCATTTTAATAATTTAAGTACCCAGATATATGCATATAAGTATATATCATGTTTATTTAAAGTAATGAATTCAAAACAGAATTATTAATAACAGAAAAAAAAGTATTTTCAATGATAGTACACATACATTACACAACAAAATCATTCAAAGGGGATGCAGGAAAATTTTTCTGAGTTCTTCAAAGGTTCTTCAGGCAGCTAGGTTGGTCAGCTAGTATATATATATATATATATATATATATATATATATATATATATATATATATATATATATATATATATATATATATATATCTATATGTACACACACACACACACACACACACACACACACACACATATATATATATATATATATATATATATATATATATATATATATATATATATATATATATATATATATATATATATATATATATATATATATATATATATATATATATTGTAATGGTCTGTTTGACCACTGCACAATTTATACAAGCAAAATATATTTTTCATTATTCGATACCCACTGCGATAAAATCACAATGGGCGTAATCATACCTTTTCTTTTCTTCCAAAGTCACAACCATATGATGCAAGATTATTCACGGGGACAAATAAACACTGAGAAAACCACTAATAATATTTAATACAAAATATCCAGGAAACACAATTACCTTTATAAAACAATACTGAAACACTTACTAAGTAAAGAAAGCAACACAGCACTTACAAGGGCCCAGAAAGTAAGAGAAGGTAAAAGGGCAGAAATAACCTAGCACGTACAGACTAAGTAAACCCTTACAAATGGGCTTCCAATATATATCATTGTAGCTCGCCAAGACGTTAAGCAAGGCTTACCAACCTTACCTCTCGGCTCCGTGCAGGAGAAAGCCGGGTATGCAGGGATCGGAGACCACCGGCAGAGGTCTATGCGCCATGATCACAACTTCTTTACAGGCAATGCCAACAATTCCACCTTACTGGCTAAAAGTGAGGTCCCTCTGACATACAAAGCCAGAGGCAAAGACAAAGTCCAGCTTGCAACTCCAATATTGGTGGAGTAAAATCCCACAGGACGTATTAATCCTCACCTTTACCGGGTGAAGCAGGTAATCACTGTCAATAGGACTTCCAGCAGACAGACAAGCATAGTGACAAGCTCTCCAAAATGGCTCAGAAAACAGATTGTCTGCGCTCCACAAAAAGAGTTTTGAGCACCCCTCTTCACAGGGAGACCAAGCACCCACCAGCCATGTAAAAACAAAAACAATTACTAATACAAAAGTTAAGCGAGCTAACAACCACATGAGGAGGAGACAAGTGAAGTTACAAATTACTGCCTAAGCAGCTTAATATTAAAATTACAAAATAACACAATACTAAGGTATTGTAATAAAGCGAAAAGAGCAACATACTGATAATATATATATATATATATATATATATATATATATATATATATATATATATATATATATATATATATATATATATATATATATATATATATATATATATATGTTGTCATGAAGTGATCAAGCACTTGGTTATTACACAAATAATAATATCAAAAGTTACCTCACATCAACCAGATACTTGAAACCTCATAACAAAGATGTTTGACCGAATTACTAAAGGTACAGTGATCCCATAAAACTTACTTATCACTTGAGAAAATCAATGTAACTTCATCAAGTTATGGGTGAGGTAACAATTAATAAGTTATATCCAGACTAGTGGAAAATGGGTATCACTTCAACAAACACTGTAGCTGTCTCTCTGGTTCTATTTTACCTAGATAAGTCTCAGGTGAACAAACAGATACATCACTTACCTTGTACACATTCATTAATGTCTCTAATTACTGGTGGTAAAAATGAAATGCAGTGTTTTTTAAACTTTAAACTAACAAATTTATTTCTAAGTTCAAAAGTTATATGCAGAGTTCACAATCTCAAAAGATTTACTATTAATTGACAACAGTGTAAGAACTAAGAATTTCTTAATGAAGTTTAATTCACAAAACTTTAATTTATTAAGAACTCAATTTGGTTAGGTAAGATTCAAACCATTAACTATCACTCAAGTTTTAAACATATACCTGATTAATTAAATTAAACACAAACGTTCACCAAAGTATTACTGACTGGAATCGACATAAATATTCTCTGAAATCTCAATAATAAGTAGGCACTAACAAAATGTTAAGTAATCACCAGCACAAAACTTTGAAACACAGTAATTATAAAATTATAGTAAGTTGAAAACACAGACATATAAGAATGAAATATGCAAAAATGGAAATATAACAGCCACCAAAAAATATGTTTAGAGATTATATCAATCTTTCAAAAGATTACCTTCACTTTAAAAAAAAAAGGTTAAATTCACGTCTTTTTAAGACTTTCTCATAGATAACACTACCAAGTCACAAAGACCTAAACAATGATATATAATTAGCAGCAAGACACATTAGAACTCACAATAAGAGATATGTTCATCTCTTATCAAAATAATAATTCTCTTTCACCTAGAACATCACTTTAATTCTTAACATGACAAAACCAGTAAACTTCACTTTTCACTTTACCTTTTGTAATTATTACACCATTACACACCTTCCACAATGCTTACACAAAACAATATTTCTGATCTCCTCTTACAAAATGAACACACTCCTGGGGTGAATTTTAACAAAACTTTTACAAACAGGAAAGCAATCAGTAACCCTTATACATATGAATGGGATTATTGAGAAAGAGAGAGAGAGAGAGAGAGAGAGAGAGAGAGAGAGAGAGAGAGAGAGAGAGAGAGAGAGAGAGAGAGATGCTTATCCCAGGGACCCCTTTGGCTGACTGACTGTCTCTGGAACAGCATTGCACTTTTATCTTTAAAGCCCTCCCAGAATGCATGATACATAAAGTATACATACATCCATTATACACATAGGTATACACATGTATGTATGAAATACATACACAGCTGGAGCTAAGTCCCAGAAGGAAATATGCCTGAGCTCTTATCTATGACTGACATTTCCTGTTCAGGGTTAAGCAGAAAAAGATATTTTAGACCAAATTCTTGGTCAGCTGTCAACATGTCAACTTCAACTCTCTTACTGTTCCATTCTCTCTTTTTCAGATTATGAACTTGGGTAAACACAGGATGTACCCAAGTGATCTGATAAGAATCTCATGCTTTCTCTCTGTTCGGGCTAACGGCAAAAATTCGAGTTCATAACACTCAGTATACATATTAATATATCAAACAAATGGAAAAACCAAATCAAAACATTTTAAGATTACATGATACACAATTCATCTGTAAGAAAAAGACATTTTAAAATTAAATCATTACAATAAATGACGAATCTGCAAGCAAAACATCAAAATTTTCACAGAGACACATTTAACACTTGTAGAATGGTTATATACATTATAACACCTATATAATATATATATATATATATATATATATATCTATCTATATATATATATATATATATATATATATATATATATATATATATATATATATATATATATATATATATGTATGTATATATATATATATGTATGTATGTATATGTATATATATATATATATATATATATATATATATATATATATATATATATATATATATATATATATATATATATATATTCATATACATACATACATATATATATATATATATATATATATGTATGTATATATATATAAAGAAGTTGGCGCAAGTATTTATTACAGCATATCTCAGGACAGGGTGACAAGGAGACAGTCGGCCATTTGTAGGTGGTATTTATTTGCCGACGCTTTTCGTAACACATTGTTACATCATCAAGGCTAAAAAAGAAAATTTACAAATTTAAAAACATGGAATAAAACTAACGACTTCAAGAGTTTCAACATGCTATTTTTTTAGCCTTGATGATGTAACAATGTGTTACGAAACGCGTCGGCAAATAAATACCCCCTACAGATGACCGACTGTCTCCTTGTCACCCTGTCCTGAGGTATATATATATACACACATTGATATGCACACACACACACACACACACACACATATATATATATATATATATATATATATATATATATATATACACACACACACATATATATATATATATATATATATATATATATATATATATATATATATATATATATATGTATGTATGTATATATGTATGCGAAAAATTACTGTGATTTTTTAGTTTTCTGGTGTAATAACTTTCAGTTTTTGTATTGCAAAATTACAAGGCAATGAAACAATAAGATTCTTGAAAAGTAAACAATAAAAACAACCAAGTGTTTATATCATAAAAGAAAGAGAACATTAAACTGACAACGTAAATAAAAAGTAAAAGTATATATAAATCAAAGACATACATATTATGCATTGTACCCGCCGAATTTGACATACTTTTCCATTAGTAACTAATTATATAACTCAGTCATCAAACTAATGGGCTCAGCTTGACAACTCTCCACAAGAAAATAACAAGAAAGCCAATATCGTAAGAAAGATAGCAAATATATTAAATATTCAAATATATAAACCAGAAAGCTAGTGATTCTTTATCCTTACTAGGATACACACGCAAGCATAAAGCTACCAAAAAGAAGAAAATGCCCAGATGAAATACTATAACATTAAAGTTTATTGATATTCCCTTAGACTATTCAAAGATATGTGCAAAAAAAAATTAAGTTTGAATGCAGTGTCTGAAGAAGAGTCTCTCTCTCTCTCTCTCTCTCTCTCTCTCTCTCTCTCTCTCTCTCTCTCTCTCTCTCTCTCTCTCATATAAGCATGCCACATGAGCCCAATCGCAGTCACAATTCAACCTCGACATTCGACGTGCTACTTCGATAACAGGTCACGGGTCTCCAGGAATGCATTCGTTCGACTTGGGAAGAAATAAAGGTTGGAAAATGACCCCATTTGACCTACACAGGAAATGCATTATTGGAACATTTGCCAAATTGCAATAAAGAGGTTAGAGCAATTTCTTTTTAGAGGAGAAAGACCACTTACCTGTTCGGTATTCAAGGAGAGGGTCCACGTGAGAAATAAGACTCTTTTATCCGGGCTATTCACGCTTAACCACCCTTAGACTCACTTATTATAAATGGGAAAGAAATGACATAGTTTTTCATTCGCCCACTGGTCCAAAATTTCTCGTGGATTATTTGGCACTCGAGTTTTTCTTGAATATTTTTTTTTATAGTCTGAATTCTGCTGTGCGATTACAGGTAGAACAGCCTCGTTGAAAGGAACATTTAAAAATTGAAAGTGAATCTCAGTTATCATGGATATTATTTTAAAGTTCATTTTATGTAACTACATATATCGATCTATTGTTTTTAGAATGATGTCATCAGCATATTATAAATATAGAAAAATCTTTTACAATGACACATTAATGCATATATACGTACACAGCAAGCGTCCTAAGCAGCATAATGTCAATAATACGGAGACAATAGATATGCAAATGAACCGGAAACGAGGTTCCACACCAAATTATAACTATCAGATGTCTTATCTGCTTCAGGAACAGACGCTACTAATCTCTTCTTTTATTTGTTTTTCATAATCTTATAGGGGTTTATATTTTTCATGATATAATTTTCTAATGTTCTTGGAATTTTCAATGCGCATTAACATACTTCTATAGTGCACTAATATTCAAAAGCATTTGTTATGCGTCTTTAAACTTTTACGTATTTTTTTATGGATTACTCCAAGACACAAACATATAATTGTTAGTACCAACAATTTGCCTATATATGTGCGTGTGTGTGCGTATTTGTTATATATCTTGTAGTCTCAAATCTGATGCTAAGTGATTCCCTCTTTTATCATACACGATTTGAACTAATATTCACAAGCTATGATATATATTTGTTATTAGAGTAATCATAAGAATGACTGAAAAGATTTTATACAAATTGAATGCAGCTAGTGAAGGATTCTTATTTAATTCCGCTTGCTTGAAAGAATTTTTTGAATAAATACATTATTATTATTATTATTATTATTATTATTATTATTATTATTATTATTATTATTAGTGGTAATAATTTCTAGTCATCATTGATTCTCATGTATACAATGGCCTTGCTTAATGTACTAATAAATGAAATCTTGACTTCTGTACCAATTCAATTTGACAGTCGTTCTATAAGTGATCTTTGATAGCAATCTACAGGAGAATAAAAAAATAAATAAATAAATAAATTTTTAATTTTCATAATGTTGATTGGATGTATATTTTCCACCGCAAACTTTATCCTCAACTCGCAATAATAAAAATAGTCAAACTTTGGCCTCAAATCTGGGTGTTCATAATTTATGAGGTTTCGTCATTCTCCTACGATTTCAGCAAAATTGAATTTTCAACTTCAAAACTCCTCCAGGGGAAAGGTAATAGCATAGGCGAGATGAAAGCGGATCAGGTAAGAGGAGATGAAGGCAGTCAAAGAAAATTCATTTTATATATATTAGAATGTATCGAAAAAGGTTTTTTTAGATATGTTTTCAACTGCTTTGATCTGGTCACTGATTTGTGAAGTAATGTTATTTTGATAAATTCAAATGAGTGGAAATTAATCTTTTGACGTCACTGAAGAATGGAGAGAGTCGGTGTGACGTCAGGTTTCATTTGTATATACTTTTTTTCTTTTTAATTTCATTATTTCTCAAATGAACAACATTTTGCTTTACAAATGATAAGCTACCTCCATATTTTAAAGTGAATATAAGATATTTCAAAAAGTATTAAAGCACACAGGGTACAAAGAAAACTTAATCATAAGATGACTATAATGAAAACTGAAATTTAAACTGACTGATATCCATAAGGATATGGATTAAAAGAAGGAGTATGATTGACAGATTTAGTTAAAAGATACTTTTTCCTATAGACAATATACGGAATAATTACAGCCAAAATTATGGGAAAGTTCGAAGTGTGCTTTCAAGCATGCATTTTTATAGATACAGTCTAAAATAGAAAACTGTCGGCTGAATATATATATATATATATATATATATATATATATATATATATATATATATATATATATATATATATATATATATATATATGTATGTATGTATGTATGTATGTATGTATGTATATATATAAATTGATATGGACAAAAACAAAAGTAATTCAGAACAGGCATTTATTTAAGTTTCTCTCTGAGTATTTAATATTTTGTGTGGCTTCCATCTGCCTGTACCACAGCCTCCATTCTTGAGGGGTATGATTTCAGCAAAGCGCAAAAAAGCTGAGACTCAAACTCCATTTCCCTGAGCACTTCGGTCACTTCTCTTCACAGGTCGTCGAGGCTTGGTATACCATCATAGTTCACTGTGCATGCTCCAACATGATCATTTAAGATACTACCAATGTTTTCACACACATTAAGGTCAGGGGAGCTACTTGGAAATTCACTTGACGAGAAGAAATCGATACCACTGTTTCGAAGCAGCTCCTGTGTCTGAAGAACCTTGAAACATGGTGCTTTATCATGCAAAAATGTGACTTGTTCAACAGATAACACATTTTCAGGATCTTTGAGGAAAGGAAATACTCCACCAGCAAGCACAGTTTCTGTGAGGTATTCGCCATTCTATGACTGTCCTTTTTCTTTGATGATCCACATTAACCGTTTGGCTGTAAAACAGAAAAATTCCCAAACATTCAGGAAATTTCACAACTTGGCCATAGCGCACTTCATCGTTGATATCATCTAACTTTGCAGCCCAAATTATGTCATTTTTATGATTTGGCTTCCTGACTGTGTAAATGAAGAATTCATCTGATGAGGCAACATGGAGAAAGTCAGCTTCATCCCAATCTTTAAGAAATGAACCACAAAGCCATGCACAGTCTTCGCTCTGTTGCTGAGTGATGCTGGGTTTGCTGAAAACATGAAATGGCTTGATACCAGATTTTTTCAACTCACGATATACAGCACTATAACTTCTCTTCTTTCCCCTTTTTGTTTCTAGTTCAAGCACCAATTTACGTAAAGACTTTCTTGGTCTACCCACTGCCTCAGCTATGATGTCTTTTAACTCCTGAGAAAGGACTTCATGCCTTCCAAGATTCTCACTCTTTTCACGATGACAGTCATATGGATTTTTGTTCCAATTTCTTTTAACAAAGGATTCATCTCTTTTAATGTATTTAGCTATCCAGGAACGTGAAATGAAGGATGCACCAGCATACCTGGCCTCTCTGAAGCTTATAGGGTAGATTCGGTCAATCCATCTGATTTCCTCCGAGTCATTAGCCATGGCTGTATCTAACTCCATCACTCAGTCTGAAAATACAAGAAATGTAAAATGAAAAATAGCCTAATAGAAACTCAAAATAATGTACTTGGAGATAGGCTATAGCAGAAAACTTCATAACTTTCCATTTGTTCTGTGGAGGGGGCTCTAATTTGAAACGCCTGGTAATATATATATATATATATATATATATATATATATATATATATATATATATATATATATATATATATATATATATATATATATAGAAGCTCTGCAGGAAAAAAAAACGAATGGAAAGAGGGCTTTGATCTTTCCTTTCACCTTTTCCTGTGAGAGCTGCGTACATTTATATGCCACAGGACCATTTTGGTATTGTATGACACACACACACACACACACACACACATATATATATATATATATATATATAT
>NC_089771.1:12742883-12745383 GCF_040412425.1 Macrobrachium rosenbergii
TATGAAATGAATCCAGCCATGAAATTTTACAACAAAGATGTTGCGGTTAAAATGTAAATACGTAAAGAAAAAACAATTTCGCAGATTACGCTTCAAAGTTAGCAAGAAAAAGTAATTATTATACATTTTTTTCCTCTCTAGTTCTCTTGCTGCATCTCTGCAATAAATAACCGCAGTCAACGTAATATGAAGTATGCATATATATATATATATATATATATATATATATATATATATATATATATATATATATATATATATATATATATATATATATATATATATATATATATATATATATATATATATATATACAGTATATATATTTATATATATATATATATATATATATATATATATATATATATATATATATATATATATATATATATATATATATATATATATATATATATATATATATATATATATATATATATATATATAATTATATATATATATATATAATATATATATATATATATATATATATATATATATATATATATATATATATATATATATATATATATATATAATTATATATATATATATATATATATATATATATATATATATATATATATATATATATATATATATATATATATATATATATATATATATATATATATATATATATATATATATATATCGGTTTACGACGGGGTTCCGTTCTTTGCCGCGTCGTAACTTCAAAATCGTCGTAAAGCCGGAACATCGTCGAAAATCGTCAAAAATCATAAGAAAACCTTACTTTTAATGCTCTGGGTTTATTGAAAACGATGTAAACTGCATTATTATTGAGTTTTACATCAAAAAACCTTCAAATTATGATTATTCTGCCATTTTGGGGCCATATTTCTTCCGTCAGATCGGCGATTACGGCGCGTAATAACAGAAGCCAGGAAATAATTTCTGATGAATATATTTGTTGAACATCGAAGCCGGAACCGTCGGGAAACAGGGGACTGCTCTGTATATATATATATATATATATATATATATATATATATATATATATATATATATATATATATATATATATATATATATATATATATATATATATATATATATATATATATATATATATATATATATATATATATATATATATATATATATATATATATATATATATATATATATATATATATATATATATATATATATATATATATATATATATATATATATATATATATATATATATATATATATATCTATATATTACTAACAGGTCCCCATTCCATTGAAAATGGATGGTATCTAGCAGAGCTATTTATTCAGAAAAATTACAAGCTTTCCAGGACTAACAGTCCTCATTGTTAAGTACCCATGGAATGACCGGACACGTAGTCCAGCTGTATTTATATCTATGTTGGGGGGGGGAGTGGATTAAAGTCCCTATTCCTGTTATTATCCTTCCTCTCCTGTGCGGCCCCGCCCTCTAGGCCTTAGCCTCTCGCTGCCGAGAGCTCCTTCCAGGTGATTCCTTGTGTTTATACTTTTCTTTCCTATTGTAGAGTATATGATTTTACTAGATAGGCTGTCCTCACATCCGTTTCCAGTGTTGCCTGCCATTGCATTGTTAACGCATGTAATGAAGGCTTTCTTTACAATCAGTCTGGCCATTTTGTTTGTGTTCCTGTAGAAAAAATTCATATTTTCCCAATCTATTTTGTGGTCTTTTTCCCAACAGTGCTTGGCGACTGCCGACGTCTAATCATAGTACTTTATGTTTTGCATGTGTTGCTTGCTTCGTTCTTTGCAAGATTTGCCGTCATTTGACAAAGTAACGCTCATCACAGTCAAGACACGCTGCCATATATACCCCCACCCCTTAACTCTTCCCCCTCTACCGACTTTTTGTATCTAACTATTTTATTCCTAATGGTGTTTTTGTAGCTGCCTATCAGTTTGAAATGATCTAGCTTCCTGTTGATGGGTGTAATAGTGTTGTTGTCTGGGACTGTAATTATTTTCTTTCCTTTGAAATGTTCCTTTTCTATCCCTTCCCTCTCCCCAAAATAGCTTTTTCTTGCCTTAATGTGTGCCTGCTTTCACTAGTACTTAGGGTCTCCTAATCTCCCAAAACTCTCCCTCAGGTATTCCAGTTCTTCTTCCTATAAGCCCTAATGGCCAACCCTGTCATTACTCCCATTTTTATTTCTTTCCTATGACTGGAGAACATATGTATGTATGAACTGGTGTTTGTCGTCTTCCTGTGTACCTTAAATTTTAAACTTTCCCTTCCTTTCTTAGTCCAAGAAAGGGATTTCTCCCTCATTCTCTTCTTCTGTTGTGAACTGGATTTGTTCATTTAGTTTATTTATATTTTCTAAGAACGTGTAATTCTTCCCTTCCTCCCTTATAAATAATCAAGATGTCATCCACGTATCTTACCCATTTGGTGATGTTTAAGTTTCCAGAGAGGTTACGCAAGGCCCTTTATAGACTAGGCAAACACAAGGACATATAGATTTGCAAGGCAGAT
>NC_089771.1:12750383-12752883 GCF_040412425.1 Macrobrachium rosenbergii
GTCAAGGACTCATGGAATGCATGCATTCAGCTCTGAGAAAAATGCAGTGGGAATAAGGCCCATTGGTCGTATGCAGAAAATGAGTTACTGGCCAATATCTTTGACAAAATGAAGCACACGCTCAGTATTTAAGGCTTCGGTATTTTATGCGTCTAGTATGTCTTTCTCAAAGGTTTTCGTTAAATTATTATCATACTGCATTAAGTAGGAATATACTGTACATATGTAATAAATAACTAATTAGAAACTCTATGAAGGATAGACTAATAGTCGATTCTCACTTGAGAATGATTTTGTTGCCAGTATCCATCAGCATTCTTGAGTTTGCCTCGGAGGAAGCGTGGGTTACGCCTTGGAAGGATTGGGTTCCTCGTCAGGGAGTGGACGAGGCCCTCATGAGGATCAGGTTGCTTCTCAGGCTGTGGACGAGCTCTCAATGAGGATCGAGTCCCTTCTCGGGTCTTGGACAAGCTCTTTCGGAATATTGGGTCCCTCCAAAGTCTGTGGACAATTCCCTTCGGAGGATCGGATCCCTCCTCAGAGCGTAGACGAGCCCCCCCTCAGAGGTTGTCACTCCTTAGGCTTGCGACGGGCCCGAGAAGGACTGGGTCCCTTCTCAGGGGGTAGATGAGCCTTTAGAGGATAAGGCCCCTCCTCAGGCTGGCGACGAGCCACTGGAGGACTGAGTCCCTCCTGAAGCTGAGTATGATAGCCTTCGGAGCACTGGGTCCCTCCTCTGGCCAACGACGAGCCCTGTCGGAAGATCGGCTTCCCCCTTAGGCTGAGGGCGAGAACCTTTTTCTGCCATGGTTCTCTTAATCTACTGACCTTCCTGGGTGTCTTCGGGAACAAGGCTGGCTGGCTTAAGTATTCAATGACCCAATGGCCTCCTTTGGCGGTATATTGTGTTTTGGAATCCATAGATTTCCTTTAAATTAAAGTTAATCCCCTGAAATATCCTGCATAGAAACGGAATAGGCCTATGGTAATGAATTACAAAGAAAAGAATGAGCAGAAACCATACTAAAATGTTTCGACTGAAGAGATAGAAAGACTATCTGGGAAACTACCAAACCCGGAAAAAGTAATTAAAACGAATACTTGACAATATTGTTATTTTATAAAATAAGTGAGCACTTGATTACTTTTGGAAGAGAGGGAACAACACACAACAAGAGAAGCATTTGCAGAGCAATCCACATGATACTATACTCATTGTCCGGGGCTGGGAGGGGGGATGGGACGCGGCGGAAAGGGGGATGGGGGGACGGTTGTCCATTCACAGGTTTTGAAACAGAAAGCCTATTCATAGACCGATCCGCCATTCCTGGTACGCAGTAAACGTGGAGATTATTCTGTATCTGACCTAATCCCTTTTTGGGGATTTGGAGGGAGTTTCATCAGTAGACCCGATTGTTTATTATGGAAAGGTATATTAAATGTACAGTTATGCTCAAATCTGAGGCGACATGATTCTTTTTGTATCGTCCAAAACCTCAGACGCAATGTAACGGTTGCCAAGTAGTGTTCAACTTTTTTCATTTCCATAGTAATACATGTCGACAAGTTTGCAAATTCACCGCTAACACTATTTTCCCTATGGTTATATAAATATGATCCCTCTTAAGCATTGGTACAATTCGCAATCTGTGATTTGAAATTATTTTTATTTCACATTGCTTAGTTCGAAGCACGGTGCCATCAATGGCAACGCGCTTAACATTCTCCTCGGACTGGTCAACGTAACTGTCTCTGCAGCATTATAACAGTAGACCTAATAAGTTCAACAGTCATAAAAAAAAATTCCAAATAAGAATGTGAATTATAACAAGTTTTCTTTGAATGTTGAAGTTTTACGATGTTTTCAAGCTACCAACGTAATCTCTGTTACTAAAGAATTTATTTGTAGAGATTACTTGTTCTTTGAAGAATAAAATATGATGATGATTGAAATTATATGGAGAAGATGGGTATTAAATGAAATATCTATCAGTATTAACATCAAGTCCTATGGAACACTTCTTTTTTAACTGGTTTAAAATAGTATTTTCTTAAAAGTCATTCTGCTCTCTTTTGGTGTAGCCTATGATTTATTCATTCATAAGGTAAATTGAAGTGCAAGAATGTGTAGATAACTTCATGAGCTTGCCAGAAATTCTTAATACAGAGATGTGAATGCTACGTGTAATGTATTTATTTTATAGTAAATGAAGAAGTCTAACACACCTAGGCCTAGGAATAAAATCTTGGCTTTAACAAAAAAATAGTTGCATAGGCGAATATTTGCTAGTAAACTGTAATCTTTGAAGTGGTTAAGAAATAAAACATAAATCATTTTATTTTTATGAAAATCCAAATATTCCTCTAGCAAATATAAAATAAAAATGTTTTCAAGGTAATGTTATTGTCGTGACTCATTGTTCCAGGTGGTTCATGTTGCCGCCACTCTGATGGTTGCGTCACACAGGCTCCACCCACCCCTTGATACCAGCGGCTGCAT
>NC_089771.1:12757883-12805383 GCF_040412425.1 Macrobrachium rosenbergii
CATTCACATTTGGTAAAACTAAAAGAATGTGTAGTTCATATATCGCTATACTATATAATTAACTTTCTTTTCTTTACCAGAGGTCCCGGCAAAAAATAAATAAATGAATAAATAAAGAAATAAATGCATTCCTGAATAATGCCGAACGCTCATATAAGCCTATAGGTTTTAATTAAATCACAAATGGCATAATTTGCCGGACGAATGTGTTATTACACTAATACGAGTGAAATAATGGTTTTAATATTGATATGTAGTGAGTGAAAAACCAGGACCTTTTATATATATATATTATATATATATATATATATATATATATATATATATATATATATATATATATATATATATATATATATATATATATATATATATATATATATATATATATATATATATATATATATATATATATATATATATATAAAGGTCGGGTTTTTCACTCACTACATATCAATATTAAACCCATTATTTCACTCGTATTAGTGTAATAACACATTCGTCCGGCAAATTATGCCATTTGTGATTTAATTAAAATCTATAGGCTTATATGAGCGTTTGGCATTATTCAGGAATGCCTGGTGGAATTTCACCAGTAATTGAATTAGTTGGTTCTAACAAAAAACAGATAGTTTATTTATTTATTTCTTTATTTATTCATTTACTTATTTTTTGCTGGGACATCTGGTAAAGAAAAGAAAGTTAATTATATAGTATAGCGATATATGAACTACACATTCTTTTAGTTTTACCAAATGTGAATGTGACTATGGATCTGTGCATGTAATCTCCACAAAACATAAAGAAATTAGACGTCTTCTCGAGACTAATCTTTAGACTCCTAATGAGGTGGAATCTCCTCTGTTGATTTGGATACTAAATGGGACACTGCATCTTTCTTTTGTACGGACAGCTACTTTTGAAACCAGCTCTGCCCCACTCCAGTTTATGACATGTCCTGTATTTCTGATATGTAGGAAAATCCCCGAACTCTCTGAAGCGTAACGTACTGATCTTTTGTGCTCTGTTATTCTTTGCGAAAACGATCTACCTGTCTCCCCCACGTAAATGTCATTACAATTGCAACATGGTATCTTGTAAACTCCGGCTTCTTCCCCTTTGTTATTTAAGTATACGTTAATGAGCGAACTCCTGATGGATTTGGGATAATGGAAAATGAAGGGATTGTTAGACCTGAGTTGTTCGGTGGCTTTTTGGATGTTTTCGTCGTACGGAAGCTTTATTTTGTTGTTGAAATCTATTTGTCTGTTGTAAGTGGGACCTCTATAGTATATTTTATCCGCTTTGTTAATGGCCCTCTCGATAATGTGTGGTGGATAGAGCAGTTGCGTTAGGTGTTGGCGGATCGTGTAGATAAAGAATTCAACACAATCCGGAGAGTTCGGGGATTTTCCTACATATCAGAAATACAGGACATGTCATAAACTGGAGTGGGGCGGAGCTGGTTTTCAAAAGTAGCTGTCCGTACAAAAGAAAGATGCTGGAATCTGCTATCGTCAATCAAACCAACAATATGAACTTGTCAGGAGGACATTGGAAATCGGACGACATCGACGCTTTAATCCTCAGACCGCTCCTGAAGAAGATGTCCCAGGAAACGCGGCCTCCAGAATCGTCACCAAACGGAATTAATGAGGCCAAAAACCACTAGGGAATTGGTTATTCTCCTCCTTCTTAGGAAACGGTCAACTGCATACCATCGGAGACTTAATGCCACACCTGTATATGCTTTGTATATATACCCTTGTAACATTTCATCTGTCCATATTCTACCAGTGAACAGGGGCACAGAAGCAAGTGCCCGAAACATATGGTTGCAACGTTTAAATAGTGTTTTATGGGCCTTCTTATCTTCATATTACACTGTGGTATTACAGGAAAAGACATTCATATATATATATATATATATATATATATATATATATATATATATATATATATATATATATATATATATATATATATATATATATATATATATATATATATATATATATATATATATATATATATATATATTGCATACGTGTATATATATATACAGTATATATATCGTATGTATACAAATATCTGTGTATGTATACATATGCACGTGCGTATTTATGTATGTATTAACTATTACATGTAAATCTTCGCTGATACGCACAGTATTTCGAAAGGCCCGCCCAACTGAAACGGGATTGGAGGTAATCAAAACAGTTATTTCAGTCATTACTGAAAGATTTGAAATATAAAACGTCCGGGTTTTTTACTCACTACATATCAATATTAAACCCATTATTTCACTCGTATTAGTGTAATAACACATTCGTCCGGCAAATTATGCCATTTGTGATTTAATTAAAACCGTAGGCTTATACCATAGGCCTATATGAGCGTTCGGCATTATTCAGGAATGGGATGCGGAATTTCATCAATAATTGAATTAGTTGGTTCTAACAGAAAATAGATCTTTTTTTATTTAGTGTTTTTTTATGGGACCTCTGATAACGAAGTGAAAGTTATTTATACCAAATAAACTATCTGTAAACTACAGATACTTTTAGTTTTTCTAAATGTATATATTACTGTAGAATTGTACATGAACATTTTATAAAATATAAAAAATAAAAATATATTCAATTATAGGTTTCCATTTAAAACTCATATTCTGAATATAATAATAATAATAATAATAATAATAATAATAATAATAATAATAATAATAATAATAATAATAATAATAATAATAATAAATAAATAAATAAATAAATAAATAAATAAATAAGTAAATGAATAAATAAATAAAAGTTTTTTGGCATTTTAGAAGAAAATCTGGAATAAAGGAAATTGCTATATAACAAAGAAATATAATAATAATAATAATAATAATAATAATAATAATAATAATAATAATAATAATAATAATAATAATAATAATAATAATTTCGACCCACCAAAAAAAAAAACAATAACAGGTATTTTACAAGACCCACACTTGGAATAATAATAATAATAATAATAATAATAATAATAATAATAATAATAATAATAATAATAATAATAATAATAATAATAATAATAGGTTCTATTGAATATTATTGCTGCTTCAGCTGCATTGATTTTGTAGAAGACTTTTTCTATTTTCCTTATTGCGGATTTTTCTTCATTGGAGGTGCATGCTAACAGCTCGCCTATATTTGTCATTTCACGGGGAAAAGTAAAAAATCTGGATTCTGCTTTTTTATATATTCTATACAGTTAGAATATGACATATACTGTAGTTGCTAAACACTTGTTGCCGCGACGTTTCTACAGACTCTTCTGTCATTCTCCAGCGGGAGGTAGTAGAGGACTGGCAGATTGCATAGGTCCTTCTGAATTTATACACGGGCTTCAGCGGGGGGTCACGGACGGCGAATTTTGACTGGTTGCGAACTTCGGACGACTCTTCGTTCAAGCAGACACCGAGGAGGAGGTTGAGACCCTTCGTCTGACCTTCCAGCAATGTAGTGTGCTGAACTACACTGTCGAGTTCAGCACAGACGACCGGCTCCCCTTCCTCGACGTTATGGTCACAAAGACGGAACAGAACTTGAAGACATCAGTCTACACGAAATCCACCAATTTGGGACTTTGCTTGAACGGAGATAGCGAGTGCCCTGCTAAGTTTAAGAATACGACAGTCAGGACCTTCATTAGAAGGGCCCTCTCCCACTGCTCCACCTGGCAGACACTAACAAGGAATTCGAACGTGCTGCACAAATGTTGGTGAATAATGGTTTCACCAACAAACTCGTCAACAAAGAAATTCGAACTGGCCTGGAAAAAGGGTACAACGGTGAGAGCGCACAACCTGGCCCCCAAGATGACATCAAGATATATTATAATGCCCGGATGCATCCCCAGTACCGTGAGGACGAGAGCTCAATGAAGAAAATCGTCATGGAAAACGTCACCCCGACCGAAGACAGTAAAAAATAAATCTTGCAATTTATTATAATAACCGCCGCACCCGTGATCTCGTGATGAAGAATAACCCCTCTCCGCCAGCAAGAGAACCCCTCAAGCAGAAAAACGTGGTCTACCAATTTGTATGTCCTGTCCGAGGAAGCCCCGACGCTTATATTGCAATGACCACGATGCGTCTGTCAAAAAGGATCTCTTGCCACGCCCAGGAGGGTGCCATCATGAACCACGCCCGTGCTACCCACAATATTTCCATCTCCCGCGACAGTATTATACAAAATATAAGTATAATCGGGAGAGCCGCCGACCCTCGACGTCTGCGCCTGCTGGAGGCGCTCCTCATTGCCGAGAGAAAACCAACAATGAATACGACGCAGGAGGCATCGCTCCTACCCACGAATTCGAGAAGAGCAATGCCCAACACCCACCAAATCCAACGAATACCTGAAAATGACAACCCTGAGAATGGAGACGCCCCTGATGAACGAGGCGCCCTTCGAGACAACCCCGACTACGACAGAAAGAGTAAATAATGACATCATTCATCCTCCGCCCAATAGCAGCCAAACTACCGATGATGTCAGTCGGCATGACATCACGCAACGGCAGGCCAATGGGAACGCTGGAATGAGTGATATTCCCAGGTTGCAAAGATCTGACAGAATCGAGCTTCGCTGCAGAAATTTGGCTTGAAGTCCGCCGACTGCAACCAGTCAAAATTCGCCGTCCATGACCCCCCGCTGAAGCCCGTGTATAAATTCAGAAGGACCTATGCAATCTGCCAGTCCTCTACTAGCTCCCGCTGGAGAATGACAGAAGAGTCTGTCGAAACGTTCGGCGACAAGTGTTTAGCAATTATATGTCATATTCTAACTGTATAGAATATATAAAAAGGCAGAAGCCAGATTTTTTACTTTTCCCCCGTGAAATGACAAATATAGGCGAGCTGTTAGCACGCACCTCTAATGAAGAGAAGTCCGCAATAAGGAAAATAGAAAAAGTCTTCTACAAAATCAATGCAGCTGAAGCAGCAATAATATTCAATAGAACCTGTTTAAAAGAGGGTCTGCTGCCAAATTATAATAATACTGATAATTTCGACCCACCAGAAAAAACATAATAAAAGTAACATCCACAGGCATTTTAGAAGGCCCACACTCGAATAATAATAATAATAATAATAATAATAATAATAATTTTGACCCACCAGAAAAAAAAACATAATAAAAGTAACATCCACAGGTATTTTACAAGACCCACACTCGGAATAATAAAATAGTAATAATAATAATTTCGACCCACCAGAAAAAACATAATGGAAGTAACATCCACAGGTTTTTTACAAGCCCAAACTCGGAGTCAAAACGTATTTGAATCCAGTTCACTGAGAATATTGTAATGTACAAATCATGTACAGGCCGGGAGGTCTCTACATTATAGGCTAAGCTCACGTCTTTGCCTCTATTTGAAGTTCAGTTTTGAAAGCCCTCATAAAGAACTCAAGGCCTTTGCCTTAAAAAATATATACACAAATAAATAAATAAAAATAAATCGTCAAAAGATGTGCCTGGGGAAACATCGTTTTTGATACCTGATATTTTGTTTGTATACAAAACTCCCATTATAATTCAGGCCTGACAGACAGACAGAGGGAAGTGTGTGTGTGTGTGTGTAAGCAGCCATTTATAATCAGAGAAGCAGTCTTAACTTCAACACATTTGTAATACCCGGATAGATTCTTTTATAACTGAATACCTATAAATCGTGATTTCAGATATTATCCCATAAATCACGAAGTGAAGAGTGTTAGTCTCACTTTTGTTTACATGAGCATAGGTTATTGGGTTGGAAGCCCTTAGCGTACAGCCAGGATTGAGAAGATTTCGAAGATGTCATCCTCGTTAGTAAAATATTAAAATACGGTATATATTCAAAATATTTTCCATGAAAGGAGACGAAGTAGAGGATTCTGATATAATTAACGAAAGACGAAAATGGATTTCCACAATAACGTTCAATATAAAGGGCAAGAATTTAAAGAGAGAGAGAGAGAGAGAGAGAGAGAGAGAGAGAGAGAGAGAGAGAGAGAGAGAGAGAGAGAGAGAGAAAACAATTGATAATAGTTGGTCCGTCGAAGGACAGAGATAATGTAAACTGTGAAGCAATGAAGAGAGAGAGAGAGAGAGAGAGAGAGAGAGAGAGAGAGAGAGAGAGAGAGAGAGAGAGAGAAAGAGAGAGAGAGAGAGAGCAACTGATAAGAGATCATCCTTACAGAAATCGATATAATGTCATAAAAGTATTATTAATAAATTACCTATTGAGCTCTAATACTTATATTTTCAAGTGTTGTTACAGGACACCCAATCAAGAAGAATATACAAAATTAAATCGACGGTGACGTCTGAAGGAGCTCAGCTCCTTTGAAGAATAGGATCCTGTTTCTTGGGACCAGGGAACGCCGAGGACCTCTGGCAATACAGAGATAGGTCGGAATATCCTCTGTTCAAATACCGTGGCAAATGGAACCCTTCGGTCGTGCTATTTGATCTGAATGACTGTCTGTCTGTCTGTCAGTCTGCCTATGTTCCCTCACTCTGCGCTCTATTTGGCGTGAGGTCAATATTTGCACGCCTATGTTTGTAAGCGTGCGCGCGTGTGAAAGCATATTTGTGTGCTTGTATATGTACAGTATATACATGTGTGTGTGTGTATATATACATGTATGTATGTATGTATGTATATATATATATATATATATATATATATATATATATATATATATATATATATATATATATATATATATATATATATATATATATATATATATATATTGACTGCATAAAACACTGATATGTATATGTACAGTATATGTACAGTATATACATGTGTGTGTGTGTATATATGCATGTATGTATGTATGTATGTATATATATATATATATATATATATATATATATATATATATATATATATATATATATATATATATATATATATATATATATATATATATATATATATATATATATATATATATATTCATATGACTGCTAAAACACTGATAAGACCTTCTCATACGACAGATGTTCTCTTGAAAAATAAATAAACTTTTCAACATCTTTTAATAACAGACGCCAGATAAAAAGAAAGTTGCCGAAACTTTCATAATATTTTTATCAAAAGAAAGCCTTCTTTCTTTTTCTATGGAGGTTATTCTCTTATCAAAGAAAGTATTTCGAAAACTGGTGACTTGTATTCCCTTCGTAGTTCGTCTGTGAACCTTACCATTGTTGGCTCCCCTCCCCCACCCCCGTCTTTACGCCTTCCAGCAGTAAGCTGTCTTTCGTTTTTTTTATATATATATTTTTCTGTTTTACTGATGTATTACTATTGCACGAAATGTTGATCTGTCGCGTCTATACGAATTCGTTACTAAAATTTAAAAAGGAAATAACGGTTGAATGATCAGAGAAGTAATTGTAACTTACGAAGCAGATAAATATAAATCTTTGCTTTCAATCTAATAATATGAATCTGTATTTGGAAATTACTGAAATTACTGGATAGTTGCTTAAATGCTCATTTGATTTTCATTGCATAAGTGATCATTTCTGAGTCTCCCAAATATTAATCCATATAGCATTTCATTTTCAGATGAATCCTATGGATAGATTGCTGTTTTAGGTATGCTAAACTGGTTTCCCAATTTTTTTTTTTTTTTTTAGCATTTTTCCTGTGTGACCAGAGTTTAGTAGATGCTTCCCTTCTCTCTCTCTCTCTCTCTCCAATTGTAACTCATCGCTTCGTAGTAAGAGCTCTGTATTATTTAGAGACAGACAGACAGAATTCGCAAATATAACGAATTGCACAGCATCAAGAACTTCAGGCCATGCAAGACAACAAACTCTCAGAATAAAAAAATGAAAATGAAACTCCGAGAATTATTATTTATCAAGTCCATTGCACACGAAAAAGGCAGCGCAAAGCGCACAACGAGATATAGGACCATCTCATAATGAAAAGAAGTTACAACAAAGAGTACGTTCATTGGGACCAAAATACCCCGTGGGAGTAACACTGGTTCTCGTTTTGTCTCACTTTTGACGATTATGGTGGGCAACACTTTTACGAGCGAGGCAGATGTGGAAACCCAGAGATGCCAAGTTTTCATTGTCGTGTCTATTTTTTGAGGGGGAGGGGGTAGAAGGGGGAGAGGGATTGAGGGAGAGGTGAGGGAGGGAGGGGGGAGAGGGATTGAGGGAGAGGCGAGGGATGGAGGGGGAGAGTTGTTGGAGAGATAATTTACGCAGACAAGTTCTCATTAACTTTCCTTGATTGGGTGTTTTCTGGCCTCGAGTATTTTTAGCTGTGGCAGATGTCTGTGGTTTTTTCTATTTTATATTTTAGGAAAGGAAACATCATACAGTCACTTTAACGATATTTCATTCTCTCTTCTCTCTCTCTCTCTCTCTCTTCTTTTCTCTCTCTCTCTCTCTATATATATATATATATATATATATATATATATATATATATATATATATATATATATATATATATATATATATATATATATATATATATATATATATATATATATATATATATATATATATATATATATATAAAAGATAAAAATATTATACAGGTTTTTGACTTTCTGGAATGAAATTTTATATATATATATATATTATATATATATATATATACAAAACAAATTATATTTAAACATATTACCCAGAAAATAAAAAAAATATTTACAAAATCCTAATGACTGTCAGCTGACATCTGCCCGTCGCCCTGATTCAACAATGGCTGGTGAAGTCGATAATGAAAAACTATTCACAGTTATAAAACGAAAATCACCCCTTTTATTTTCCCAAAAGCCACCAGCTTTAACATTAACTGTGTGCTTTGTCTCTCGCAGAATTCGTCAATTTTTGCTGTGGTGGAATATTTATGTAAATGTTTGCTTTTCTGTATAAATAACTGTGAACGTTTATGTTCTCCTAGATTTAATGGTGATTTTTTGTTTGTAAAACCATGTATGTTCTTCTATTCTGTTTAAAATGAGTTTGGCAACCATGAAGAAATTTAGTGAAATAGTTATAAATACCTACGAAGTTCAGCTTATCTATCTAAATATGAGATAATTAAAATATAAATGCCTTGAAACTTAAACATTAAAAAACAAACTGGAACATACAGTTCTGATCTCATGTTGCCTGACTGTATGGTAAATATGGTAAATGATTGATAAAACGATGATGTCGCAATAAAAAGAAACATATTTTAAGTTGTAAGTTCAATACAGTGAATATAAAACTTTTTAGCCTTTTACTTTACCTCAGTTCCTGCTTCCTTTCTTCAGTCTTGCTGTCCATCCTCGAACTAATACTTCTTAGTGCAACTGTGGAGTTTCCTTTCAGTTCCGCTTTTAGATCCTTGTACCTCATCTCCCTTTTACCTGGATTTCGTCATCTTGCTGTCCAACCACTCCAACTCAGACTTTTCACTGTATTAACTGCTGAATGGTAGAAAGTGCCCCAGTGCTTGGCTTGACAGAATAAATTTCATAAGTCAAATAAGTGAACAGCATCTGAAGGACGCCAAAATACATTAATTTAATTTTACATGGTTCACAATAAATGACCGCAATATGATGTTCTGAATTGGTTTCTCCACAGTTGCTTACAATTGTTTAAATATTTATTCAGTATAAAAATCCAATTCATATTTGATCAAACTGATTAAATGAAGAACGAGCAATTCACATACCATTATTATTTTAACGCGCATTTATTAGAAACATAATGGTTACTGAATGGAAAATATACTATTTTATGGGACACAACGTTTGAAAATTGTATTGTTCTACATTTTCAGTTCCATTAACCCCTTATCCGAGACGATTTTTGGATATTGTATTTGAAGAGCACGTTCACGAACGTTCATGAAGAGAAGAACGTAAATTTGATTTAGAATGAGGTTCTTTGGTCCGATGCTGAGCCTTTGAACGCTCCCGAGGACGTGCCTAGTGAAAACTTCTTATTCTGCACAACACAGGGATCACGTTTCCTCACAATGAGGAAAGTCTGACACTGAGGAAAGTTACTGATACATACAGATGGTCGAACCAGGGGGTCTCCTTTTCAAGACTTGTTTGCTAACAAGTGTATGGGTTTACTGATGAAACAAAATAGTCCATTATTGGAAGAAGCCAAAACCTACTAGTTATGCCAAGTATATTGAAAATACATTTTTATCCCAAACAGTAATAAAGATAATTTCAGGACCATAATATCTACTGTATATGTGCTTTTTAAAACCTGTTTACTGAGAACTATGGTTTATTGATGAAACAAAATATTTCATTTTAGAAGGGCCAAAACCTGCTATTTATGCCTAGTATAATGAAAGACATTCCTCCCAAACAGCAATAAAAATTATTTCAGGTTTATATCGACGATCTGTGAATGTCCTGTTATAGATTAAAGATGGATGTAAATAAAATACGTACTCTTTTTAAAGATATCCTTTTACAAGAAAAAAAAAGCAATTTCCTTATGTTGGAAGGATCCCGAATACCTGAATGTGTTCACCCCAAACAACAATAAAAGTTATTTCAGGTTTATATCTATGATCTGTGAAACTTCTGTTACAGATTAAAGACTGATGTGAATAAGAAACACATTCCCCAATTATATCCTTTCACAAGAAGAAGAAAGCAATAACCTAATGTCTGAAGGTGCCTGAAAGCACGAATAATCAGGTGAGAATATAATCAAAAGTAAAAACGATCAGCCATCTATACCTGAGGGAGTGAGAGCACGCGCTCACTGCAGCAGTTTATGGAAGCCAGTCAGCAAACAACTACACAGGATCCCAGAGCCCTGAATCAATAATGGGCATCAAGAGACCTCGATGGAATCGGTGTAGTCGAAGGAAAATACAGTTTCAATAAACAAGACAACAGCTCATACCAATAGACAATCAACTCTGACATGGGAAGGACTAAAGTGGAGAGTAAATTAAAACAGGGAACTAAAAAGAAATATTGAATGATGGATGGGCCATTCCTTTTGACCTTTACGACAAGGTGGCTCTTGGGATATTTGGCCAAAGCAGGCTAACTTGAAGCGAAAGAGAGAGACAGACAGACAGACAGACAGAGAACTTTGTACCATTCTACCGTAAATAACTGGCTTGTTATATTAAACTGAAATGTGGAATGAAGAATACAATTTAATTTAATCTAAAGAAAGTTTTCCTCTCATTTGATTCAAACTGTCTCAGTAATGAATATTAAAACAACAATATGGAGAGTTAATCTGAAACTTTTTATTATTTCGAACATGAATATAATAATTCTGTAGGTAAAACAAGGTATAAACGAGCATAGAATAAATATCCAATCAAAACAAGGAAAATGTAAAAAAAAAAAAGCCTTTAACTAAGTCCTGAAAAATTGAAAGGAAAAAAGTTGAGTTATAATTTGACAACTGAAAGCCTTTTCCGAACAATTCAGTTTTTCCATTTCAAGTGACAATCTATATAGAAATATCAGGAATTCTTGAAAACACATCATTGTGAGAATGAACGTAAAAATAGTATGTGGAAAATTTATAACAGGTAGTAAACTCTATATTAGTGACATTTCTTGGCAGATTCTACCAGCAGGAAAACCATTTGTATGTAATTATAAGCAAAACGTTCATAATAAAATTATAAACATCATTTATGTATATATGTGCATTATTATTATTATTATTATTATTATTATAATTATAAAATTATTATTATTATTATTTTATGGTATTATTATATTCTGTCAAACATGTTTTCTTGAATATGACGGCAGCCTTAGTTGCATTAATCTTGTAGATTATCCGTTCAACTCTTCTGATTAGTCTTTTTTCTTCTTCAGTAACAGAATTAAGTAAAGCGCCAAAGTTCATTGCAGGAATTTTTATTTATAAAAATATCCAAATATCGATGGTTAATGGAAATTCCGAGGGCGGGTCCAAAAACGAGTGCAGGGTCGTCAGTGCTTCTGGGATCTTGGTAGGTATCGTGACATATTTCGGAAGGCCATCTTCCTTCTTCAGGTGGGAGCTGGATGAAGTAGGACTCTGGTCTCGCTTTTTTATGTCAGCGGTGGGCGGGGGGCCGCTGGTCACGGCCTGCTTTTTGATTGGCCGAGAAAGCGCTGATTTTTGATTGGCCAAGAGAGCTGACGTCACCGGACATGGTCTTCTCCCATTGGTTGGCGGTTTCTCGGCATTAATCTCGGAGCGTAGATGTTGTTCTGTGTTGCCCTCTGGTTCGTAAGACGTGCCCTGTGGAGGAATGCATGTATAGTTTCATTAAGGCTTAATTTGCCAGCTAATCTATTCAGTAGCTGAGGTCCACGTGTGGCTTGCCCTTTCAAAAACGCCCACAGAGGCTCCACGTGTCTTTGACATTAGTTCCACTATTAAATTCGACTTAGAGCGCAGGACGAGAACTCCATTACCTGGCTAAAGGTGCCTGTCTACCTGCACCTTTCAGATGTCTTTCGTCTTAGTTCTGATAACCAGCAGTGACCTACACTTGTCGTAAGCTAATTTTAATCTTTTTGTATTCTGGCTCTAATAACAATTTCATTGTTAAAATATGTTGATTTTTTTCAGATACCATATTTTTAGCAAGCCAGTTGGGTAAATAATTTTCTCTGTGTAGGAATAGTTTATATACGTAACCAGTTTTTCCTGAATCAAAAGTGGCCTGAGAGTTTTGCCATCTGACGCATCGTTTTTTTAACTCTGTCAGCCCTTTCACTGAGATATATTTATGTCTGTGAGGTGCCACCAGAAGAATAAGTCAGTTGTCATATTTCAGATTTATTATATTTAACTTCAAAATACGCAAAAAAATTTAAAAATAAGGAACAAATTTCAATTTACTTTTTCTCTCTTTGATGTCAAAGGACTGAGACTCTTCTACAGCAAAGCAACTACGAAAATAAAATAGGATTTTTTAGGTTACAACAAGAAATATCAAAAACTGTTAGTGGCAATCGAGTCAGCATTTAAAAATGAACCACGAAAAAGTGCAACCTAAAAGACGCGCAGGTATTGTTCGTAATTTTCATTCCATATGCCACTTGAGGGACTATGGAAAATATGTACAGTCATTATAACCGAGGGTCATCTATACAGGATCCGAAAAATGTTGCAAAAGGAGTAAGCTTTGTACCGGAATTAGAGTACACGTTTTATCGTTCCACCTGCGAGTTCACAGACTCAGAATTCTAAATTGAATGTATTCTTAGGCTGAAGAAATCCGTGGAAATGAAATATATCAGGATAAATACATGTTTTAAACAATTGTTTGGAAAGTTATTGTAGTATTTCATGTCAGTATGTCAGTATTTTATGATTGTTGCAGCCAGTTACTTAGTTGAAATTGGGTTTATGATTATAAAAGTTAAGTATACCTTAGTTAAACCAGACCACTGAAATTAACAGCTCTCCTAGGTTGCTTGAAGGATTAGACTTATTTTACGTGGCTAAGAACTTTTATGGTTAGATTAGCTGTGAGGGACCACGGCTTAAGAAAACATTATGGCGAGAAATTAATTTCTATCACCAGTTAACTCTTCATCAGCTGGCTGAGGATTGAACTCTGGCCCATCGAGTGACAGTCCGCAGCTCGAAGGATTAGAAACTTATTTTACATGGCAACAAGAAATAACTGGTTACTTAGCAACCACGGCTTATTGTGGAATCTGAACCACATTGGCGAGAAATTAATTTCTATGTCAGAAATAAATCTCTTCATCAGCTCTTGGCCCATCGATTGACTCCAAAAAAGCTCAAAAGGATTAGCTTTTATTTTAGTTGAACTAACTGGTTTAGAATTATAAATTGGGACCTAGGCTGAAGAAGTGAAAAAATGGAATCCGAACCACTATTGTGGCGAGAAATTAATTTCTATCACAGAAATAAATTCTCTAACTCTTCATCACTGGCTGAGAATTGAACTGGCCCATAAAGGACAAAAGAAAATTTATGACTCACCCAACGTATATATGATATAGAGGACAAACGAAAAATTTCTATATTTTATATATATACAAAATAAATGAACACAAAACATATATATATATATATATATATATATATATATATATATATATATATATATATATATATATATATGAAAACATATTTACAAAAGTTCTCTCTACATATGATTCCCCTTCTTTTAAGCAGTGTCCTTTTCTGGTCATATCCTAAACTTTCCCAGAAATCCTTAAAAGAACCTAATTAGGGAAACTTAACGTGAAAAATTTTCTCATCACTGCCTCCTTTGGAACCATTTAATAAAAAAAAATAGTTTTATAAAACCAAATGAACTAGCTTTAGCCCTCAGCTTTAAAAAAAAAAAATATATACCGGGAGGTGAGTCCGTAATTCGTGTCAAGAAAGAAAAGGCCTGTAAGTACTATTTACACGACGTCTCCAGACCTCAAGATTAATATTTATTTTTTCTAAACAGTCTTGATGAAACTCGCACCTTGAGTACAACGCGTATTTGAGCAGCTGTTCTCCTACTTTTATTTAAGCTTTGCAAAGTCTAAGGTAGCACGCGTGGAAAATTAAGGTATTCAACACACAAAAATGGCTGGACAAAAAACACAATTACCTTTTGTAGAGAAAAGTAGAAACTTGAAAAACATTATATGGCGTTTTTGTGATATATACTTTTTTTCGCCTTAAAGGGGTTTTCACCAAAAATTCTGTAAATTGACACTGTTTATTTTCATTTTTGTTTTTGTGTTACTTATATTTACTTATATTCTCCCTAGTTTTTGCAAAAGTAATTCAGTTCATATGTCCTTTTTACGTGTTTCTAACATTTGTCAGAAAAATCGTGTTTTCTTGTACGAGAAAACATATGACGTAAATCCTTAACTAAACAGGAAAATGTTACTCTTGAGAATAGGAACATTTCACAACAATGATCTGAGATATCAAAAAAAAAAATCCCTACACCACCCGAAAATTAAAACGACTTACGATAAAAAATGAAAATTGAAGGGTGTGAAGGAAATTAAAAATAAAGAAAACTTTTCCAGGATTTTATAATTCATCGTGAAAAATATGTTGAAAAATGCTGCCACGCCAGCTTCATGATATCATTCAGGTCTGAATATGCAATTGAAAATCTGATTATTCATTTCGTGCATCGAAGTGAAAAGCAAAATTCATTTTTCATGCAGTTGCAAAAAGATATAGACCTTCGTATACTAATGACGATATAGGTTGACAATTATGTACTGAAATTTTTAGGTAACACTTACATATATACTGATTGAGAAGTTTTATTATATACAGCATAATAAACATTTTATTTTCGAGTTATGGGACAATTAAAGAACAAGTTAAAAAGAACAGTTCTCTTGAGAGAGAGAGAGAGAGAGAGAGAGAGAGAGAGAGAGAGAGAGAGAGAGAGAGAGAGAGAGAGAGAGAGAGAGAGATGCAATGCTCCCAGAAATGAAAATAAAAAACACAACAGAATAAGTTTGGTACTTGACAAACAAACTTCAGTTACCTCAAACATCTCTCGCCTGACAACAGAATATTAGCCTGAAACACCCTCTGTCAGCCTGGTTGACACTCTAGCTTTGAAAACACAGTATGAGTGTAGAATAGAGAGAGAGAGAGAGAGACAGAGAGAGAGAGAGAGAGAGAGAGAGAGAGAGAGAGAGAGAGAGAGAGACTACGGGATAAACTTTCTGAAGCCCAAAAAACTGCTATGGGATTCAGAGACGATGAAACATTGTTTTTCGGCAACACCTTTTTATCAACGCATCGGATAATGGTGAAAGTTGGCAGGTGTATATTTTATAACCCTACCTAATTTTTGTAACTATTATTTAGTACCTAAGACCAATGGCTCTGGTATTTATCAGGGTAAAAGTGTGTTTCTTATGTCAGAGCCATCAAAATCGCAGGTAAGGGTTTTCAACACAATAGCGACGTTAAACTATGACGTCATGAGGCTCCACCCACAGTGAAGAGAAGTTTACATATGGGGAAACTTCTGTTCACTGTGGCTCTGCCCGCTTGCTGATGACATATTCACTAATTGATATTAGTACCCATCTTAGGCTTCAGCGATACCAATGATGTCGAGCAGGATTTGTCGTCGTCCCCCTGATTGCATTATCATTCTCAATTATTTTACTACTATTATTACTATTATTATTATATACGATTTTGTGGAGGTTTCATTGCAACTTCCACAGTAGTTGTTGGGACTAAGTTGTTAGCTTGGAATTCTTCCATTTTCTTGATTTTCGTATTGTTTCTACTTTACAAATGAATTCAATGAATGTAATTCATCCACATAATGAACTAGTCTATAGCTCATGTGTTAGATCTACATCTATTCAGGGCGGGAATACAAAAAGACAATCCGTTTTGTTTTACCTCAGGTTTCGACACTACAGTATAGCCTTCTATTTGCAGCAAGTCAGGAGCGGACACCAGAAACAGAATTCACACGAAAAGCAGTGATACTTTCTTTTCCTCAATTGTTAGAGGTGCAAAGGTCAACGCCATTGTTTTATTTCTGTTAATGTAAACCATTGCTATTTTTTTTTTTTTTTTTTTTTTTTTTTTTTTTACTGATATGATACAGCAGACTACACAGCGATCGTACACTGGCTGTAAATAAAAGGTAATGGCAGGAGTCAATATTTTGAGGGCAAGCTGCTATTATTTGCCTACTTAATATCAGTAAAATATAAAACGATTTATACTGATATGCATGGAAAGGAAAATATTTGAAATCAGTTTGAATGAAAAACATATTGTTATAATCATTGTGTTTTATTAAATATGTTTTAGATGTACAAATAAAACGTCTAACACTATACGTAATTTATTTACGAAATGTCTTCATCGTCACTCTCGAGGAAGAGGTCACCATCCCCGTCCTCATCATCGCTGGCGATGTCAATGTGACTGGTTCCAGGCTCTCGTGGGTATTGTCCGACTCCCAGTACTCCTCCTCAAATTGACGGGATTGTCTAACAGCACCTGCACAAGTAACTACGACCCACTGTAGAAACAATTAACCATTCACACTATCGTAAAGCTTGCCACGGGTCTTCTCGCTTGTATGCAAAGTGGCAAGCCGTAGCACAAATGCATTCTTGCAACCATGGGGACAATTCCATATCATGCTGGCCATTGTCGAATTTGTTGAAGCCTACACTGTGTAAACATATCCACTCACCTGTTAGTGACTTACTGCCTACCTGATGGATGAGCGGAACCTCATGACGTCATATTATGTTTACGTCACAAATGGTTTTAGGATCCTTTTCTCTGATTTTCTCGGTTCCGGCATCGGCGACTTCATTTTACTCTATAAACATCAAAAGTATTGAACTTAGGTACTAAATAATACTTGCAAAAATTAGGTAGGGTTATAAAATATATACTTGCCAACTTTCACCTTTATCCGAAGCTTTGATAAAAAGGTGTTGCCGAAAAACTGTGCTTCATCGGCTTTGAATCCCTTAGTAGTCTCAATAAAGTTAACTTGATTGGATTCTCCCTGGAGGACTCTCCGTTATGAACACTGAATTGATTTCACAGTTTAGATTATTTTTATATCCTGAATTAATTTCAGGATATAAAAATAGTTTATGAACTGTACATGAAGAATTAGATTAAAATGTGGATATGTTTATTTTGACCTTCAGAAACAGTGTAGGGAATGGCAGACTTAGCAAGGGTAACCCTCAGAAAATATGGAGAAAGAGTCGTTGAAGTGACAGGTCATGTTATTGGAGAAAAGAGTAAAAAATAAGATAAAGCTGGAGAGATGGAGGTACAGGGAAAAAACAGTCAAAAGTGAATGGACTGGATGGTGGAAGATTTGAGTGGCACAAGTTTAACAGAACGGAGTTCCAGAATCGACAGCTTCGAGGTGAATGGTCTCCAGCATGACCAAAATAGAATCGAGGAAGGAAAGACTAAATTATAAAAGATCCCCTAAATATATATAATTACCTCGACCCTGCCATTCCAAAGTCATCTGGTTCTCATCAAAAATAAAAACAAAAAGTTTACTAAAACTTGTACTGAAAAGTCCTTATTCGACAAAACTGTCGCCAAAATTAGCCAGCGAACTGAGTGCAAAAGGCCTTTACGATTATACATTATTACAGCTGGAACTCGTCTATAAGTATTTAATAGCGTAATTAGAAGTATGGAAATTACCCTTTACATAACTGGGGGAGCTGAACCAGCCCGGGATAATTAAGGCATTTATTGCTCCCTGTTCTTGTATGATGGTCGCCCAGTATAGACACATTACAAAAGAAAATTCTGTATTGCTCGTATATATTAATTCAATTGTTTTATCATGCATATAGTTGTCTGTCTGGTAGCTTTATTTTATTTTATTTTACACCCTATGTCTAGTTCCTTTCCGAGAAGATCACGAGAGAGAGAGAGAGAGAGAGAGAGAGAGAGAGAGAGAGAGAGAGAGAGAGAGAGAGAGAGACCCACATCGAGTTAGTAATATTATATATATATTAATCCGTAGTATTTTTGCCCCTTGACTCAACAATAACTGAGACCAGAAAAAATGTTATTGGAACAGCATCGATTACCAAGATATAACTTCAAAGAAAACTGATAAAAATTAATGTATCAACAACATTCAGGGAACCACCAGGCAAATAAAGTAAGAGTACATTAGAATCCTAAGTCTTATAGTTACAAAAATTTATTTTAAAGAGGAATTAGAGGCGGCAAAGTCTCAGGAAAGAATGTGGGAAGGAGAATTCATAATGAGGTGAATGAGCTGTATCAGGGAACATTTTGAGGGAGAAAGATTAAACAAAAGCTGAGATGCAGGACTAAGAGTTGAAGGAAACGTTGGCCCAAACAAAGGTACCACAAAAATCCGGGAAAATATCAAGGAAACCCTAATTAGTAAACTTCCTTTTTACAATTCAAACTTAATTATATTTTTATCTAAAACACAAAGTTATTTCAAACTTGTATTTATAATTTTTGAGACGGCATGTAATAACCACCACAGCAAAATCGTGAGTGAAATTCTAATGTGTGAAAAAGAATTATTAAGTCTATCATGGCTTTTGCGTTTCAAACCTATCCATATTTTGTTTAAAACTCATAAACAGTCATCTCAGACATACGTTTGCAATTTTTGAGAAGAGCTGTAATAATCACACACATAGCAAAATCGTGACTGAAATTACCCAGCAAAATGTGTGAACGAGGTCTACCGATTATACGAATTATAGAGGTAACTACTCTCAAAGTATTTAATGTTATAATTAGAAGCAAGATAATTACCCTTCACATAATTAGGAAACTGATCCAGCCCAGGTTATTTAGGAGTTTATGGTTCTTTTCTCGCGTGGTAATGATCCTGTTTAGAGCCATTAAAGAAATATTTATGTTCCATTTTAATGTACTTTACCCGATATTAATTAGGAATTATTTGCTATATATTTCTATATTATTGTTGTGACTATATAATAGTTTTGTACATTGGTTTTTTTTATTCTTATATTTTTTCCATACCTTGAGGATGATTACGAGTAATGGGAGAAAGAGAGAGAGAGAGAGAGAGAGAGAGAGAGAGAGAGAGAGAGAGAGAGAGAGAGAGAGAGAGAGAGAGAGAGAGAAGACTTTCACTTAATGTCTATAAAACTATCTTCAGTTAATCTGCAACATTTTCAAAGCAACAGCAGTTTTTTCTGAGATATGTTTCCAGTTTTCCTTAGAAATATACTTCAAGATTTTCTGAAATATATTTCCAGTTTTTTTCTGAGATGTATTTCAGTTTTTTTTTACCGAGATATATTTGTAGTTTCTTTGAGATATATTTCTAGTTTTTCCTAGTATATATTTTCAGTTTTTTCCGAGATATATGTCCAGTTTTTCAAAGATGTTTCCAGTTTTTCAAAGAATTGTTTCTAGTTTTTTCCAATAAGTATTTACAGTTTTTTTTTCTGTGATATATTTGAAGTTTCATATAAGATTATACCCCCAGTTATTTTCGAGATATATTTCCATTTTTTCCGAAATATATTTCAAGTTTTCCTATTTCCAATTTTTCCTATGTATTTCCAGTTTTTTTCAGAGATACATTTCCATTTTTCCCATAAAATATTTCCAGTTTTTCTCAAAAGTTCTTCCAATTTTTCTGAGGCATCTTTCCAGACGCTCAAAGATTTTTAGTCTCATGAAGCTCCCCACGAAAAACGATCCTGTCCTTCAGGAGGCAATCCTGTCATTAAGGACATCATCTGGGGAAGATTCCTATCAGATGGGAGTGCCAGTATCAGCTTTGTCACCGAGGTCATGACCCCATTCGTCCAGGTCACACCCAGGAAGATACGTTGCTATCTGTGGCGATTCGTTTTGGCCAACTGTTTTGTGGAGACTTTGCCTCTGGACTCTTGTGATTTTCTGGGTAATGAATTTAATGAATAATATTAAAAATAATACTCCTATAATTAGCATTCTTGAGTATTATTCGTATTATGTTTATTATTATTAGAAGTAGTCAGATTTTTATCTATTCGTTATGAAATCATACTTTCATTATCTATGTACTTGCTGTTTTCTCTTCATTTTACATCTGTTCTGCATTAGCCAGTTTATTTCCTGGGTTTTCATTACCTTATGTTTTTTCATTCTTGTAGTTAGTTATTTTTTTAATTTATAATCTGAAATAATTACTTTATAGCCTGTTTAGTAACTAAGAATTTTTTTGTTATTTTTTTTTTCTTTTAATAGCATTTGTTACAAACTTTTCGTATAATGTTCTCATCTTCCTAGGAGCATACCATGATACTTAACATTATAGCACGCTGTAATGACATTCATAGAATATCATTATAGTATGATGATGTCCATCACACTGCAATGTACAGAGTCATCTCTTTCCTTCAAATTAGCTACTTTCAGACAGAATTCAATTACAAAGTTAATTGCTCTCCCGAATTTTTCGCTAAGTAATGATTTCTGTTTTGCCAATATTTTTTTCTTTTTTCTTGATGAATTATGATGAATAGTATGCCTTCATTCAAAATATAATTTTATATACACCTCTTGCTATTGAAAAACTTTCTCATATCCTAAATATAATGAAAAGCTTAAAAAATTTAAAGACGAAGATGATTACCCAATGTTCATTAAAGTTTATTTTTAATTTTGCATATAAATTTTAAAACTAACTTCATAACTTCTAACTAAAATTAATTAAGATGTTTATGTTCATAAAACCTTTTAAATAAAAAAAAAATAAAGAAAATTTTGCTTATATCGGCCAAATCATTGTTTCCGAAAATTATTATACATGATGCGTTAAAATTGATTTTCCTGATTCTCGTATGCAATGGCATTTGAGACATACTGGGATTTACAATATTACAGAGAACTTGGTCGCACTTAGGATGTTTCTACCAAGGAAGTTAAGAGCCCCTAAACTGTTAGGCGCCAGATGCAGGGTAAACTGTTCTGCCAGCTTCTTATAGAACATAGCATTTAGGCCAAAGGCCAAGCACTGGGACCTATGAGGTCATTCAGCGCTGAAAGAGAAATTGACAGTAAGAAGGTTTGAAAGGTGTAACAGGAGGAAAACCTCCCAGTTGCACTATGAAACAATTGTTAGCTCTTACAAGTGTTGCAACTGGCACTGTTGCAAAATTTCAAGTGAAATTATAGAACTGAGATAACAGGACGTAAAACAAAACACAGAATTAGATGACGAGGCGCTTAGACAAGGAACTTCTTTCCAGTGTTGGTACTGATAACCGAGTTTTAAGGCTTTTTGGTATATGCAGGGTATTGTACTGCCAATCTTCGAGGGTCTGGAAAGATGCCTCAGAAAAATTGGAAGAATATTTGAGAAAAACTGGAAATATTATACAGAAAATATGGAAAGATATATCAGGAAAAAACTGGAAATGTATCTCTGAAAAAACTGGAAATACTTAGAAAACTGATAGGAAAACTAAAACATATTCGGGAAAATGGAAACATACCCTCGCAACAACCATTGGACCAACAAAACTGAACACCTGAAAACTGGAAGCCAAACTGGCAATGAACTGCTATCTTAATCAGAGGTAGCCTACGGCTAACTTCACTTGTGCATTTTAAAGAAAACTTTGGTCAGTTTTACACTCATTCCTTTTATGTTTTCTTTTTGAGTTTTCCTTTTCACTCTATACATGAAAATAATCAATACTATAATAATATTAACTACATTTCATGTCCATTGATAAAATATTTCAATCAATAATAAGAATAGAATTACCTTTGGTTAGTCATTGTAGTTTGTCCAATATATACTATATGTCTAAAAACTATTTAAACATCTTAGGATGGTACAATTTTTTCAATTCCCATTCCAAGGGGGGAATGATTTAGGGTCTTTACACACTCTGTACTTTTTTATAAAAAATAATCAACATGCATAAGAGAGCGAAAAGAAATAAAATAACAAGAAAAACTTCATTTATACAGTCAGATATACAGAATAATACTTTTACTCTGAAAAATTTCTAGAGATAGCAACGATAAAACAGAAAAAATAAATGATAAGTACCTGAAATTCTGAAACGAATACATGGCTTATGCACTGCACACGTACTAATTTATGGTGAATATGATATAATTAACACACAATTACAACGGCAGGGGCATATTTCAAAATCCATTCACTCCAAAGATTTTTAGGGAATATCCTATGCATTAACACAAACGTAACTTCATACAACTGCTTAACGAAGAAAATCATTTAAAAACATCATATACAGTAAATTATATCTTTTTACGTTATTTCTTTTGCCTTCTTGTCCTTATTCTGAGGTTTTGCTCATTTTCCCTCAGACTGACAGCATGTAACGATTACAAGGACTTTGAAGAGAATATTGATTTTATATTAATTTGAAGAGAAAATAAATACCTGAGTTCAATTATTTATTATTGTCCTATATACATTTTAAATTTTTTATATTAATAACAGCCAACATGATTTGCAAGAACATTGAGAGAAATAGCTTTTATATTAATATGAAGTCCAGAAAAATAATGTACCTAAGTTAAATTATTTGTGATTTTCCTATATAAACTACATTTACTCTGAAACTGCTTACTTCTGTTAATATCTAAGAAGGGCAAGCAACTACTTTTATTTATTTTGCCAGCTGCGTGGAAATGAGGTCAGGAATGTTAATTAATCCATTTTTCTATACGTACTAAATTTACTCTGAAACTACTCACTTCTGTTAATATGTTCAAAGGCCAAGCCACCACTTTATTTATTTTGCCAGCTGCGTGGAAATGAGCTCATGATTGCACGAATTCTAAATGAAGTTCTTCTTCAGGCATTATTGGTGCAATTACAAGCAAGGTCATTGCCTCTAACATAATTGAGGCAGCGACGCCAGGTCCTGCTAATTAGAGGCATTTATGAAGCTGATCCTACATGCAAGCATTCCAAAGCATTCAAAGGATATTCGTCTCTGAATTCATACATCTTGCATGCTGTAACTAATTCAATCACTGCTTTTATGTATTTTGCAAATGAATGTATAGTCTCATCCCACCCTTTTTCATTATTGCGTTCGCTGTCTCAGTGTTCGTTATCTCTCCATGAAGTAGATATTTGGTGAGAGAGAGAGAGAGAGAGAGAGAGAGAGAGAGAGAGAGAGAGAGAGAGAGAGAGAGAGAGAGAGAGAGAGAGAGAGAGTTAGACAGAGACAGAATGGGCGATAATTGGTAATAATGGTCATAATTGTCTTATTAGTCAACACCATTCTGTTCACTTATTTGTCTCAGTCTGTCAAATTATTTAATTTTCTTTTCTCCATACGTCAAAACGTTTTTCTTTTTCTACATTTTTAAGTAAGAAAACTAGTTTCAATAACAAACGTAATCGGAAACGTTATATGATACTTTGAAACATTTGGGAACGTTAGTAGTCTCTGATTTGGTTTACCGAAAACCTTGAAGCCTGTTCGTGGATTTTGCAGTTACGAGTGAGCATCTAGATGTATAAAATCACCGGAATATTTATGGCATTAAAATTCGGTTAGACTGGAATGAATAACATTATAAGGATCGAATAATGTTGTTTGATGGCATAGTAAAAGCTGATGCAAATATGCTGATTTAGACATGATTGCTCTTGCAGTGCTCCATTTTTTGTTTTGAAAGCCTCACTTCTGAGCTTGAGTAACATTATTCAGATTCCTAATATGACTTGATTACCTCCCCTCTGAAAACATTAATTTTAATAATTTTTCAGTAGTTTTGGTGTTTACTTATTTATTCCTTCCTCATTTGCTGAGATCATGCCATGCAGAATTTTTTTTTAATAAAATACTAATTATTGTCAATAGACTTTTGCTCTATAGAAAATTCCAACTTTTACATTTTGTTCTTTTATATTTCTGCTCATATTCTTGAATGACAAAGATAATTTTAATTAGTATTAATTAGCATCTATAAAACATTTTGTTCCCTTATGAAATTTAACTTTTAATATTCTTTTGAAATGTTTCAATCAATTTCTTTTAGCTAAAAGCAATTGATATAAATAGACTTTGTTTCTTATGAAATTCTAACTTTCGAATTATGCTTTGTGAAATATTTCTGCTCAATTTCTGAGTGCCAAAGATGATTAGTATTTATAGATTTTGCCCCCTTCATGAAATTCTACATTTTAATATTCTTGTGAAATATTTCTTAGTAAATTTCCTAAAGCCAAAGACTCTCAGACGTATTCAAGGACCTCGAACCTAATATCATTAAAGACCTATCGGGCAAAAGATTTACCAGACTGAGATTGCCATTATAAACTTTGTTTGTGGTCTATGACACCATGGTTCAGCTTGTCCCAAGACACAGGTAATGCGTCTCAAACGGCTTGTTTGAACTCTACTGTTGTTTTGTTCTTTTTATTTAAGACTCCATTGTTGTTGTATATATATGTATATGTGTGTATGCATATATATATATATATATATATATATATATATATATATATATATATATATATATATGTGTGTGTGTGTGTGTGTGTGTATATATATATATATATTAATATATATACAATGCAATAGTAGAATTGTGTGTTTGACTGAGGTGTCTTTTAGGTTATATATATATATATATTGGAAAATATACATATATGGATGCACATGACCAGTATATGTTGAATGCACGTGACTTCAGAAAAATCTGAGGCACAAGTTCATTGTCAAGCGCCACGTATTGTTTATTCGCGCATCGTCGGGACAAAATGAGACACAGTTGAAAACAAGGTAAAAGAACAAGAATACCAGATGGTTAATTGTCAAAGGATAATAAACAAAAAGAAAATCCAAGATAATCCGGGATCAGCGGTCACAAATTAAAACCATAGACTCAACTATAAGAGATACGGAAGCTTAGCCATGCAAAATTCAAAAACATGTATAAAACTAAATACCAGATGGTTAATTGTCAAAGAGTAGCACACAAAAACATAATCCAGGATAATCTGCTGGGATCCCCGGTCCAAACTAAAACTATACTTATCCAATATGAGATAAATCCCATGGAATCTAAACTGATTCAAAATCCAGAAACATGTGTAAAACTGAACACTTAATTTATGCTTATATTTATCAACAACTTTTTAATTACGAAGGCATCAAGTTTAAACAAACCAAGACTTAAATTTAGAACACTTCCATATATTATTACTTGATAAAACAAGATTCAGTGATATACCCTTTAACTGTGTCGTTACAGGAATAAAGCCTTGCTTCACTCCAGTTAATAGGATGATTTAAATCCCTCATATGTTTGAATGATGCATCTGATATTTTCCAGTTCTCACAGAATATTAGTGTTGTTTGATCTGTTGTGAAAGTAATTTTCCAGTTTGTCCATTATATATTTTATCACACGCTTTTACAAGGAATTTATAGATGCAGCCAGAAACATCTTGAGGAGAATTTTTGATTACTAAACCTTTAACATTAAAATTACTGAAAAACAAAATTTATGTTGAAAAGCTTTAAAATTTAGAATCTCTAAAACCTTCATCATATGGAATTTGGAAACATTATGTCATAACCAAGTTTGTCATTAGTTAAATAAAATGTTTTTCCTGGCTCTTTCCATGCTACATCTACAAAAAGTCTTTGGGTATTTAAGTTTCAAGGCAATATCATAAATAATTTTAATCTCAGCTCAATGAACTACAGCCACAAACGCGAAAAAAAGCCCTTAAGAACATTCCAGTAAAGACAGAATTTAACATTTCGATGATGATTGGAGTAATAATGAACAAGACAGGCCAATGCTAGTTGATTTTCGGGAAAGACTGAAAAGGTGAAATTTCTCATCATGTCTATGAACAGTTATCTAAAGAAAATTACATTGTTAACATCTTTCTTCCTCTACGGTAAATTTTTATAAAAGGGACTAAATTATTATTTAATCAGAAATTCATGGAGATTTCAAACTGGCCAGATACAGAAAATATCATCCAATTTACCTAAACCATGTAACTTTTTGGAGCAAACTTCTTAGTAAGAACTTTGTCTTAAGAAATTCCAATAAATATTGCTAAGGACAAGAGATCTTACCCATAACCATTGAACGTTTTTTTTTTTAATTTAATACATGAAAGTTTGTATGTATTTATGTATGTATGTATGTATGATGTATGTATGTATGTATGTATGTATATATATATATATATATATATATATATATATATATATATATATATATATATATATATATATATATATATATATATATATATATATATATATATATATATATATATATATATATATATATATATATATATATATATATATATATATATATATATATATATATATATATATATATATATATATATATTTTTTTTTATGATGTTGCCTTGTAATACGTATATCCTCCTATAATTTTGACATATTTACTTTTTCTAATAATAATGGTTGTTGAAGTGTCATATTTAGTTTGGCATCAGATCTCAAAAGAACTTGTTAAGTAACTTGATAGCGTAATTTAGAATTGTTAATACAGTTTTAATAGTAACGTAATTTAGAACGAATATCTTTCTTGGTAAAAGCGTAGTATGTGAACACGTGTGTGTGTGTCCACCAGGGCTTGTTTCATTTCAATTGTCATCAGTTGAGATAAGAGGGAACACTTTGTTTTGGGTTAGCATGACAGGTTTGCAAAACAAACGCCGATTCGTCCCATACGGGCTCAAGACGAGTGATTTCACCAAGTCACGTACGCCGCTTGGAGAGAAAGAAATGTCCTTTGTTTTGTAAGATTGCGTTCAAAACGTTTTGCTTGACGTAAGAAGCTTAATCTTTAATGACGTCACCTTGCTTCTAGAACTTTTGTATGTACCCAAAATGCTTTAATGACATCATGTAATTGTTTCACGTATTACTGGAATCCTAAAATTTGTTTCATTCTGATTTCTGAGACCAGTCGATTTGGTTCCATCTCTCTCTCTCTCTCTTCTCATTCCTAATTAGGAAGAGATTACTTTTAACGTAATTTTTGTGGTCACTTTTAACATTAACTTTTGAGATCTGAATTTAGCAAAGTTGTTTAGTTTGTAACGGCGCCTGGTAAAAGTGTGTGTTTTTAACGCAGCTGCAGCAAGTGATTTACAGAGGTTTTCACAAGTTGTGTAAGGTAATGAAATTTTACTTATTGATACCATGGTATGATAAGTTAGGAAGTTGTGGTATGATAAGTTAGGAAATTTTGAACAAGTGAAATCATTATTGATAAATCTTATGTGTATTTTTGTGTGTTTTTCTATTTACAATTTCTTTATATTTTCACAATTTTTATGTTTGTGATGTAACATTTATTTACATAGCATTGTAAATATTTCTTGGTAATTTAACAGTGCATACTTAATTTAACATTGCATACTTAATTTAACATTGCATTTTTTAATTTAACATTGCATACTTGATTTTATTTATTGAGATTTTCTTTTTAAATCTTGAGTAATTCTTGATAGTTTAAATTTTGCTTGATTAATTTAAATTCTTGATAAAAGTTTTATGAATTAGATTTGTTTCATAATTTAATTCAAGAATTCATTGAGTTTTGTGTTATTTTCAACTAATAGTAAATTTTTTCAGATTGTGAATTCTAATTATGAATTTCTAGTTATAAACTTTGAATCTGAAAATAAATTTTTGTATTTAACATTTTAGAAAAACAGTGTTTCATTTATTGACCATCAGTGAATAGGATTGATTGTGTGTGCATAAGGCAAAGTGATAAACATGTTTTGTTCTTTTAGTTTTGCTAAAGTGAATTAAGACCAGGGAAACAGTTAGAGTTTTTTGATGGAGTGATGCCCTTTTACTCTAGAAGATTTCTAGTTTAATTTTGATACCTCACACATATTCTGATGAACTTAGTTTGATTTTTCAAGTGATTGATAAATAAGTTTTTTCTTAAGGGATCACTGTTACCTTTAGAGTACTCAGTCGTAACAATTAATGTTATGAGAGTTCAGGTATCTGCTGAAGTATATATATTTTGAATCTTATTAGTTGTATAATATAGGTACTTGATATATGACAATATACATATATATATATATATATATATATATATATATATATATATATATATATATATATATATATATATATATATATATATATATATATATATATATATATATATATATATATATATATATATATATATATATATATATAAACAACTGCAGATCAAATAATTGAAACTGCAACAAAAAAAGAAAATGGACGAATTTTACCCACCCAGCACGACGACGAGAAAGGAGAAGAGTCTGAGTATTTACCACCGTCTACATTACGGGTCTGCATACAAGGAGGACTGCTGCAAGTTACGTGGAATAGTAAACAGAGGCGTAACCCCAAAAGCCCCTTACCACAAAATAAGCTTCAGTATATTTAGCAAGCCTAACCTTGTAGCAGCCCTAATAATGAAGAACAGCACCACTCTGGGGTGTCCGAAGGAGATGTGCACGATCGTAGCTTACAAATTTATTTGTCCAGAGGAGATGTGCCAATCTCACAACCAACACTACATCGGGCACACTACAACGACCCTTCGGAGACGTACTGGCTTATAAAAATCAAGGGGGTCATTCATCAACATTATATAGATATTCACGACAGGAAGCCATCTCTACAAGGGCTGATAGAAGGCACCCAGGTCGTACACAGAGAGGATAACTCTGGTCGCCTTTTAAGAGCCGAAGCCGCAAGCAGTCGGATCATATACTCCCCTCCACCAGGAGAAGGAATGCGCGAGCCAGCCTGGACCAGACAGCACGCCCCCAACCACCGGAGACATCGCGCCCCTTAGGGGACACGAGAAACGCCCAGCGAAGGCCAAGTAACATGCTTGCTCAAGCCGCTGAGGCCCCGTCCGACACGAACCTCCAGCCGTGAATCAACGCAGAACCTTTGGACGCACGCATACACAAAAATTTAATATTTTATACATTTATGTATAAACAGACACTTGTTTATTTGTACCGTTTACGTATGTTATAAAGTTGTATTTATTTTTGTACCTTACTTTCTGTATTTGCAAACTATCATTTCAGACATTACTAAATTTTCAACAGAAATTTTAGGAAACACAAGCATGTATTATATTTTGAATAATTGTTTAAACACATGTTTAAACATTCACTTTTGTTGTCACACATGCTCTTTGTACCCAAAACAAAGCTCTGAAATGGTTAAGCTGTTAATCCCTAGACCAACCAGTACCCAGACCTCAAGGTCATTCTCCCCACAAGATGATATAAAAGGTCGAAAGGCCGCATTGTAAGTCAGTAGTTGCTTGACAATGCCATAAAGGCGAAACAGCTGTCGCGACAAAAATCAATTATTGGAAGAAGGAAGTCTGAGTATTTTTCACCAGAAATTGACGAACGAAAATCATAAAAAACTCCGTCGGTATGAAGATACCTGCAAGAAACTGATTGCTTTTGCCACTAAGGCAATTGCCTTTTAACGAAAATTGTATAAGATAAAAACTATATATATATAGGTATATATATATATATATATATATATATATATATATATATATATATATATATATATATATATATATATATATATATATATATATAACATGCGCTTTCAAATATTTTCCCAAACCCCGGGAATTTTTATCAAGAAAATTAACAATAAAATCATCACGGTCTCTTGTTTAAAGAAACATGCAAAGAAATCTAAGTGCTCATAAAAACACCATTTCCTTTAGATTAATCTTGAATCCCGAGCAAAGTCTTTCATCTGGAAACCAAAGCTTTGTAAAGATTCCAATTCCTTATTCAGCAATTAAGAGAAAGCCTTTAAGCTCCTATTAACTACCAAGGTCACAACTGGCCTCAGTTGCAGGGATTTTTGTCGACGTACGTAATTGTTCAATGATAGACGAGAACGATTACAAGGGGAATCTAATTTAACAGGAGAATCTCTGAACACCTGTAATGGAAGGAAGCTCTCTAACTGCTACTCTATCTAGAACATAATTACTAGGGAGCTTGTTTCCACTACTTTACCAAGAATAATTGATATCAAACATCATTCTTCGAATATATTTAAACTCAATTACCAGAGAACCTTTTCTCATTTCACTCCAGTGGTCTCTGTAATGAGCTTACTCAATAAAAATAAAAACTGACCCGATATTTTTCTTCTTCTAGAAAGATGATAAGGGGATTTCTATTGGACAGGAATAGATCAGATCTCATTATTTACATTAAGGGCATCAGATTAGTTCTTTTTGAGAAAAGGGTTTGTTTATAATCAAGTTCATTTCGGAGAATGCCGAGACGATTCAACAAAATCCTTATGAATAATGATTACGGGTAAGATAAGAATAATTAGACTTTCATTTACATATATGCAGGTATCAACGTATGATACAGATAGTATTAAAAAAAAAGTGGACGGCACACTCACACACATACATACACACACAGATAGAGAGAGAGAGAGAGAGAGAGAGAGAGAGAGAGAGAGAGAGAGAGAGATTAATAAAAAAAACTCTTTTCCTAACCACTTGTAAAGTCCTATTACACCCAAAGAGGCCTGAGAAGCTGGAAGCTAAATTTCGTCACCTTTTAAACCATATTCATACATCTCGAGCACAGGCAACTTCTCCTCTGGGAAAACTGACCCCCCGAGAGCAGCCCTCCCTTCCCCTACTCCAACATCCTGTGGTTGGAACTGTGAACTCGTTTGTGGTGGCAACTGTGAACTCACTTTGACCCACTTTCAGTCATTAAGGTCGGTCTCAAGTTTTATGAAGGAAGCAGATGTGGACCCAGATCGCCACAGTCGAGGTTCTTCCTCATCCGAGTTATATCTGTCAGGAGCTGTTTAGCAGAAATGGCAGAAATGCTTCGCGTCCCTTGTTCAGTAGAATTTCCCAAGTACATTTTGTAGATGTTTACTTCTGATATTTCATTCTTTTTATTACTTTTTTATCATTGGACTTATATTCAACATACTAGCAGTATCATTAATGAAAACTTCTTAAGAGACTTTGGTCAAATCTCCGTTTGAAAAGGAATTCGTTATTACTTTGATTGATGCAAATGTTGATTGCAGCAACTTTGACAGTATCTTTGTATATATACAAATAGGCTCTCTCACTGTTCTTGTCCTTATGTGTCTGCACGTACCTCTCTCTCTCTCTCTCTCTCTCTCTCTCTCTCTCTCTCTCTCTCTCTCTCTCTCTCTCTCTCTCTCTCTCTCGGATTCCACAGTAAATGATAGTCGCTTTATACGAAAAACCTTTCTTTCATGATGAAGAGAAAAAATTCCGAAACAAGACATAAGAAAAATGCCAGTCCTTAGGCAAGCATTGCTGAGAATTTACTCCTAAGGAGAATCTAATACTTCTTCCTCAGGAGCAATGAAGATGCCAAGGAAAGGACCACATTGAGGGAGGGAGGGTAATAAATGTCAGGAGAAACACAATGAACACACTTCAAAATAACTTTAAACAGACGACTTTGAAAAATCGAGGAAACAGAATGACAGAAACCATTGAGTTTGTCTGCCTTTGGGAGCTTATGAGAGTGTGTGCGTGTGTGTGTCTGTATCTATTTTTCATAGCCTATCTTAGTATCTTGAATATAATTAAATCTGTAGCTTATATAAGAATATGTTGCATACGCTAAAATACGCATCGAAATTGTATAAAATTGTTTGCATCTCTATACCTATATTTCCTAACCTATCTTAGTATCTTCCATATAATTAAATGTTACTTATACATCAAAATTGTACAGGGATGACGAGTAATATATTATAGACCACTGTTTTTTATCAACTTTTTATCTTGCACAAAAGTTATTTTAAATCTTGAAAGGAAACAATTTCTCAATTTTGATGATTATTTTAGCATAGGCGGTATATTCCAAAATAACTAACAGATTTTATAATATAAAACATACTAAATTTTATTAATTTTTTATCTTTTCAGAATTTAATTTTAATCTTGAAAGGATATAACTTCTCTTACGTACATGTTATTCTTCATTTACGTTCAGTTTTGATGCTTATTTTAGCATAGTCAATATATTCTGATACAAGTTGAGAAACTATTTCCTTTCGAGGGTATAAAAATTTAGTATCTCCTATAATATAAAATGTGTAATTTGTATCAGAATATATTACCCAACCTTCTTAGTATCTTTTGTGCAATGAAATCTGTAATTTTTAATTTTTGTGAGAATATTTGCCTATGCTAAAATACACATGGAACTTTCATATTAATGAAGAGCAACATATTTATAATTGGAATTATTTTCTTCAGGGAGTAAAAAAAAATATGAATTTTGTAAAAGATAAAAAAGTAATAAAAAGTAAGTATGTTTTATAATATAAAATCTGTAATTTATATCAGAGTATATTGCCTATGCTAAAAAAATAATAAAAATTGAGAGATTATTTCCTTTCAAGATTAAAAATAAATTCTGTGAAAGTTAAAAAGTTGATAAAAACTGTTTTATAATATAAAATCTGTATGTTATATCAGAATATATTAGCAAACCTATTTAGTATTTTCTATACAATAAAATCTGTAATTTGTAAGAGAATATACTGCCTACGCTAAAATAGACATCACAACTGAACGTAAATGAATAATAACATGTTTATAAGAAAAATTATTTCCTTTCAAGATTAAAAAAAATTCTGTGTAAGATAAAAAATCAATAAAACCTAATAAGTTTTATATTATAAAATATATTAAAGATATCAGAATATATTGCCTTTGCTGAAATAGACATCAAAACTGAACGTAAAAGAAGAATAACATGTATATAAGAGAAGTTATTTCCTTTCAAGATTAAAAATAAATTCTGTGAAAGATGAAAATAAAAAGTGTTTTATACTATAAAATCTATATTTTATGCCAGAATATATTGCCTACGCTAAAATAGACATGAAAACGGAGAGTAAGTGAAGAACAGCATAAATAAAAAAAGAAGTTACTTCCTTCAGAGAATAAAAAAATCCCATGAAAGACGAAAAAGTGAGAAGTCCTCGCAAACTCATTATCGCGGAACGCTGCACGTGGCCTCCTAACGACTCATTTGCATCATGTATCTTATTTAAATTTCACAAGCAGAGAACCAAAAAAAAAAAAAAAAAAAAAATCCTCCCGTCACGGAAGAGTTCTTATAAGCTACCAAAAAAAAAAAACGTAATTAATTATCAAGTGGAGAGGCATAAATAAGAATATCATTCTAGATATATGATGTGTTTCTGGCGGGATAAATTTTCCAAGTTTATACAAATTTAGTAAAACGTTAAACACACCTTGCAGTAAGAGCGAAATTAAGTCGAACAATGGGACTTTTCGTGCGATAATTTCTTGTATCTCATTTCCTGTTTAAAATCTTTTGAAGCATCTTAATAATCATCTTAGTGTCATTGCGAGTGTTAGAGGAAGTATTCTTGTATATTAAAGAGAAAACAGGTAATTAGAAGGATTACGGTGGCACTATTAGTTGTAAAAGTACTTCTTTGTATCATATCTGAAAGATGAAGTAACATGCCAAATCATATCTAGACGTAAAAACTTTGAAACACAATATATATTCATTTTGCTAAATCGGACTTGCGAATAAATAAAAGACAATACTACTCAAACATGGTAAATATAAGCTATTTTAAAATGAGTTTTTATAGCATAAATCATTCAGCCTTTGTATATCTTTTACATTTCCGTTTGTAACTTTCATTCGAAAAAGGTTTAAGTTGTTTTGAGTTAAATATGGAATGAGCCTGAGATATTGTCAAGTAAATGTATGTTTTTACTTACCTCCATCCCTTTTTCGTTGAGTCACACACATAGTCATTAATGCATAATTTCAATTTTGAATTCCTTCTGTAGCACATACATATAACCGTAATACCCATTTGAGGAGTTTGAAAAATAATAAACAAAATTTTTCCGTCTCCCCCTATATGCCTATCTGTATGTCGGTCATTCTTTCATGCTGTCATTCTGAGACAGTAGGTTTTTAATACATTGTGTAAATAATAATTATCTTATGTTAAAGAGCGTTTACACATAAATAAACAGTGGAAGGACAGTTAGCGACAGTGTTTATACAAATATAAACGGGGAGAGACCAGTTACTGACAGTGTTTATACAAATATAAACGAGGAGACGACAGTTACAGACAGTGTTTATACAAATATTAAGGGGGAAAGAACAGTTACTGACAGTGTTTATACAAATGTAAATGGGGGAGGACAGTTACTGACAGTGTTTATACAAATATAAACGAGGAGAGGACAGTTACAGACAGTCTTTATACAAATATTAACGGGGGAAGAACAGTTATTGACAGTGTTTATACAAATGTAAATGGGGAGGACAGTTACAGACAGTGTTTATACAAATATAAACGGGGAGAGTACAGTTACAGACAGTATTTATACAAATATAAACGGGGAGAGGACAGTTACACACAGTGTTTATACAAATATAGGTAAGTTAGTGTTTTTACAAGTATAAACAGGGAGAGGACAGTTACAGACAGTGTTTTTACAAGTATAAACGGGGAAAGGACAGTTACAGACAGTGTTTATACAAATATAAATGGGGAGAGGACAGTTACAGACAGTGTTTATACAAATATAAACGGGGAGGGATTTTTACAAACAGTATTTATACAAGTATAAACGGGGAGAGACAGTTTATAAACTGGGAAATATAAACAGTGTTTTTACAAGCATAAACTGGGAGAGGACAGTTACAGACAGTGTTTTTACAAGTATGTTTTAGGACAGTTACAGACAGTGTTTATACAAATATAAACGGGGAGAGGACAGTTACAGACAGTGTTTATACAAATATAAACGGGGAGAGGACAGTTACAGACAGTGTTTTTACAAGTATAAACGGGGAGAGGACAGTTACAGACAGTGTTTTTACAAGTATAAAATAGTGTTTTTACAAGTATAAAAGGACAGTTACAGACAGTGTTTATATAAATATAAATGGGAGAGGACAGTTACAGACAGTATTTATACAAATATAAAGGGGAGAGGACAGTTATAGACAGTGTTTTTACAAGTATAAACTGGGAGAGGACAGTTACAGACAGTGTTTTTACAAGTATAAACGGGGAGAGGACAGTTATAGACAGTGTTTATACAAATATAAACGGGGAGAGGACAGTTATAGACAGTGTTTATGCAAATATAAAAGTTAAGACAGTGTTTTTACAAGGACGGGGAGAGGACAGTGTTTATTATAAACAGACAGTGTTGATGCAAATTTTTATTTATGCAAAAATAAACAGGGAGAGGACAGTTATAGACAGTGTTTATGCAAATATAAACGGGGAGAGGACAGTTATAGACAGTGTTTATACAAATATAAACGGGGAGAGGACAGTTATAGACAGTGTTTATGCAAATATAAACAGGGAGAGGACAGTTACAGACAGTGTTTTTACAAGTATAAACGGGGAGAGGACAGTTACAGACAGTGTTTATATAAATATAAATGAGGAGAGGAGAGTTACAGACAGTATTTATACAAATATAAGCGGGGAGAGGACAGTTATAGACAGTGTTTTTACAAGTATAAACTGGGAGAGGACAGTTACAGACAGTGTTTTTTATAAACGGGGAGAGGACAGAGACAGTGTTTTTATAAATGGGGAGAGGATAGTTATAGACAGTGTTTATATAAGACAGTGTTTTTACAAGTATAAACTTGGAGAGGACAGTTACAGACAGTGTTTTTACAAGTATAAACGGGGAGAGGACAGTTATAGACAGTGTTTATACAAATATAAACGGGGAGAGGACAGTAATAGACAGTGTTTATACAAATATAAACGGGGAGAGGACAGTTATAGACAGTGTTTATGCAAATATAAACAGGGGGAGACAGTGTTTTTACAAGTATAAACGGGGAGAGGACAGTTACAGACAGTGTTTATACAAATATAAACGGGGAGAGGACAGTTACAGACAGTGTTTTTACAAGTATAAACTGGGAGAGGACAGTTACAGACAGTGTTTTACAAAGTATAAACGGGGAGAGGACAGTTATAGACAGTGTTTATACAAATATAAACGGGGAGAGGACAGTTATAGACAGTGTTTATACAAATATAAGGGAATGGGGAGAGGACAGTTATAGACAGTGTTAAACAGGGAGAAAGTTACAGACAGTGTTTTTACAAGTAAACAGACGTTTATACAAAATAAACGGGGAGAGGACAGTTACAGACAGTGTTTATACCCAAAGACAGCATTTATGCAAAAAAATAAACAGGGAGAATACAGTTATAGACAGTGATTATGCAAATATAAACGGGGAGAGGACAGTTATAGACAGTGTTTCTGCAAATATAAACGGGGAAAGGACAGTTATAGACAGTGTTTATGCAAATATAAACGGGAAGAGGACAGTTATAGACAGTGTTTATACAAATATCAACGGGGAAAGGACAGTTACAGACAGCATTTATGCAAATATAAACGGGCAGAGGACAGTTATAGTAAGTGTTTTGTGCAAATATAAACGGGGAGAGGACAGTTATAGACAATGTTTATACAAATATAAACGGGGAGAGGATAGTTACAGACAGCTTTTAATGCAAATATAAATGAGGAGAGGACATTTATAGACAGTGTTTATACAAATATAAAAGGGGAGAGGACAGTTACAGACAGCGTTTATGCAAATATAAAAGGGGAGAGGACAGTTATAGACAGTGTTTATGCAAATATAAACGGGGAGAGGACAGTTATAGACAGTGTTTATGCAAACATAAACGGGGAGAGGACAGTTACAGATTGCGTTTATAGAAATATAATCGGGGAGAGGACAGTTATAGACAGTTTTTATACAAATATAAACAGTGAAAGGACAGTTAGCTTACAAAATTCAACGAGAAAAGCCTTGAAACGAGACTTACGTTACGATAAAACTGACAGCCTTTATGCAAGCATTCCCTGAAAATTTGCTCTCACGCAAAATCTAATATTTCTTTTCCCAGGAACGATGAAAATGTCAAGGGCAAGACCACATTGGGGCAGCTTGTGTCGTAAATGTCGGAAAAAATACGGGAAACACTTTTCAAAAAACCCCTAAACAGAGGACGTTCAAAAACCATCGGATATAGCATAAAATAAACATTTCAGTTTGGCTGTCCTTGGAGAGAGAGAGAGAGAGAGAGAGAGAGAGAGAGAGAGAGAGAGAGAGAGAGAGAGAGTGAGAGTTTGTGTTTACATGTGAGAGAGAGAGAGAGAGAGAGAGAGAGAGAGAGAGAGAGAGAGAGAAGGAGTACGTGTGTCTATTTTCCATTGACCATTCATATGCGAGCTATTGTTTGACGATCAGAGAATTGGTAAAATTTTAAAATATTACTCATTGTAGAATGAAGATTGAAATGAAGAAACATGCACATTTATGTAAGTGTATAAATATATTTGACCAAGGAAAATCTACAGAGAACTTTTGAGAATCTCTACGATTCTTCTTATCAGTCTCTTGATAATGAGAATCTTGCAGATTCTCGAAAGCTCTCTGTAGATTTTAGTTTTCTGTAAAAGAAAACTATTGTGCTGGCTTTGTCTGTTCGTCCTTACTTTATTCTGTCTGCACTTTATTCTGTCCGCACTTTTTCTGTCCGCCCTCAGATCTTAAAAGCTACTGAGGCTAGAGGGCTGTAAATTGGTAAATTGATCATCCACCCTCCAAGCATCAAACATACCAAATTACAGCCCTCTAGCCTGTGTAGTTTTTATTTTATTTTAGGTTGAAGTTAGCCATAATCGTCCTTCTGGAAACGATATAGGATAGGCCACCACCGGTCCGTGGTTAAAGTTTCATGAGACGCGGCTCATACAGCACTATACGAGACCACCGAAAGATAGATCTATTTTCGGTGGCCTTGATTATAAGCTGTAGCGGCTGTACAGAAAACTCGATTGCGCCGAAGAAACTTTGGCCCATGTTTTACTTATTTATTTTTTAAATGCATTTGTACAGATAAATAACTGTAGATTTGTGTTTCCGATTGGTCAAAATTTCTTAAAGTGGATCACTGCATCCTTCTTTAGTCTGGTGATGAAAATTGTTATCAGTGCTTGAATGATATTTCCTCTAAATAATCATTTATGAAGAATGAGTAACTGTTTTTCAATGAATTTATATATTTCTCAACGAAAATATGCACATCCAAAGACCAGTGGCAGTCTCTTCTAGCTCAATAACTCAATGTGCTTCAAAGAAACATTTTTGTACATATTTATATTATATCGAAATAAACTTGAAAGCAAATAAAAATTGCATATTTTATCAAAACGAACTTAAAAGCATAAAAGAATAAATAAGACGAAGATCAACGACCTTTTCTCTTCCCAAGAATGAATGAAAACAACTCCAAGCTAAAGACTGCATTCTCAAAAGAAATCCTCAAAACAAAATTCAAATTGTAAATAGCCTACGTCTCAGAATGGACTTCGACAACTGCCATGAAAAAAAAAAAAATGGAAAGTTGGCTTCCCAGCTGGGTTGTCTGTTTTCTTTCCTCTCACAAAAAAACATAGCCTCATGTCGAGATAATAAAGCCACTAACTTGTGTGAGAACTTTGGATGTTCGTGATTTTATTGAATTGGCCTTTTCACACACACACACACACACACACACACACACACACACACACACACACATATATATATATATATATATATATATATATATATATATATATACATTATATACACACACACACACACACACACACATATATATATATATATATATATATATATATATATATATATATATATGTGTGTGTGTGTGTGTGTGTGTGTGTGTGTGTGTGTGTGTGTGTGTGTGTGTGTATGTGTGGGTGTGGGTGTGCTTAAAAAATGCACGTGACCAGTATATAAGCGAATCCCGCGGGAAAATGACAGGCGGAAGTCCAGTACCAAGCGCTTTCATGTTTATTCACGCATCGTTGGAGCACAAATGAGACACAGCTGAAAAGAAGGTGAACAAAAAGAACAAGAATACCAGATGCTTAATTGTCAAAGGGTAATAATCAAAATGATAATCCAGGATAATCCGCGATCACGCGGTCACAAACTAAAACCATATACTTAACCATAAGAGATACGGAATCTTACCCATTCAAAATCCAGAAACATGCATAAAATTGAATAATAATTTTGTTGCTTATATTTATCAACAACTTTTTTAATTATGAAGGCGTTAACTTTAAACAAACCAAGACTTAAGTTTAGAACACTTCCATTATTTGATTTGATAAAACAATATTCAGTGATATTCCTTTTAACTGTGTAATTAATTACATGGGACTAAAGATCTTACTTCACTCCAGGTAACAGGATGATTTAAATCTCTCATATGCACGAATATTGCATTCGGGATATTTGGCCAGTTCTCACAGAATATTGGTGTTGTTTGATTCGTTGTGAAAGTGATTTTCCAGTTTGTCCATAATATATTTTTGTCACATTTTTTACAAGGGATTTCATAGATGCAGCCAGAAGCATCTTTAGGAGAATTTTTTATTACTAAACTCTTAACTTCAAAATTACTGAAAACAACATTTATGCTGAACAACTTTAAAGTTCTAGGAATGTGTAAAACCCTTTCATCATAAGGTAATTTGAGAATATTATGGTTACTAAATTCAAGTTTGTTATTAGTCAAATAAAATGTTTTCCTGGCCCTTGTCCATGCTACATCTACAAACGTCTTTGGGTATTCAAGTTTCAAAGCAATATCATAAATAGTTTTAATTTCAGCATTAATGAACTGAGGGCTACAAACGCTCAGAGCCCTTAAGAACATCCCAGAAAAGACGGAGAATTTAACATTTCGATGATGACTGGAATAATAATGAATAAATGAGGCAATATTAGTTGATTTTCAAGACTGAAAAGGTGAAATTTCTATCATGTCTATGGAAAGTTACATCAAGAAAATTCAAATTACAATTTCAACTTCCTCTATGGTAAACTTCATAGAAGGGACTAAATTATTTCTGGAGATTTTCGTGAACTGGCCAAATACAGAAAATATCATCCTCATACCTAAACCATGCAATGAGCCTCGATGGCTAGATCGGTAGAGCAGCAGCTTCGGACTTCATAGAGGTCTGTGGTGCGGGTTCAAAACCGCAGCCGACCGGTCAGAGAGGCGGACATTTTGCTATCCGTGTAGGCACCCCGGGATTATGTATGTAATCAACGGATAGGTTTGCTGAAAGCAAATGGGTGTTACAGACTAATACACACACAAACAAAATCACTCCAACATCTAAAAACATAACAGACACCTCACACGTCTCGAACTGTCGGCCTAACCGCTCAACTCTCATCGCTGCTGGGAGAAAGGGGGCTGGGGATGGTACGATACATGTACACATGTGCTACCGGGATCTAAGCGATGTCAGGCAGGGCAGCCGATCGAGGCTACGGTCTACCCACCGCCAAATCAAAGCCCTTCAAAAGAAGGCATCGTGCTTACCCCATAAAAAAATGGGAAAAAGCACTTTAAATGAAAAAGATACCTAAACCATGCAACTTTTCGGGGCAAAATTCTGCCTCAAAAAATACTATGTAAATATTGCTGAGATAAGGGATTACCCATAGCCATGCCGAACTTTTGTACAAAAAATTCCCCATTGAAACAAAACTTACTATCTATTCAATTTGTTTATAAAGTCGACATTATTTTTTACATTCGTATTAGAAATGTTTCCCACCAAAGGTGTAAGAATATTTCCAGGCCATTTAGATAAATTATACGATTGATTTTGTGTGTCTTGACTAGACCGTAGAGATATGGTAGGGAGGAGCACTGAGTTGTAAACTGCTTAATTAAATGGTCAGGGCCTTTAAAATGGATTTAGTTTGTTTACTAAAATGAGAGTTCACTGTCTGTGTAGGATCTGACCTCAGTTTCGTGTAATTTTCACTAACATTCAAGAATGTCATTATTTTATTTACATAGCCATTTATATTCATTATTACCACTGCATTAGATTTTTTTACTAGCAATGTTTCTAAGAACTCAATTTTCAGCCCTTCCTCTCAGCTCCTTTAATGATCTTAAAACTAGATTGGGCCCCTTCCTAACTAAGAATGACTATGGTACTCTTAAAAAATTAGCCAGAGACGAAAGCCTAATAATTACACGCCCGGACAAAGGTAGAGGCACGGTCATTCTCGACAGACCTGATTACGTGGAGAAAATGAATGTTATCCTAAGTGACCTATCCAGATTAGAGAAAGTCGGTACCCCTGACCTTTATAATATAACCTAGACTGAGGACCAAATCAATCGATTCATAAGGACACCCAAACAAAATAAGACGACAAGCAAAAATACATATCAAAACCTCTTCGTTACAGGATCATCATATGGAATTATTTACGGACTTCCTAAAATACATAAGGAAGGGATTCCCTTAAGAACTATTCTCTCCTCCTTGAACACCCCCAGTTATAGACTCCCCAAATTCCTTGTTCCACTATTCCAACCACTGACTAATAACGATTACACATTAAAAAAACTCAGTCACCTTTAAAGATGAAATTGTTAAACGAGACTCGGATCTGTTTATGGCAAGTTTTGACGTCGAATCTTTGTTCACAAGCGTCCCAGTGGCAGGGACCATAGATATTATTTTAAATAAGTTGTTCCCCACTGAGAATTCCCTTTTTAATCATCATTTTAATAAAACCAATTTAAATCATTGTTAGAACCGACCATGCTGGACACGGCTTTCGTGTTTGACGTACCCTCTACAGAAAGGTGGAGGGGACGGCAATGGGGAGTCCATTAGGACCGACCTTCGCTAACATCTTCATGAACTCCCTGGAGGAGCGAATCCCGGACAATTGTCCCCTCAATCTCACCCATTATTTTATAAACGCTGCATCGATGATACTTTCGCTTTCTTTAGAAATGACTACCAAGTTGACACTTTTTTTTTAGAATATTTAAACATCCAACACCCAACATTAAATTCACCGTTGAAAAGGAGATCCAAAACTCACTCCCCTTCCTGGATCTCAAAGTCACTAGGGATGAGAAAGGTTTCCATACCGTCTAGGTACCAATTTTTACAGTTTTTTTTTTTTTAAATAAATTCCATGTTTACTATTCTTCAAACACTGACCTCCAGCCGGTCTGCCTTCCATGACGTAATTACATTTCTTGCCATTTGTTTTAAGAATAATTGTTTTCCACTAGTAATATTCCATAGATCCTTTAACAAACTGCTTAATCTGAAGTTAAATCCTCCACCCACAGTCCTTAACGTTCCCAAATTATGTCTATATGCAAGATTCCCTTACTTGATAATAGAATCAGGATTTAATGTATCACCCTATTTAAAAGAGAATTTCCTGCACTTAATCTAAAACTAATCCCCATGAACCTCCGAACTAGTATATCCCTATTTCATTCTAAGGACAAGATTAGTCCCCTCTTCACATCGAATGTAGTTTATAAATATACCTGTCCCAGATGTAATCTTGGCACATACCTCGGATGTACCAAGACGCTGCTGAAGATCCGAATTTCCTCTCATCAGGGTGTCAGTTATAGAACGAGAAGCCGACTATCAAATCCTGATCAGTCGTACGTAAGGAATCATAGCAAAACATGCAAAACGCATGTAGACGCCGAAGACTTTAGTATCATGGGAAGAGCACGAAGTACGGAGGAACTAACCACCCTCGGATCCGTAATGATTAAACTGACTGTTCCTACTCTCAACCACCAGTTATCATCAGCACAGCTGCTCATCGCATAATAATTTCTGTTTTGACCTTGTGTATCTTTTCCACTTTTTTCGTCCTCCTAGTCAGTTTGCTAGTGGGTTGAATCCACCAAATTTTAGTAATCGCGATTACTGTTTACTTTCAGCAAGGTAATCGAATAATAATCGATAACTAGAACGATTACTTGACTCTTATATAATAAGATCGACGAGTCCTCTATTTGAGGGCTTAAAGTTGTCCGTACGCTGTCGTCTCGTCTGCACAGTGCACAAGTGCAGTATGCACATGCGCCACAATAGCCCAGTGTTGCCATGAGCTTTTTCCATGGTTATCATACAGGAGCTAAAAAAAATTATCGTTTTTTCCTTGGAATTATTGTACACACCCAATTTCATATATATATATATATATATATATATATATATATATATATATATATATATATATATATATATATATATATATATATATATATATATTAATCGTTTCAAGTAATCAATTATTGAAAAATAATCGGGTACAATGTATTTCTGGAGAGCAATCGAAATCATCGATTACAAATAGTCGATTATGCCCACGCCTAGAGTTTGCCTTGTGCTACTAATGTGGATAGGTGTCTTGTACCCCGCCTTTCGCTGTTTGTCTTTTCCCTCTTTGTTCTGTTTTAGATGTAAATATGGTGTTAATAAGTAAATGTTGTATATACTCCTTACATTAAGTGTACAAGCATTATTTATTTTCAATCGCTTTTTTCAGCCTGGAAAATGTATCAAGCGATACGAAATAAACGGATATAAACAGAATGCTTTTCCATGAACTTCAAATTGTCTACTGCCTGAGCGCCGGCTCCTGCCCTTGCACTAGGACATTAAGGCTTTGTAGTGACAAGCGTATCCAAAAAAGCGCGAAGAATTCGAGGAAGTTAAGAGGAAATTGTGGCTATTACAATTACATATGTATCTGGTAAAAAGTGACCAGTAGATTCTACATATATATTTCAGCCTAAAAAAGCAATAAAAATTGATTGTCCACTTGGCTACGATGGTGAGGGTGGGTCTGTTCCAGCTCTAATATATACATCTGAAAACGACAGGTATACTGTATGTATGTATGAGAGTCAATAGACTTTTATCCTTCTCGTGGTCACGCCGACAATGGTACCTCGTTCTGATTAGCGGACCCGGGTTCGTTTCCCGCTACCGCACATCAGCATTTCTTCCTATTTCTTGCACTTGGACCATAAGGCTTTTAGTGACAAGCGTATCCAAAAAAGCGCGAAGAATTCGAGAAGGTTAAGAGGGTATCGTGGCTATTACAGTTACATATGTATCTGGTAAAAAGTGACCAGTAGATTCTACTCACACACACACACACACACACACACACACACACACACACACACACACACATATATATATATATATATATATATATATATATATATATATATATATATATATATATATATATATATATATATATATATATTTAGCGTGGAGGAATTTTCAGCCAAGAAAGGAAGCTTATTAACAAGATGAAAGTCGTTTTATACTGTGCTTGAGTTTCAGGGGATTTGCAATTCAGTTTCGGAAAGTTTTAATAAAAAACATTAATGTTACTTAAATTCTGGGATTGTCGATTTGAAAATGGTTAATAATATTACATTACACAATTGAAATATATATAAATGGAAAATTGAAAACTGGCTGTGGTTTTAAAAAAACTGAATTGAACTGAGACAAGTTTATTTACAATAATTTATTCTTGCTAAAGTTTTTTGGGTGGTCTCATTTATCAATTTGTTCTCTCTTTTCACTCATAATATCATGACACCTCACAGTGTTTATGAAAATCGGAATAAAAAATATGCGTCTCTGTAACCAAGAAGACATATGCCCTTGGTAAACCAAAAAAATAAATAAATAAATAAATAAATAAACAAATAGATAAAATGATTAACCCATAAATAGATCATATAAGCATGATAGTTTGCTTTACTATTAAACAAATGAATAAACAGGAAATTAAATAAACGTAGAACTATACCAGTGTACATAGAGACAGTGAGTCATATGCATAGCTTTCAATGATTCTTTCAATCGTAACTTGATAAACTGTGAAGCCTAAATACTGAAAACTATCTGATATTATGGCAACGAGGACACATTCCTCATAGGTGTTACCAGCAGTACATTACTTCCTCGTTAGCCCTCTAGTTTCGGAGGCAACAGACGTCTTGGATTCATAATAAGGGAAAAAAGACTTCTAAATTAATAAGTTACCTTAATGAAGAAGGTCTCAGGTTTATGAATAAAAGAAAATAAGACTGAGGCTTCGAAAGAGGCCATGATAATTTCACATCTTACTCAGCTTTGAATATGAATTATAATTTTTTCAATCATGTTTTCCAACTGTCTATATGATCAAGAAACATCACTAACCTGATGAGTTACTTAGGGAAAGTTCTCAAAGAATCCTATTTTATTTCAAGAAAATAGCAACTTGCTATAAAAACTTCAGGACTATAAATAAGTAAATAACGTTAAGTATATTTAGACAATAATTAAAAAAGGACAAATAACTATTATTCAGAATATTAAAATGATATTGAAAAATACTTTAAAGGAAAATACTTACTAGATACCTCGAGAAACCTTCGAGATATTCTGCTCGATCTTTAACTCACAATACTTGATGATAATGATGGAAGAGTAAAACCTGAGGAGATTAATAATAATAATAATAATAATAATAATAATAATAATAATAATAATAATAATAATAATAATAATAATAATAACGTTTTACATACATTCTCTCTAGAAATGAGAAATTTTAAAACACTAAAACAGAGAAATTCAGAAAAACTCATTGCCGGGAAACACTGCACCTCATAATGACGAATTTACATCTCATCTCATATTAATTAAGAGTCTCGCCATCACGGAAAATATTTGCATAATAAATGTAAAAAATACTTTTATTTAATTGTCAAGAGATGGGGTAAATATATAAGAATTTGAATGTAAAATATCTTATCTTGTGCCTATGATAAACTTCAAAGCTTTTTCAAAGTTGTTGATGAAAATATTAAGTTACGTTAATTTTAATTTTCTTGAATTTAACATAAGTAATGCTATAAATTTTCTTTGAAAATGTTATGGCTTTCATAACATAATTCTAAAGATGATAACTTAAAGTGTCAGTTTCTTCACATATAAACTATTGAAATAAATGAATAATTTCAAAACCACGATATTTAATCTGTCACAAAATATTATTTGTCTATTCTACACAGGAAACTCTGATAAACCTTTATTTATATCACTGAAATTCACCTTCAGCAAAGGTAAAATGAATCAGATACTCATAGTGAACACCAGTAAATTAAAAGATGACGAATATTCCGTTGGTAAGAATCTTTTTACTTCCACACTTCAGGAATTAACACATTTGACTCTTTTAGATCTCTGACCTGCTTTCACCAGTGGCAGTTCTGCTATTTCTGTTCAGAGGCTAAATATTTATTCCTTGGAAATGTCAGAAATATTTATCTCCAGAAATGTCAGAAGCATTAGTGATGGGGTAAAGGGAATGCTTATTATATGATACTATATCTCTTTAATCCTTCAGACTCAGGTATTTCTCTCCTCCACGTGTAGCAGAGATCACCTGCATAGAAGGATCTTGAAAATCTCCCACGCTCATATCTTCAATTTTCCAGTCTTCTGTGTCTTCATCTATGTATTTTTTCTTATGTTCATCGATGTCGCTTAAAATAAAATAAAAGAAATGGGGACGAATAATGTTTCAAAATATTAAGGTGCTATTGATAACTTCCATTTAGTATTACTTTAAAAATTACTTTTTTGTTTTTGAAGTTATAATGACATTATTATATATATATATATATATATATATATATATATATATATATATATATATATATATATATATATATATATATATACTCTTCTAGTACACTATTTAAGAAGGAAAAATACATGTATATATACTGTATTACTATATATACATACATACATACATACATACATACATACATATATATATATATATATATATATATATATATATA
>NC_089771.1:12810383-12827883 GCF_040412425.1 Macrobrachium rosenbergii
TTTCATAAATGCCTATTCGATTTCACAAGCTAAGCTCACTTAGTGACCAAGAACAAAAATTTAAGTTACTTTAAAATTTTACTAACTGGCTATGAGAAAGAGAGAGAGGGTATAGTCACAACATCAACACCCCTCAGATCAGAATGACAAAATAATTTACTTTTTCTAGTCAAAAACCCAAATCCCCACAGTCACTAAATGACATCATCTTCACTCCAAAAGAGTTCCTCGTCAGACGAGTAGGTAGAGTTCTCAGCTAGCACTCTGCTAGGCCAGAGTTCGAGTCTCTGGCCGGCCAATGAAGAATTAGAGGAATTTATTTCTGGTGATAGAAATTAATTTCTTGGTATAATGTGTTTTGGATTCCACAATAAGCTGTAGGTCCCGTTGCTAGGTAACCAACTGGTTCTTAGCCACGTAAAATAAGTCTAATCCTTCGGGCCAGCCCTAGGAGAGCTGTTAATCAGCTCAGTGGTCTGGTTAAACTAAGGTATACTTACTTACTTCACTCCAAAAACGTTTCTGGATACGTATCAACAAAGCTTTCGACGAGATCTCAACACGATCGATGCAACAAGCAGAACGGCACAGGTTCCGAAAACTAGATGACGTAATAGCCGCGCTCTCTCTCTCTCTCTGACGAAGATCTCTCTCTTCTCTCTCTCTCTCTCTCTCCAGACCACTCTCTGACAAAAGATGATGCAATACGATACATGTTCAGAAGCAAGCAAGACTATGGGATCATTCAACTCGCCCTTCTCTTATCTCGTCTGTTAACGTGACTCATCGCTCAAGTCAAAACAAAAGAGATTCCGTGACATCTCCAGTCACATGAGGCTGAGTGACGTAATCTTCTCCCACTGTTACGTTATTTAAAGATTCTAAAATATGCTATCATTTCTTGTGGAATCCAAATAGACACTTATAAACTAACATTAATGATATTTTAACAGCGCCCTTATTATTACTGTACATGTAATCATCTTGAGTACAAAACAAAAATAGGATACATTATAACATGACACTCTGATAAAATACACTTTAATATACTTTATTTAAACATTATATATATATATATCATTTCTTATGGAATCCATATATATATATATATATATATATATATATACATATATATACACACACACACATACATATATATATAAATATAAATAATATATATTTTTATATATATATAAATATAAATAATATATATTTATATATATATATATATATATATATATATATAAATATAAATAATATTAATTTGTATTTTTAGTGTTATATAATTATCCTATTTTTTTGTATATAAGAGTTATTATATATATATATATATATATATATATATATATATATATATATATATATATATATATATATATATATATATATATATATATATATATATATATATATATTTACATATATACAATCACATTATGGTATGTGTTTGGAAAGGTGACTCTAAATAGGATTTCTGATAAGTGCACTTGACTGAGGGTGGCTGAGCTGCAGTGAACAGCAAAAGTTAAAATGAAAAATGCAAAAAATTTACCAATAGATGCAGGGTTGGAGGTAAACTAAATAGTATAATTCACTTAATCAGTCAGAAGATACAGTATGTACAGGAGCTATCGATGGAGCTTCCTGGCACTATCAGGAATTACGTTACACAAAAGATCACAAAGTACTCAAGCAAAGTGCCACAACCACAAAACTTATACTCTAGGCCTGTCGTAGGCAATGGATATTAGGGAGGATCCAAAAGATGCACAGTACGGGGTATAATGAACGAGAACATTGCACTATTGGTAGTCCGGATATCTTAGCCGGATATGGCACCTGGATATGCAGGAAGGTGGCACCGTTGATCTACAGTTGGTACCACATAGCAGGGACTCGATGTTACGGATCTGTGAGAGCAGAGAGTTGAACACATACAAATGGGATCAAGTAAAATAACAATGAATTCATGTAGGCAAAATATTAGGGCACCGTCTTACGTAATTGTTAAATGTTAACAAAAGTAAGTGAATAAAAGTTAAACTATGTCACTATTGATCACAATTCCACCACTATCAAAATTACAGGAATCTCTGAGGGAGAGGATCAGGAATATTGGAACAAGAAATAGGAGAACTGGTACATAAGCACAGGCAGATTATAGGTAAGGGGCCAACAAACAACTTCCAGTCACATTACCTTAGGTCCTGGACAAGACATGAGGTTTGTAGAGCCAGGGGCCTACCATAGGGCATCAGCAGAAGCATTGTCATTCAGGGTTCCCCAACCAAAGGGAAATACAGCGAAGGATAGGGGCGCTGGTGCCTAGTAGGGTATCAGCGCGCAGAGGTGAGTGGCTGGATATGGCAATCTATGGCGTAGGCAGTGTAGAAACTATTTCGAGCAGTACTTGAGTGAAAGTCTCTCAGTGACTCCTGGACAGGGAGGTGTTGTCAGATAATTCAGCAGGGTGACATCTGCGGGAGGCGGCTAGCAGAAGACGTCCAGTGGAGTGAAGTCGGGGTCAGAAGACTAGAGTAGTAGCGTAAGGTCAACTAGCAGCGATGTGTGTGTGTGTGTGGTGCCAGTAGGGTGGCGTCATAGAGTGTCTTCGGGAGAAGGCTGACCAGAGTGTCTACAAACAGTGAGACATCTGAAGGGGGACTAGAATAGGTTATGCTAGCAGTGTGACTTCTGAAGAGGTACTAGCGCATCATTGGTTTGCCAGGACCTGTATATATAATATACCACAGTCTGCTGGCGACGGATGTATTTTGAAACTTCTGAAAACCTCTTCTCAATGGGTCCTCCATTGTTCTCCTTCACAGGATGTGTCACTAATCCATTCAGGTACCTAGAAAGGTCATTGTATGGTGGCCAGATAAAGGTTCGAGAGAAGAGGTGTCAATGAGGTGACAATTAGATGGGAGAGCTAAGGGATTTGTAGGCAGGGGTGCAGGGGTTACTGGTGGAGCTGGAGGTGCAAGTCAGGTCAAGAAAGGTGACCCTTGATGGCAGCGCAGGTAATTGGGAAGGAGGGGAAACTCAGAAAAATGCAAAGAGGCCTTTTGACGACTGGGGAATTGAGTACAATAGTAACAATAGAATGAACTCTCAAAGGAGGCGTGCTACTTACAAGCGGCTGCAAAAATGTCACCTTAGGGGCACATTACTAGGGTCAGGTCAGATTGGTAATGACTCGCGGTACTTAGTTTCTCATTAGACACTTGCACTGGCTTAACTGAGCCTGGAAAACATAGGAACGCTTAGTGTGAAAACATCAAAACAACTAGTACTTCTCTAGAAATGTACGTTAATTCATTTAGGGAAAATGAAAAATAATTTAACTTATAAGCAAAAATCAAGAGGAAAAATCAATACAAACAGCAAAGAAATATATTATATATATATATATATATATATATATATATATATATATATATATATATATATATATATATATATATATATATATATATATATATATATATATATATATATATATATATATATATATATATATATATATATATATATATATATATATATATATATATATATATATATATATATATATATATATATATATATATATATATATATATATATATATATGTGTGTGTGTGTGTGTGTGTGTGTGTGTATAACTGAATACGAGAATATGGAACATGTTGAATATACTGCAATAAAGGACGACAGTCAAAAGGCCTACAGCACTCCATTATTTCTCTTTCCTTATGGATTTTCTCTTTATTTATATATATACATACATACACACACTTATGTATATATATATATATATATATGTATATTGTAATGAATTCCGTTACTAGTTCTTACTAAAGATCATCTTAAACTTATCTACTCCTATGTTGGTGGAGTGATAGACCTAGGAACAGCAAAAACGAAACTCAGGCATGAACAGGAAGGACCAAATCAGCACAATGTATATAACAGTAAATAAAAAATATATTTATACACAAATGGGTACCACTTTAATTACATAACCACCCGAAAAGGAAAGGACCAAACACCATACAAGCAACAAACAATCATACCAACAGGAGGAGAGAAAGCTATAAGAGAAGGTGAGAAGACACAAACATACTATGGTGAAAAATCAACCCAAACACACAGCAGGAAAGGGTACTGAGAGAAAGAATCCTTAAACCTAGCTAAATGCAATAATTCCCTACATCTAGCAACAAACAAAAATGGACACTTTCATAATAACAATTAAAGATTACAAAAAGAGTTAATAAAGCAGACTGGAGATCCAATAAATCAATATTTTGATGCTGCAGACTTGCAATGAAATAATCCCATAACCCTATGGGTCACACATGTAGGGTTGATCCCTCCTGGGTTGACACACGTCAGCAAAAGTCTACTAGAAATTATAATCACGAGGATAATAATTATTATGGGAAAATATTGATAGTGGCTTACACTTCTTCACTGTTGAAGTGCTGGCTGATGACCTCAAGGATATGTTGAAACAGCAAGGCAAAGGCAGTACAATGGCATATAAGTGATCATCTCTTATGACCACTGACGAACAGAGACACCTGAGTGGTACATCTCACTCAAGACAAACAGGTGAGGCATGAAGCCTACTCTCCCTTCACCTGGGAGTCAACCAAAACAGCAGGACTGATTTCACTTTCACACAGTAAAAACAAATAGTCCAACAAGCTGCAAATACTGCCAAATATGCCTATGATGTCCAAGATACCCTTTTGTATGGAGGCCGTACACAGATAAAATGGCCTTCATGTCCACCGACACCAAAGAAAATCCACACTGCCAACTGGTAACCGCTGAACACACCCACACACCCTTGTGAATATGAAAATAGAAGAAAAACATACAAACTGATGGGAGTGTCCAAAGATGGTTGACTAAACAACGAAGTGGAAACGAAAATGAACCAAAAGTCATTTTGGTGCCTTAGGTATCTTCTGGTTAGGCTTGCCTACCAGTTGGCACACCTGGCATGCCAACACAAACCTCTTCCCATCCTGGCACATACTTGGCCAGAAATATAACTCAGATAATTTCTGGAAGCACTTGCCTACCCTGAAGTGTCCTGATAAACTGCTCCCATGAGTCAAACTCACTCACTTTTCTCTATATCTTTCATGAACCAATAACTGCTTTTTAACTTCTACCTTATCAGCAGGAACCTCCCTAGCTCGACTGACTAGATGTAATAAATTGTTGAATCTGTAAAAGAAAAGTTTAGTAATATTGTCAAAAACAGGTATGTCATCATTAGGATGAAATTCTCAATTCTAAATCTGTCAGAAGGCCTCAAAATTCCAAGCTACATGGTCTAAAATCAAATGCTCCCTACTGTCCAGTTCCATTACAGGTTGATTGCCTACCTCATCTAAATTGATATATAAATTTTGTACCTTTCTGGTGTGCAAACACATCGTTACACTAACAGGTTTTATATTATAAGTACTTGAAAGAGAGGTTGAGGTTGATACTTGGAAGGGACACATTTCCTTCCTCGAAGCAAGATCATTAGCATATAGGTAATCAGTACCAGGGACAGGCAAACTGTCAACCACAACCAACCTAACCTGTCCCTTAAAACTTCTTGTCTTCAAAGAAAAGAGGCTTGATTCAGTATGAAATCAGTGTTCAGGAAGCCCCTTGACACGACAAATTCATTATTTAAATATACATGGTCCAGGGGCATGGCACTACGGAAATTTAATGACTTTACCACATGGAGGACATGAAAACAGGTTGCCATTAAATGTATATTTAGAAAATATCAGTCATTGATTACCATTATTATTATTATTATTATTATTATTATTAGGGATATCTTTGGGGACTCTACCTCTTTACTGACAGTTTTGGTAACTACCATTACTGGCCTCGATCCAGGTAGCTTTTCATGGTGTTACAGTCCACCTTGACATGACCCCTTCTGTTGCACCAGAAGCAAACCACGTTCCTACCACGATTATCTCTGATATTATCAATAACAGGGCGATTGTTAGTATTTCGGACAACCTGGTTCCTGTTAACATTTTATAATTATTATTCTTAACACTAAAATTGCTACAGCCCTGTGGACTACTCATCCTACTGTTACTACTATAACTATATCTCTGACTAACATTATCATTATTCCCCAAATCTTCTATATTACCTGGGTTGGAATGTAGCCAACTGTTACCACTATCACTTAATTTATTCAAGGGCATCAATTTACTCTCCTGACGATGGTTCTGTACATATCCATCAGTGGCTATCCCCATCTCCTGTAAGACATCTAATTTAAGTTCCTCCAAATGACATTGAAGGTCCCAAGATGCAGAGATCTTAAATTCTTCAACCAACATGAGGTCCCTCAACTTTTCGAATTTTGGTAACCTCTTGGGATTTGAGCCAGTCATCAAAATACTGGTCCTTCTTCCGGGCAAATTCTACATGCATGTAATCATGAGTTTTCTTGAAATTTGAAAACTTTTGGCGATGCCCCTCAGGTACTAAATTGTATGCCTCAAGTATGATTGGCTTAACAATGTCATAATCTGCAAATAACTCTTCATTAAGCCCATTATAAACTATTTGGGCCTTACCCTTAAATCTGCACTGGTGGTCCACATATCCATAGGCCATTCTAGTTTCTGGGTGACCAGTTTGAATGAGTTGAAAAACTCAGACACTCTCACCTTGTCAAAATTGGGGACTAATTTTAATACCCCCATTAACTTAGATTTACCTTTCCCATGGGGCCTTTCATGAGAATCAACATCACTACTTTCTTTTGATTTTACCTCCATCTTCAGTTGCTAAATCTTTACCTCGTGGACCCTTTTCTCAGCTCCTTGTGCCTTTCTTTCTCACTCTCAGCAGCCTGGAATTGGAGAGCCTGATACTCGAGATACCTAATTCTAACTTGCTCCCTCAACACCAGGAACTTTACCTCTGCAGACTCTTCATTGTTATCTACTCCACTCTGGTCCTGCCTATCCACTGATACATTTTTCGTGGCCAGGGCTTCTTTTTGGTACTCTCTCAGGGCAGCCAATACCTGTTTTAGCAAGGGACCCTTCCTGACTTTAGTAGGCAACCTTAAATCAAGCAATACTGCAACCTGCTCAAAGTATATATATATATATATATATATATATATATATATATATATATATATTATTTATTTATATATATAGTACAATTTTATTTATAAATATCCCTAAATTCAGTAAACGAAACCACTAACCATCAATTACCACTATCTTCTCACCTAATTCCTCCACAGACTGTGGAATAACCTCTAAATGTTCCTTCGGATTAGAACTAATCCTTTATTTCTAATCCTCGTAATCCTCAATGCCTTTGGAATAACTTACCTACAAATCCCTTCGGGTCTTCTGATAGAAATCCCCTATGTCCTTAGAAGGTGTGACTTCAGAGTTTGTAAATATGAAATGATAATATTAATTCAGTTCTTTGTTTTTTCATAGCTGATTATATAATTGATATAGTGACTTTTGGATGATAATTAAAAAAATAGCTATTTTGTGTAAATAAAATAAATTATCTCTCTCTCTCTCTCTCTCTCTCTCTCTCTCTCTCTCTCTCTCTCTCTCTCTCTCTCTCTCTTTCATCTTTCCAGATTTTTATCCAGCGTTTTTCATTTGCTAGCGTTCCTCTCTCTTTCTCTCTCTCTCTCTCTGTCTAACGAGTACATGAAATTTTTATTTATTCTCAGTGATACTATCCATAATGTTTCCTCTATCTCTCTATGATTAATCATTTGACAATGGAGGAAAAGAACCTCACTGGGATAACTCCAATATGGCTGAAATATTCCCTCTATTATAATCAGTGAAACACTGCGTCAAATAGATCCATGATTAATGAACACATTTGTATCGAACTACGAATAAGATTGCGTCATCTTTCACGTACACCCACACCCTGATTACTAAACCTATACCTTTTCACCTTGGAGGAATTACTGTCATCTGTCTATTGCAGTAAGGAAATGCACCACTAATGCATTTCCTATGCTCACTTATAGACGGCATTTCGTCTTGTGCATTTTTTGCTTAAGCTGGAAGAATGCATTCGAAATGTCCCCTGACCTCTTATCGAGGTACAAAGAGAGAGAGAGAGAGAGAGAGAGAGAGAGAGAGAGAGAGGAACTGACTAGAATTCGAATCCAGTTCTGATGGGTTTGAATCGTAATCAAGCCATCTCCAACATGACAGCTGGTTGCTAAATTTTTAACAGGCGGTAAATTCTGGTAGTTTTGTCATTAATAAACACGTGATTTTTTTTTCATATTGACAAATTATAAGACACCAATGCCCCTTAAACACAAATCATAAATATGACAGAAATATGTACTTACATATAAAAAATCATCGAATATGAGAGACTACAAACTCATGATTTACAAACTCCAGATTTACACAAATTTAGGAGACACAAAAATCCACAGAACTGAACTGACTTTTGGGCTTCAGAGTCCCAAAAGCAGAGGGAAAACACAACAGGATTTTCTGTTTCATTTAAACCAAAGGCAGACTTAATCTGGTAACTGGAGAGTCAATTCCACTTAATAGAAGGTAAAGCAGGAGTCTCAGTGTCTCTTAATCTCTTTTCCAGTGAATACTGGAAAGGGAAAAAGAGATACCAAAAGGAAGATTAAGGAGGGGTCCAAAGATAAATGACAAAAGATACTTGATTATCATTTGTGTTGCACTTCAGCAATAAATGAGAGGAAAGAAAGAGATTTGACATTGCATGAAGAGGGGTTAAGGAGTGTTTGAAAGTGTTGAGTCTTTAGTTATTTGGGGATTAATGCCACAAAGAATTGTGAATTTTATTTCTGGGATGGATTATCAGGAAGGGAAACTCTTTTTTCTTTTTTTTTGTGGGGAAAAATTCAGGACTTTTCTCAGGAGGGGAAGAGAATGAAAAGTTTCTTTTGATATTGTTTTCCCAGGGATAAAGCTTCGTTCAACTCTCTCTCTCTCTCTCTCTCTCTCTCTCTCTCTCTCTCTCTCTCTCTCTCTCTCTCTCTCTCTCTCTCTGCTTTTTTTAAAGAAAATTAAAGAATAAATCATTTATGTTTTCAGATGTTAGCAAACGTTTAGACTTATGCCAGTACTCTCTCTCTCTCTCTCTCTCTCTCTCTCTCTTTCTCTCTCTCTCTCTCTCTCTCTCTCTCTCTCTCTCTTTCTCTCTCTCTCTCTCTCTCTCTCTCTCTCTCTCTCTCTGATTTGTAAGTTGGTTTTACGGTGGCTTTATATTAAACTTCCAAGTGAAATTATTATCATTTCAATAGCTTCTAGGAAAACATTACTAGAAACAAATATTCGCTTCACATGTTTTAAGGAAGAAATGTATTAACTTAGGATATTATTATTATTATTATTATTATTATTATTATTATTATTATTATTATTATTATTATTATTATTATTTGAAGGTAAGAGACCCTCTTACAAGCATGTTTTGTTAAAGAGGATGACAGCATCATTGGAATTGATTTTATATATGGTCTTCTCAATTCTTTTTATTATTTTCTTCTCGCCAAGGCTGATATTTGCTAATAACTTGCCGATGTTCATAGACTGGATAAGGAATTGGTTTCTTGAATAATTATTAATATTTATTATATTACATAAAAAAAAAATGGAAGTTAAAGGGGGCGCTTGATCGCCGTAGAGTTTCTGGAAACCAGGATTTGTTGTATTCTCGTGCAGAATTCCACTGATGCTGCCATCCTCTTTAACAATACTTATTATTATTATTATTATTATTATTATTATTATTATTATTATTATTATTATTATTATTATTATTATTATTATTTAGAAGATGAACTTAATTCATTGAACAAGCCCACAGGGACCATTTGCTTGAAATTCAAGCTTCCAGAGAACATATGGTGTTCATTCGAAAGGAGTAACAGAGGGTAATAGGAAATACAGAAAAAAAAGAGATCAGTTCTTAGAAAAGAAAAAAATAAATTAAGAAATTAATGAATAAATAGACAATAATGCAAGTAAATTATTAAAATACAAGAAAGTTGTCAGAAGGTATAACACGAGAATGGTTTACTAAGCATCAAGTATCATGCCCTAATCCCTCACGAATTTTCAAAGGAAAGAATCTTCTTCAAAGATAATCAGCTCAATTATTTATTTCTCTAAATTAGATACCCCAGCAACACATTTTCCTTGTAAGCTGAATAGGGGCCATTTTGGCTAACCCATTTTTAACAAAGATCAATACATGCCTTCCCAAAGTCTCGGGACTGTGATTGAAAAATCAGATAAAACGTCAGAGATGAATCATGGCTCCGGGCGGTGGCAGAGAGAGAGAGAGAGAGAGAGAGAGAGAGAGAGAGAGAGAAAATTTTATACCAAGTCAGATTTTATAGTGCTCAAGTGTATTGGTGAAGCAGTTCTATAATATTATGTTATAGCAATGAGACACATGTTAGCATACATACATACATACCTACGCAGACACACACACATATATGTATATATATATATATATATATATATATATATATATATATATATATATATATATATATATATATATATATATATATATATACCTTTCAATCTTTTATTGAAAAAACCTACAGAACACAGAATAAAAGACCGTTTGTTTAAACGTCAAAAAACACATAACTTGGGAACCCATTTTTCCACTAATATCTTTTTAAATACCTCGAATCTGTCTTAAAACTTTTAGTATTTTCGACAGAAATGTGTGATAAATTGTTCAAACTTCAGTATTTGTATCGGACCTAAAGTCAACCATTGTCTGTCGGTATCTAGCAAGAAACAGACTAAATCTTTTACAACGAGAACGTGACTCTTCGTATCTGGCAAGAATTTTTATTTAATATCTGAATGGAATTGGAATTTATAGGTATTAAGTACGACTTCGTTGTGACGTCATCGCGGAAAAACTGTGTATTTAGGAACACTTCTCCAAAAAAATATAATAGTTTCATTACTTGCTGCTTTGGTAATTATTATTACTTATTTATTTATTTATTTATTTATTTATTTATCTTCTACTTTGGTAATTATTGTCATTTATTACTACTGTACTTTGGTAATTATTATTTATTTATCTATTTACTACTTTGGTAATTATTATAATTTATTTATCTACTTATCTATTTATTTATAGGAATTTTGGCATAAAGCCCGGACTCTGGAGCTACATACCATTGTAGGCTGTAACAACATCAATTATAAAATCAGAAACGTGTCTTTGTATCTACATAATTATAAGGACTTGTGATGATGCAATTCCAAACTCCACTTATTGCCTAAAAATGAAATTTCCCCTGTCTGGGAGAATTTTAACAATTTCAGTTGTTCATAGTTATTTGCATGGAAGTGTTTATACATAAGACTAAATATATTTTTCTCCTTTTGCAAGATGATTCGAAAGTGAGGTCTGCAATTATCCCGTGTACAACAGTGACACATTAGCTGGCTATAAAGATATATACATTATTGACAATGTTGCCAAAGAAAATAATCACAAGTTTTGTAGTGACTTAAAAATATGTGAATGGGGACAAACAGCATTCTTTAAAAAGAAAAGTTATAAGATGTTATCAAAAAATATCTGGTGATTTCATTCAACAAAATATTCAAATATGTTCTGCCAGAAATGCCTTGGCATATTACTCAATCTAGTGATTAAAAGACGCTATTCTTAATCAAAATAGAAGTATATTGGATATGACTACTCATAAAAAAATAGAATTAAAGCAGTTTAACGTAATCTGATTTTAAACCTAAACTATTGCTAAAAAAATGGAAAAAAAAAATATTTTCATTTCTGAAAATCAAACGCAATAGGGAAATCCATCGTTATTCTGATGGCTATATATTTTCCAGCGCAGGTAAAATATATCAGGATGCCCGGACAGAAATTGGGTGCTTTTGTTATGGAAATGACATAAATAAAAGAGGAAATTGATAAAAGTACGTATGACAAAATTCTCGGATGCCGTTGTAAAAATATAAAATGGAATCAAAGGGATAATATGGAATTACGTAGTGATTTCTCCAGCTCGAAAAAACCTGGATACATTGGATAAAAAAAGCAAAATTATTTATAGAAATGTAGTTAAAGCTAACTGTAAAACATTAAATAGATTGGATCTGTTTAGCCTAAAAAATCACTACATAGCTGTACAAACAATCCTATGCAAATGAATGCAAAGGGTGACAAAGTGATATTTGCAAAATTTATCATATATAATTAGAATGTTCAAAAATTTTCCTAAAAATATTGAATATAGCATCCTGTTCCCTTTCTTTTATACAAAGTTAATTTCTTACAGAATAAGTTATTTTAAAAGTGGCATTATATAACATTATATATAATTCGTATAATTAATATCATGAGAATATGATTACCCAATATATAAGAATCTTAACACAGGCTTAGAAACGTAAAGATGATTTAATGAATACAAATTAAATTATAGAGGAATAATGTGTCTTGAATGAACACAGCACGTGTGTGTGTGTGTGTGTGTGTGTGTGTGTGTGTGTGAGAGTGAGTGAGAGAGAGAGAGAGAGAGAGAGAGAGAGAGAGAGAGAGAGAGAGAGAGAGAGAGGATTCGGTGTATATGCTTAATTGAGACTATCCAAATCAAATTCCCCATTCAACTATGAATAACGATCGATGAAATTTGTAATGACATGATGAGGAAGTGATGTTATTTTTAATGACTTAAACATATATACGTTGGGTAATTAATTTTTGCTAAGAAAAATATACGAGCGGCTTTTAATTAAATCTCAGCCCATATCCTGTCCATCAAAAATAATTAAAATTTGTCGTGCAAATACACGTGTGTTTGGGTTGCAGTGATATCTATCTATCTATCTATCTATCTATCTATCTATCTATCTATCCATCTATTTCTATCTATCTATCTATATATATATATATATATATATATATATATATATATATATATATATATATATATATATTATTTCCTAAAGTAAAAGTTGCTATTTCCTTATTTAATTAGAAATTATCTGAGCATCAGTCACAATATTATTGGCATTTGATTCATGTATGACGTTATTTTCTATGATAATTAATAATGGAGAATTATATATGCAAATTACCTGATTCAATCAAAAGTATTTTATTGAATTGTAGAGAAAACTTATCCTATCACTAAAGAATATAATTTTCTTTTATTAATGCCTTTTTAACACTTAAAAACCTCAGTAATTAATCCCAGTATAAAAACGTTACATCTAGATAGTAGACTCATCAGTCTAAGTATTTCCATAATTATTAAAAGAATATTATTCCTACCTCGACTAGACAATGTACTCTCCCTTTAACTCTTGCAGACATCGTTAACTAATCGCAAAAAAGTAATGTTAACGCAGACAATGGAATCAGTCATCTCTCTATATATATAGTCTAATAATTTAAAGTATATTACTCATCCCTTTACCTGACAAATTTAAAAGCTCAGTATATACTTGACCATGCGCCTACACGACTGGTTGGTCACCCCCCAACCCACCCACCCGGGATAGTGGCAGCTCCAGACTGTCTCAGTTCTGCCCACGCACACACCTACTAGGATTGCTCTACACGTATTTCAGAGGGCTGGTGGCTTAAGTCTAATCCACTTATACATCATACGGCAGTTTACGTACTCTGGGGAGGTAGCTGTATTTCCTCTCCTTTGTGAGTTTGGTTAGGAATGTCTTGAATAAAGGATATGATTAGCATGTGTGCCAGTTTAGCTTGTTGTGATGGTGGTCCCCAAAATAAAATGAGGATGGCTATAAAATTTATAGCACACTTGTAAAAGCAGGATGAACCTTGTGAAATTTAGGATACTTGATGACTTATTAAACAGCCAAAAAATCATATATCTTTAATGATTAAATAGACTGCTCGGTATCTGATCTAAATGTGGTATACCCTTTTTAAGATGAAGATAAGACTCATGGAATTAAGGACCATTGTTGGGCTATTAAAAGCAAAGTAAAAAAAAAAATAAATTTAATGTTTACACAGATTTTTAGGTATGATCTAAATGTGGTTCCTTTCCATGCATGCATATATATATACTGTATATATATATATATATATATATATATATATATATATATATATATATATATATATATATATATATATATATATATATATATATATATATATATATATATATATATTATATATATATTATATATATATATATATATATATATATATATATATATATATATATATGTATATATATATATATATATATATATATATATATATATATATATATATATATATATATATATATATATATATATATGTATATATATATATATGTATATATATATGTATATGTATATATATATATGTATATATATATATATATGTATATATATATGTATATATATATATATATATATATATATATATATATATATATATATATATATATATATATATATATATATATATATATATATATATATATATATATATATATATAAACACAGGAGCAGGAACAAACATGGAGAAGTATTACAATTTATTCCAACTCGTTTCGAATTCAACTGAATGCATCCTCAGGGTTCTGTACAATAAATAATGACCAATATAAATTATATGAATTTGCAAGTTGTCTAAAAAATCTTTTATACATTAATTAAAATGACAACCAAAACTTCACACATACATAAAAGTACAATAAAGACTGACGACATTGCACAAGTAATTAAAAGCACATGTGCTGATTAAAAGTTCAGTTGAAAATAAAAAAAAAAAAAAAAAAAATTACAAAGCTTAGAAACATCTCAGGAGCACTGGGGGTCGACCTACCATAGCAAGAGATAAACAAAAACTGAAAAAAAATGTTATGTACACAAAAACAACAGGTTAAGAAAGGTACAAGGGCGTGGAGGTGGAAAGGGTGTTCAACTGCGGAACAAGTTGTTTGATGATGAGGCTCTCGAGGACCAATAATTCAATTGGGCTGGAGTTTTGACCCACAACAATGAAATAGTCATGTTTAATGGTAACTTTACATTTTTTGCTATGTTCACGTATACTGGACTGTTCGGGATTTGATAGTGAACATCCAGCGCAGAAACTAACTCCCTTGTGGCAGTTTATGCGAACCCTCATCATCCTCTGAGAAGAACCCACGTAAATTCCCAGACTACATCTGGGACAAGAGTATTTGTATGCTATTCCAGAGAACATGAGGGGGCATAAACGATCTTTAAATCGAAACAGGGAGCCAATTGTGAGTGGATTAATAGGAATAAGTTTAACATTTAATGCACCAAAGTATTTTTGTACAATGTTAGTAAATTCGGCCCTAAAGGAATCATCGTGCAAATATGGGAATCAGGCATAAAAGGGAAGCTTGAGAACATTTATTTTATTAGGGCAAATGCAAAACCTTTATTAAGAACCTTGTAAACAATCCTGTTGACGAGCTTGGTAGGAAGGTAGTTATCGGTAATATATGTTAAAAGAAAGCCAATTTCCTTATGAAAAACAGACCAGTTAGATGTAAGGGAGACAGACAGTACTATATACAAGAGTAAAAATGGAGTTAAATTTAAAATTACGAAAACAAGAGCTATGAAAATTAGTTCCCAAACCCGTAAATGTCTTTCCTAAAAGTAGCTGTATTAAACTGACTGTTTTCTCGAAAGACTTCTACATGTAAAAATGAAAGACTGTTGTTCACTTCCCTTTCAAGGGTAAACTTAATATCTGGGTGATATGAGTTAATAAATTCTAAGAATGAATCACCCTCAAAATTACGCCTGAAAAGGGTGACGGTATCGTCAACGTATCTTGTGTAGAACTATAGGCAGAAGGAGAGAGGGCGCTCATCTATAAAGCGCTCTTCCAGCGAGCACATATAGATATTGGAAAAGGTGGGGCCTAATGGAGACCCCATAGCTATACCCTCCACTTGTCTATATAAATTACCATTAAAAATAAAGGCGGTGTCCATCACCGCCATTTCTAAAAAAAGATTTAAAAGTAGAACGGTTAAAATTATGATAACATGAATCAGGTCGGGGAAATAACTTGTCTAAAATTATGTTAATGGTCTCCCTAACAGGAACATTGGTAAAAAGGGATTCGACATCTAAGCTCGCCATAAATGTATCAGAATCTTGGGAGAGTGTAGATTCTTTAAACGTTTTTGAGCTGGCAACAGTATATTGATTCCTAGTGAAAAGTTCCAGCAACGGGACTAAAAATTTTTGTAAGTTGATAATTGGGAGTATTGTAAGACGCTAGAATAGGAAGGAAGGTCCACCAGGTTTATGACTTTTGGATAGGCCATGCATAACGCCAGATGTAGTCTGGGAACTTACTCGTACATGTTCTTACCGGAGGATGATGAGGATTCGCATAAACTCCACAAGGGAGTTAGTTTCTGTACTGGATGTTCACTACGAAATCCGGAACAGTCCAGTATACGTGAACATAGCAAAAAATTTAAAACTACCATTAAATATGACGTTTTTATTAATGTGGGTGAAAACTCCAGCCAAATGAATTATTGATCCTTGAGAGCCTCATCATCAAACAACCTGTTCCGCAGTTGAACACCCAATCCACCTCTACGCCCTTGTACCTTTCTTGACCTGTTGTTTTTGTGTACATTCTTTCAGTTTTTGTTTATCTCTTGCCATGGTAGGTGGACCCCCAGTGCTCCTCAAATATTTCTGAGCTTTGTAATTTAAAAACAAATATTGTTGGTGTTTTTATCCGAACTTTTTATCAACATATGTGCCTTTAATTTTTTGCGTAATTTCGTCAGTCTTTAGTGCACTTTTATGTATGTTTGAAGTTTTGGTTTTTATTTTAGTGTAAAACGATTTTTTAGACAACGTGCACAGAACCCTGAGGATTCATCCAGCTGAATGCGATGCGCGTCGGAATAAATTGTAGTACTTCTCCATGTTTGTTCCTGCTCCCGCTTATGTGTGCTTTATCACTTTGGCTGATTCGCCTGCCTTCTCCGTTATATATATATATATATATATATATATATATATATATATATATATATATATATATATATATATATATATATATATATATATATATATATATATATATATATATATATATATATATATATATATATATATATATATATATATATATATATATATATATATATATATATATATATATATATATATATATATATATATATATATATATATATATATATATATATATATATATATATATATATATATATATATATATGTGTGTGTGTGTGTGTGTGTGTGTGTATATATATATATATATATATATATATATATATATATATATATATATATATATATATATATATATATATATATATATATATATATGTATATATATATATATATATATATATATATATATATATATATATATATATATATATATATATATA
>NC_089771.1:12830383-12862883 GCF_040412425.1 Macrobrachium rosenbergii
TGGATAAATCAATTCACTATGAACAAGGGACAATTAAGTCAATAAAATTATATCATACAAAGATCACAAATTCCGAGCAATGTGATTTTATGAGCATTTAACGAGGAGAGAAATTTGTGAAGTGAAATGACAAGGTTCAGTAAGAAGAAAAGGGGAGCTGGTAACTCAAATGCTAACTTCAGACGTACCATGGAAGATTCTGTGCAATTGCACATTACAACAGTAGCAGGTGAGGGGCTTGTCTTCATTAACAATGTTTGGCAGATTGTCGCCAAGGTCGCTTGTGACCTAAGTTCTAGTTCCTGGCGCTTGTGCCATGGCAAAGTGAAAGGGTCCATTTGGGCATGGAGTAGTAAGACGTCTGTCTCGAAGAGGAACTGGGCCAAGACTGAGGAGTGCCTGGCATGGAAAGAGCTGCTTCTCCTGAAGATATAGCCTCCGGGCTGATGCTACCGTCTTCAAAACAAGGTCTCAAATGGCTTTCTGAAACATCTGAGATACCAGCATACATAGGGGACGGTAGGGGGTTTATCAAGGTAGGCCTTATGGTAAAGGGGCATAGCTACTACTGAATCTGTGGATTCCCTGTGGTTAACTCTAATCTAGCTACCTGGTTTAACCCTTTTCGAAACTACACCCAAAAAAGTTCCCTTTGCGTCTAACTCTGGTCTTCCATGGGTTCCCCCTCCTCATTGGATGGGAAGTTCTTCGTTGAAGGGTTCAAATTCTTTGAGTAGTAGGCTATGGGATGGCACATCTTGTCCTTCTCCTGGAAAAAGATGGCACCCACTCCTACATCACTAGCACCGATGGTGAGATAGAATGGTCAGTTATAGTCTGGGGTTCCCAGTATGGGTTTATTGATTAGGACCTCCTTGAGATGGTCGTAGGCCTTCTTGCACTCCAGAGTGCAGCAGAATTCCTGATTACCCTTGAACAGTTGGGTGATGGGGGAAGTGGCACCTGATAGGTTCAGAATGAACTATCTGAAATACAGGACCATCCCCAATAACCTCTGCGCATTTTTTTTGCGGTAGGGTAGGGCATCTCCCTGATGGTTTGGACGTTTGTATCCTTTGGTATCAACTTGCCATTGCCTACGACATGGCCCAGATAGGTAATCTCAGCCAGCCCAAACTGGCATTTCTTCAGGTTGACTGCCAGGTTAGCCCTTTGTTGTGCCTCTACCACTTGTTCCAGGATTCGTAAATGCTCTTCCTAGGTCTGAGGAAAGATAACTATGTTGTCTAGGTACACCACGTAATTAGATATGCCCGGCAAAACTTCATTTGTAAGGTGTTGGAAACAACTGGGTGCGTTCTTAAGGCCGAAAGGCATGACCTTACATTGGTAGTGACCAGTGGACATGGAGAAAGCAGTGAAGGGTCTTGAATCTGGCCAATAGCCCTTCTCCAGATCAATCTTGCTAAGGAAAGGGGCCTGGCCCAGGCATTTCAGGTAGACCTCTATGCATGGTAGGGGCTAAGGTTTGGGCTTCGTCACTGCATTCAACATTCTGAAGTCAATGCAAAACCTATCCCAGTCCCCTTCCTTCAGGACCAGCACCACGGGCGAAGACCAGTGACTCCGACTTTTCTCTATCAGACCCAGGTCCAGTTGGAGCTGAACCTGAGCCTGTATCCTCATGGTATGTTGGGGGTTGACCTTATAGTATGCCTGAGCAAGGGGCCTTGCGTGATCCTCAAGGTGGATAGTGTGTTCTGCTACAGACGTATACCCCAACTCATCCTTGATCACCTGTGGGTGCCTTGATGTCTCTTCATCAGTCTTCATCCAGTCCAGGCGTGATGAAGGCAAGGTCTGCCAGTGCCTTGGAATTCCTCTCCGGTGGGGTAGTCCTTCTGACTAAACCTACCACCACCCCAGAGGGATGGAGCTCTTTCAGAGCCACCTGGAGGTAGTCTTGCTCCTGGAATGGTTTCAGTAGATTGATATGGGGCCACTTAGCCCTTCGTTTATCACAGTACACCATATAATTTAATTGTCCCGTCTTGCCAAGATCTTGCGTGGGCAAGTGAATTGGGTTTCAAAGGGGTGAGTGGCTCCCAGCCATTCTTGTCTGGTTGGGTAGTCCTTCTGACCAAAGCTACCATTACCCCAGAGGGAGGGAGCTCTTGAAGAGCCTGGAGGAAGCCTCACTCCCGGAATTGTTTCAGTAGATTGATTTGGAGCCACTTGGCCCTTTGTTTACCACAGTAGACCAGATAATTTAATTTGCTTGTCTTGCCAAGATCTTGTGGGGGCCGGTGAACTGAGTTCCAAAGGGACGAATGGCTCCCAGCCTCAGCATGAGTACTTTGTCTCCTACCTCATGTAGAAGTCTCAACTCTCCTGGAAGATTTGTTTCTCTTCTGGAACTCCGATATCCTTGCCTTACGTGCTAACAGTTCTTCAAGCAAGTTTACTTCGGTTCTCCACGACACTGGAAGGGCAGTTCAGTGCTAAACCCTAACAGCACTACTCCTTTTCATCACGCAGCTACAATACTTCTAAGACCCTCTGGCAGCTCCTTGTACTGTGATATCCATAGGAAGGTCTTCGTCTTCTGGAGTTATTTCGTCTCTGCCCTCTGCTACTGCCGAAGGAAGTATTCTGGTTACCTGCTGCTTCGTGTGTGAATTATCCTATCATCAGATTGGGTTGTACATTTACCGATTTTGTTCACTGCAAGTAACCTCTTGGATTTTGGAACACTCATGCTGGTCTGTGAATGATTCTTTTATTTTGGAAACTGTTTTAAAGGTTTTAATTATTCAATAGCACTGTTTAACAATTGACGTGTTTTAGTTTCTCCTTTTAATTTGAGTGAGATTGTTTTGCTTTATGGTCTCTTTTGATTTATTTTGCCGGAGATCAGTTAGTCATATTTTATTAGTGATTGCCCATCACTACATATGGTGGCAGCGGCTTTCTTTTCACTCTCACGTCACGTCATTGTTTTCGTTTTCAGTTTTGTTTATTTTCTTTAGGGCTTTTTAGATTGTAGCAGGGCGTTAGGGTGTTTCCAAATGTAGGTTCCATTTTATTTTTGGGCTGGTGGTGTTTCACATTGTTTTGTCTGTGTATAATAGGTAGTGTTTTTTTTCTATCTTGTGTGGTGGCTTAGGCATTTGCTCTGCAACTGCAATATGGTTGGTCAGTGATTTTGAGTAAGTGATGGTTGCTGGTGTTAGAGGTGTGTTGTTGTTCTGTTGGCACTGATTTTAGTATTTTGTTGAACCCCTTTTCGCCTCGTGTTTTTTTTGTGTTAGTGTTGTGGTTTTTCTTAATGTTTCCTTCTTCTTTATGATGGGTCGTAAAACTCGTAATAGGCAATATGAATCTCCCACTCGTGATAACTCTACAGATAAATATGATGATCTTTTTAAGAAATATAGTCTTATGAAATCTCGCTTGTTACACTTAGCTGAGGAAAATAAGTTGCTTAAGGATAGATTGCATGGGTTTGATGGTAGAAGTGCATCTGTTGGGGTGGTTGATTGTGCACTGAGTAAGGATGTTATCCCAATATTTGAGGCAAAGACTCCTGCGTCCCTGCCATTAAAACGAAATTCGGAAGTGGAATTCTTTCTTATACAAGTTGAGCTCGTTTGTCAGAACCGTGATGATTCGTATTTGATTCGTATGGCAAAGTCACGTTGTAGGGGTATAGTTGCTTCTATAGTAAACTCTTCTGCATTTGATACAGTAAAGACTTGGCCTGAATTTAAAGATTTGATTCGCAGGAAATTTCGTGGCACTACTTCAGCCTCTGATTACTTTAGGTTTCTTAATGCTTTGAAGTTGGAACCCAGTCAGTCTCCACAAGACCTTTTTGTTCAAATTGAGAGTTATGTATATCAAGCTGTTCGTGACCACCCAACTGCTGTAGGAGATACTAATGAATTAATTTCTCGTATATTTCTTCAAGCTTTGCCAGTATGGTTGCGTGAATTAGTAGTTTCTAGTGAGGAATTGCCTAGTGAGAAATTAGTTGAAGTAACAAATAGAATATGGAATTTAAGAGTAAATTCTAAGAATAGTGTCTCTCAAATAGCTGTTTCTGATTCGTCTGCTCGTAAGCACTGTGCATACCACAGATGTGATGGTCATTCTACAAAAGAATGTAGAGCTAAACCTAACGGTAATGTTTGCTGGCGTTGTAAAAACACTGGTCATGTAAGACTGAAATGTCCCTTTTCAAGGCGCCAGGCTTCCGAAGTGGACAATCGAGAGGCCAATGGCTCTGGTTCCTAAGTGTAAGGCGCACTGTGCTGTTAATGAAAAATTACAAACTGGTCGTCCTATAGTTAATCTTAAATGTAATGGTAAAATTAGGAAAGCATTTTTGGATACAGGATCATCTGCAACCTTGATTAAGCGTTCTTCTTTACAGTCTTTTGAAAATAACATTAGAGTCTTTTATAAAAATCTTTTTGTGTCTGGATCTAGAATTGACATTGATGGTTCTATAGACTTAAAGATAGAGTTTTCTGGTAGGTCTTGCATCCATAGATTAGTTGTAGTATCGAATTTAGATTTTCCTGGAGATATTTTAATTGGCATGGATTTTCTCAGGAGATTTGACTTTAAGTTTGAGCATTCAAAGAGTCTCGACAAAGGTCATTTTGTTTTGCAGGGTGTTGAGTTTCCTATTCAATACTCTGATGTCCCATCTCGTGATGTACACATAATTTCTTCAGTAACTAAAAAACCAATTGTTTCAGTGGGTAACTTGTTCAAAGAAAAATCCTCTGGTATATATGGTCATGTTAAGCGTGTTACAATTTGTCCTCCTCGAACTGGTAGATTTGTTTGTTTGTCTTTATCATTTGATTGTGAAGATGGAGCATCTCTGTTGGTTGAAAGTACTCAAGATTCTTTGTTAATTCCAAGGATGGTTACCAAGGTTGATAACCGTAATGTTTATATTTTTGTAGTAAATGATTCCAATAAACCAGTTAAGTTAATGAACGGAATGCGCATTGCAGTATTAGAGAGAGTAGATAATGAACATATTAATATGGCATCTCTTTCAGGTGATAGCAATTTGAATATACCTATAGAACAAATTGATTTATCACATTTGTCTTCAAAGAGACGTAAACAGTTAACAGATGTTCTTTGCATGTATAATAATCTATTTGTAGGTGATAAAAATACTATTGGTAGTATCCCCAATATTAAGCATAGTATCATCACAAATAGTAAAAGTCCTGTGCATGTTCGTCAGTGGCGTCTGCCTCAGTCTTCTAAAGAAATAATAAGGAAAACTTGTAAGGAAATGCATGATGCAGGTGTTATTGAACCATCGTCCTCGCCTTGGATGTCTCCGGTGGTTTTAGTAAGAAAGAAAATGGTGATATCCGTTTTTGTGTTGATTATAGGGCCATAAATAAAATCACCATTGCTGATAAATTTCCGCTTCCTAGAATAGAAGAAATAATTGATGATTTAGGTAGTACAACTTATTTTACTGTCCTTGATGCTCGTTCAGCTTATTGGAGCATAAGTATGGATGAAAATGATAAGCAAAAACTGCATTTTCTGATGGATCTTGTTTTTGGCAATTTAAAAGAATGCCATATGGGTTATGGAATGCACCTGCTACATTCCAAAGAGCTATGAACACTATTCTTAGTCCTGTTCTTGGTAGGCATACATTAGCTTATTTGGATGATATTATCATATTTTCATCTTCTTTTGAAGAACATCTTTTACACTTGAAGGAAACTTTAGCTTTGTTGGATCGCGCTGGTCTGAAATTGAACTTGCAGAAGTGTAAATTTCTTGTAAAGAAAATAAAGTTTTTAGGATTTATGATTTCTTCAAATGGTGTTTCTCCGGATCCTGAGAAGGTAAAAGCAATCGTTGAGATGCCAATACCAAAGGATATTTCAGAGATCCGTAGAGTTTTAGGTGCTGCTGGTTTCTTTAGACGTCACATTCCAAATTTTTCGTCTGTTGTTGCTCCTATGACTACTTTAACAAAGAAGGGTGTCAAGTTTAAGTGGGAAACTGATCAGGATTTAGCTTTCCGCAAGCTTCAGCATTTACTAACTACAGCTCCTGTTCTTAAGCACCCAGAATTTTCAAAACCATTCGAACTCCATACTGATGCAAGTTCAGTTGCCATTGGGAGTTGTTTAATGCAAAAGGATTCTGAGGGTGTTTGTTGTGCTGTTGCTTATTACTCTAGGAAACTTCGTGGTTCTGAATGTCGTTATAGTGCTACCCATTTGGAAGCTTTGGCAGTTGTGGAGTCTGTTAGACACTTTAATGCATATCTTTATGGTCGTAACTTTACTATTTATACAGATCACAAGCCACTCACTTACATATTTTCTAGGAAAACAAAATGTCCTCGTATGACAAGATGGTCTCATGAAATTTCAGATTATGTGTATGAGATAATCTATAAAAAGGGATCTTCTCATAATGTACCTGATTTGCTGAGTAGGAATATTGCAGCTATTGACATTGCTAATGCTGATTCTCATTCATTACGAAAGTATCAACTTGAAGACCCATTTTGGAAAACTGTGATTGATTATCTGGAAGGACAGTCTTTTCCTAGACTTAAACTTCTGGCTGCATTAGATGAATTTGAGTTGGTTGATGGTGTATTGTATCATTTGAAATCCCTCCCAGAAAAAGTTGTTCATCAGCTTGTTGTTCCTAAGTCATTACATGGTGATGCTTTAAATATTGCTCATTCTTCAGTTCTTTCTGCTCATCCAGGAATTTTTCGTACCTATTGCAAACTAAAACAGCTCTTTTACTTTCAGAATATGCTGAGTGTTACTAAGGATTATGTGAAGAATTGTATATCATGTCAGCGTAGAAAGGGTTCAGCTATTGCCCATACTCCACTTAGTATAGTCGGGTCTGTTTCACAACCTTTGGAACGTGTATCTGCTGATTTAATGGATCTTCACAGTAGTTATCGTGGTAATCGCTATGTACTCAGTTTTGTTGATCACATGAGCAGATATCTACAATTAATTCCCTTGCCAAGCAAGGAGGCTGAAACAATCGCTAAGGCTTTTATGGAAAATTTTGTTACTTTATTTGGTGTTCCTAAAATGCTTACTACTGATAATGGTTCAGAGTTTAAGAATAGAATTTTTAGTGAAGTTTGTGAGATCCTTGGAACTAAAATGCATTTTACTACTCCTTTCCACCCTCAAAGTAATGGATTGGTTGAACGCACGAATCGTTGTGTTAAAGATTGCTTAGCTATTCTATGTGAAGATGCACCATTAACATGGGATGAATTTTTGCCTCATGTTAGGTATGCTTTGAATACAGCAATACACCGTGCAGTCAATAATCAGCCAATTTATTTATTTATGGGTCATGATTCAGATTATCCAGTTGGGTTAAGTAATAAGATAACTATGAATGAGGAAGATACATATGTTGATCATTTTAGGAGACTTATTAAAGCCAGAGAGATTGCGGTAGAACCTTCATGTCAGGCTAGAGACTCTTATGCTAGGGATTATAATAAGAAAGTTCGTCCTACAGTTAAGGTTGACATTGGTTCTTTGGTTCTTAGGAGAGCTCAAGATTCGTCTGCTGGTGCATCACGCTCTTTGTCTTCAAGATGGTTAGGTCCCTCTAGAGTCGTAAAAAAATCTAGTCCTGTTACCTTTGTAGTAAGAGATCTTGTTCCTCCTTATAAAGAACATAAGGTTCATGCAGATCAAATTAAGAATTTTTATGTCCTAGATGAGCTTGGTATATTGTCAGATGATAGTGATGACTCTTCTCTTTTGTACAAAGATTCTTCCTTTTCTCCTCTTTTGTCTTATGTAAATAATTTTAGAGTTCATCCCATGAAGACTCGTTCGCAGATTTAGTTGTGGGGGTGTAGAGTCTGAGTGAAGTGCTTGTCTGTGTCCAGGTCGTGTTATTTTGTACTAAACCCTGTCTCTTTCACAGAGGATGTGGGATTTTCTGCAGTGTCCCCTGCCAGTGTGTTCTACCAGCTTTTTGCAGATCTGCTTGTTGAAGCTGATTCCTCAATGGACCTCGGCTGTACTCTGAGCCATCAAGCCTCTGACAATTTCCAGTTTCCCTCAGGAACTTCGCTTAGGTCGCCAAGACATCTACAAAGCAGATGGGTCACTTAGTGTCGTCAGGGTCATGGATGCTAGCATTACTACTGTATCCCTGGATTGTCTCACGGCGTTATGAGAGGCTTTCTGTCTCATTTTGGAGGGGGAGGAAATGTAGAAGTCTCAACTCTCCTGGAAGTTCATCATCCTTGTTTCTCTTCTGAACTCCGATATCCTTGCCTTACGTGCTAACAGTTCTTCAAGCAAGTTTACTTCGGTTCTCCATGACACTGGAAGGGCAGTTCAGTGCTAAACCCTAACAGCACTACTCCTTTTCATCACGCAGCTACAATACTTCTAAGACCTCTGGCAGCTCCTTGTACTGTGATATCCATAGGAAGGTCTTCGTCTTCTGGAGTTATTTCGTCTCTGCCTCTGCTACTGCCGAAGGAAGTATTCTGGTTACCTGCTGCTTCGTGTGTGAATTATCCTATCATCAGATTGGGTTGTACATTTACCGATTTTGTTCACTGCAAGTAACCTCTTGGATTTTGGAACACTCATGCTGGTCTGTGAATGATTCTTTTATTTTGGAAACTGTTTTAAAGGTTTTAATTATTCAATAGCACTGTTTAACAATTGACGTGTTTTAGTTTCTCCTTTTAATTTGAGTGAGATTGTTTTGCTTTATGGTCTCTTTTGATTTATTTTGCTGGAGATCAGTTAGTCATATTTTATTAGTGATTGCCCATCACTACACTCAAAGCTATGAGCCCTGGCCTCCTTGCCCATTTGCATGTTGACACATTCTTGGGAGGCTGCTTCAAGAGCTTGAGCTACAGCCCTGGCTGCTCTGAGGTTCCTTTGGATCCTGGAGAAGATTCTCTGCCCATCGTGCCTTCTCAGGATCCACCCATGCCTCGTACAAAATATCGAGGGGACCCCTTGTGGAGGTAGGAAATAAAAGTTCAAATGGGCTGTACCCAAGGATCTCGGATGCTGCCTGGCAAATGGCAAACAAAGCATAGGGCAGGTTCTCTTCCCAGCTTTCTATTTTCTTCTGCCAAGGTGCAGAGGGTGGAACCAAGCGTTTGATGGAAGCGTTCAATTATGCCTTGGCTCTCAGGGTCATACAGTGTTGAAAGAAGATGGGTGACCCCATGGCTAGCCATGGCATCCCTAAACTCCTTTGACATGAAGTACCTGCCCTCGTCTCTTTGGACTTTGGCAGTGAACCCCAAAATAGCAGAAGAAATGAATCAAGGCCTTAACGGCGCTCTTTCAGCTGGTACTTCGTACTGGGACTGCATCTGGGTACCAGGTGAATTGTTTGATGAAGGATACGATGTGGGCGTTCCCTGTTTTCGACTTCTTGTGCTTCTCTGGGGTGTAGAAGTCAATGACGAAGTCCTGGAAGGGGACACTGATGGATGGGATGTTCTGGATCGGTGCTTCTGGGACCATCTCGTTCAATTTTTCTGCAAGCTGACAGGAGGGGCAGGACACGATGTAAGTCTCGACAGACTTGCGCCAACTTGGCCAATAGAATTTTCCCTCCAGCAACTTGGCTGTGCAGTTAACCACAAAGTGGGCCTGCATTTTCCCCTGTACTATCACCACTAGGTGATCAGTGTCCACACGTTCCTCCAGTCCTCAGGAGATCTTAAAGAGAACATCGTCTTCAAAGAGGTAACTTTCCTTGGTTAGGTCCCTTACTTCCTCCAACTGGGTAGCTGCCTTTTCCTGTAGGGGTAGGAGGTCATCATCTTCCTTTTGTGCTGTGACCAGCTGCAACCTCCTTATTTCTGGTACCCTGGTAGCTGCATCAGTGACCATCAATGTGCTTGCTCCTCCCTGGGGTGTGGAGTCCTGTGTAGGTAGATTTCCTCACGTGGCCAGGAAATATTTCCTTTGCGCAGCCAGGGAATATTTCCCAACTCAATTTTCTGGAGCACTGGGTCCTCCTCAGTGGGGAGGAGCTGTGAGGATGGCAGGTTTGCAGCTGGGGCTGTCATGCAGTGTGGAAGCACTCCCTGGGGAGACGCCACATAAGGTCTCTCCCTATCGACAAGTTGCAGCCTGATTTTATTGAGCTCACTGACGATCTTTGGGGCCCTAAGGGGTATTTACCTAAAGCTGAACTGCTGGGATGTCCTTGGAAGCCTCTTCAACCGGACCGATGGTTCAACATTCATCTTCCTGTATGTCAGCGCCACCTGGCACTTGAGGCCAGGCAATAAGGCTGCCTTTGGCCCCCATGTCGAACACTGAGAGCATTGCAGGCTGACACCGAGGTTCCCTCGAAGTTGACCCTTTCCAGGGGAGGTTGGGCTCAGGAGATGAGGCCAACAATTTTCATGTGGTTCTTCGGGCATGGGGGAAAACAGGTGGATCAATGCCCTTGCTGACTGCAGTCTCTGCAGGTGCCCTTTTGAGGGGCTTGGCTGGATGCCATGGCAGTAAGTGTTGAGGGTTACTTGGAGGTGGATGGAGAAGAGTTCTTGGACTTCTAGCTTCCCCTTTGAAGTGGCACTCAGATTCTGAGTGGCCAGTTTTATGGCAGGTGCTAAAGACTGGAGGTTTGGAAGGGAGTCCATTCTTTGGGCTAACTGACCCTGAGAGATGACCAGGTGGCACTATTCATCGGTGAGACATGTTGGAAGACGGTTGAAGGTTTCCCAAGTGTCAGCCATATGACAGCCTTCCATGAGGGTCTTGGGCTGTTTTTTATTGAGATACATGGTGAGGGACCCAGGGGCACACAGGAAGAAACCCTCCAGCATCGTCCGGTTAAACAGGTCCTTAAATTCTGTGCAGTTCAGGGCATCGAGCCTGTGCTGATCAGTTACCCTGGAGAGGTATCCCTGAACATATATAACCAGGAGGGTGCGTAAAATCACGTTTTTTACAAACTGCTCAACATAGGTTTCCCGAGGGTGAGATGTTGGCCCGTGAATCGGCAGTTGAAGATATGCTCGTCCAGTGGTCAGACGTGCCTCACGTGATTCCCTGTCTACCTCGCCAACACAACGTATTCTTCACAGGTATACCGGTCATTTATAACTCAGCGTTCCTTTTTACGTGAGTTTAGTGAAAATCAAAGTTTTTATATAATTGATTATAGCGTAATTGTCATTATATGTGTGCTATTGATATTTTTATACAACTTTTGTGAATGATTTACGAAACTTCTAGAACCACCGGCAGCCAGCTGGCATGCCTCTAGAAGGAAATATGGTGGATTTTCTGATTTTCTAATTTTGCTGTTTTTTTTTTTTTTTTTTTTCAGAGCATGGCTTCTTCAAACCCAGTTGATGCAGTATTAGATGGAGAAAACTTGTACATTCAGCATTCTCAAAGTGAGAGTGAGGAAGAAGATGCCCCACATGAGGTTGAGGAAGACCATGAGGACGAGCGGGTGTTTCACTTCAATGCTTCAAGCTTTTATTCAAGGTGTGCCAAGTCGTCCCCCTCAGCTTCGACAAGTTCCGATGACTCTCACCCCACTTCCAAACGTCGTAAGAAGTCTGAGCCTCTGGTCCCCAATGTTACTAGGTCTGTCACTATTATCGTGAACGATTTGGACATCATGCCAGCAGACGAGGAAGACTTGGATGACCCTGACGACCACCCATCAGGTCCCTCTACGTCCGATGACATACCGTCAGAGAAATTGACTTCTGCAGAACTACGCAGCAGAAAAAGGAGGAGGGACTAATTGAATGATGCAGTAGGAACTCCTTTCAAGAAGCTGGAACAGGAGAGTGTCAAAGCAAAGGATGGCACAGTTTGGCACTGGGATCCAAATCTAGACCTGCCAAGATATGACACCCATCACATTCCAGCACCATAGCACAAGGCATCACAAGTCCCTGTGATTTCTTCAGTCTCTTCTGCGATGCCACGATGATTGCCTCCATTTGTGTAGAGACCAACCGGAGGATAGAGACTCTGAGGCCACGATTCAAGAAGCCGGATAACTACACGGTTGGGGAAGTCTCTGTAATGTAGATGAAGGCCTTCCTTGGTCTTTTGGTCCTGTTCAGAATACAGAAGGACAACCATGTGGCCACATCGGACATGCGGTCTTTGTTAGATGGCTCCCACGTCTACAGAGCCGTCATGACTGAACGCCGGTTCTCCTTCCTCCTACGAGTCATCCACTTCGACGACAGTACCTCTCGACTGGAGCATCATAAGAGAGACAAGATGGCACCAATTCGCAAGATTTGGAATATGTTCGTCAAACGCTGCCAGGAGAACTACAAGCCAGGGCCTCATATAACTGTTGATGAGCAGTTGATTCCCTTCCGTGGACAATGTCCTTTCAAAATGTACATACCGAATAAACAGCAAAGTAAGTACAATTTATGACAAATAATTTATGATAATACTAGGTTTATATATTTGTTTGTGAGAAATTTTGTTCATGATATTTATGACTATTTCTTTGTGATATAATTTGTTCATGATATCATTTGTTTGTGTGCATGACATGTTCTTAATTGCTATACCTTTACTAATAGTTTTTTTCTCATCTCCAGGTATGGCTTGAAGGTGGTCATGGCGTGTGACGCTGACACGCATTACATGATCAATGCAATCCCCTACATGGGCAAGGGGAGCATTGAGCTTCCGAAGGGGATGACCTTAGGGGAGATGTTACTATGGCGCTTGTTGAGCCATACAACAGACGAGGAAGGACAGTGACGACAGACAGTTGGTTCACCTCTCTGCATTTAGCCCTGTCGTTGAAGGATGTTGGCATGGACCTGGTAGGGACCATCAGACAGAAGCCCTACATTCCTCACTGTGTCATCAACAAGAACTTGGAAGTCAGTTGTTCTGTGGCTGCGTTCTCCTATGCCCACAATGTCACCTTGCAGTGCCAGAGGGTCAACTCCACCAAGTGGGTTCTTCTACTGTCGACGTTCCACCACCGGCCTTCAGTCATTGAAAACTACAAGTCGGACATCCAGATGTTCTACAGTGCAACAAAGGGTGGAGTTGATTGCTTTGGTCAGCTGTGCACCATCAGTTCATGCACAAGGAAGACAAGACGGTGGCCTCTAGCATTCTTCTTTGGAATGCTCAACATGGCGATGGTGAACTCCTATATTTTGTACACCGACAACAGGAGTCTTCCAAAGAAGAGTAGGCGGCAGTTCTACAAGGAGCTGATGGGGGGCTTGTACTACGAGTGGGTGAATCGTAGGTACAGGCTCTTCACTTTTCTCCCTCGTGATCTGAAACATATCATGAGGATAACGTTTAATCTTCCTGAACTACCACAAGAAGCAGAGTCATCGAGATTGGAAACACGCACGAGATGTTACATGTGTCCCAGCAACACCCACAAGAAAAGCAGAATTCCGTGTGTACATTGTCATAAACTTGTCTGTGCCGGCCACCAGGTTATCTCCTGTGCCAATTGCAAAAATGTCCAGGTAAGAACCCCCAATATTTTCTTTCATATTGCAGTAAAGTTTTAACACGCTTGTGATTGACTTTCTTGTTATTGCTTTAAGGCTAAATGAAGTGATTTTATCACAAAAGCAAGATTTTAACATGCACTTATATGATACTTCCCCTACCTAATGCATTTGCAATATACAACACTGGTAAAAGAACCTTACCTCTCTCCTTTCATTAATCTTGCCTCTGTGGGAGTTCAGTTACTTTAATTCCAACTTCATCACATCAAAGGCCTAGTGCTAGCAGTGCTATTCCACTAATTACCCAATGGTTTTGGCAAGGTCTGTCACTTTTATGTATTTAGTCTTAGGAAGGAGGGGTTAATTATAATAGAGTATTACCTTGTCCTTCCAGAACCACTTATCGTGACTAATCGTGAACAGTAGAACAGGTGAGATAGGCATGTACGCATAAATTACTGGAGAAAAAGGTCGCCACTGAAAGCTGACCAGTACAGTCATTTACTTTATTCACAGGTTATAGCATGGAGGTTAAGAAATTACCGTTAAAAATCTTGCTAGATTAAAATCATAATAAAATAACAATAAAAATACTATTATTTTGCTTTCAGAAATAGAATATACAATATGTACAATTTACAAGCTCAATTGGAGAGCCATTAGCTCGGGGATTAAACAAAGATGCACTGGGAGTCAGTTGCAGGCCTGATAGCTTGCAATGATGAATTGGTTGCCTCCTTTGGCAGAGTTCTTTAAGGCAAGGTGTTGGTGGAGGAGGCGAGGAGGATGAGATAACATGTATCTGGAAACAGAATAGTCCAGATAGAGCTTTGTGGATAACAGAGTATTTCTCTAGCAATAATGGCACATGGAAGGAAATTAATAAATCAATTCACTATGAACAAGGGAGGATGAAGTCAATAAAATCATATCACACAGAGAACACACAAAAACAGAGGCAACAAGATTCTACGACCATTTAATGGGGAGAGAAATTTGTGAAATGAAATGAGAAGGTTCAGTAAGAGGAAAAGGGGAACTAGCAACTCAAATCCTAACTTCAGACGTACCATGGAAGATTCTGTGCAATTGCACATTGCAACAGTAGCAGGTGAGGGGCTTGTCTTCATTAACAATGGATGGTGGCTTGTCGCCAAGGTCACTTGTGATTTAAGTTCCAGTTCCTGGCATGTGTTTCACTGCAAAGTGAAAGGACCCGTTCGGGCGTGGAGTAGCAAGACATCAGTCTCAAAGAGGAGCTGGGTTAGGACTGAGGAGTGCCCAGCGCAGAAGGAGTTGTTTCTCCTCGAGATAGAGCCTCCAGGCTGACTCTCAGTACAAGGTCTCCAACAGATTTCTGAGACATTCGAGTCACCAACAGACAAAGGGGACAGTAGGAGGTTTATCAAGGTAGGCCTTATGGTAAAGGGGCATAGTACCACTGAATCTGTGAATTCCCTATGGATAACTCTAATCTAGCTACCTGGTTTGACCCTCTTCGAAACTGCACCCAAAAAGTTCCCTTTGACTCTGATTCTGGTCGTCCCTAAGTTCCCCCTCCTCGGTGGATGGGAGTTTGACCCCTAGTTTGGCTAAGCATAAAAACGATAGCGGCGAATATTTATGATAAAATATACAACATCATTTAGGATTAAATTACATTTACATTTAACCACAATGATTACCTGAACTTTCATTACGTATAATCACTGAGTTTACGTCTGAGAACATAAGCAAAAATATTTCACTGACCAATTTTGTGTTAGGAGACATCGTCATCTTAAGCTCCAAATGCCTCCAGGCTTATCCTCCAGATTTTCTTAAATATAGACAAATCCATTGTGTCCAAGAACAAACACATATCTCACGATGATTGATATTACTCTTGTTTGCCTTTAGTTTGTCTTCATTGCGAGGCAATTGCAAATTGCATGGATCATATGATTTGTTTGGATAACAAATTTTATGCATTTAGCTTGAAAAGACCTGTTTTTGCCAAGGCTCTTTATATTAAGAACAGAGAGACTGAGCTTATGGAGTCTTCACACAAATACAAAGAACTGAACAGAGAGAGAGAGAGAGAGAGAGAGAGAGAGAGAGAGAGAGAGAGAGAGAGAGAGAGAGAGAGTTTTCACAGGTATTTCTTTCATTCAGTTAACCTAAGTTATGTCTGCTTTATCGTCTGTTACTATTTGAAGCTACTGACAGAGAGAGAGAGAGAGAGAGAGAGAGAGAGAGAGAGAGAGAGAGAGAGAGAGAGAGAAATTTCATATTATTCTATTCATTCCGTTTACCTAAGTTAGGTCTGCTTTATCGTCTGTCAAATTTGAAGGTACTGAGCTGAGAGAGAGAGAGAGAGAGAGAGAGAGAGAGAGAGAGAGAGAGAGAGAGAGAGAGAGAGAGAGAGAGAGAGAATGAAAATATTTCCCATATATTCCATTCATTCATTTTGCCTAAGTTATGTCTACATTATCTTTCATCATTATATGAAGGTACTGAGAGAGAGAGAGAGAGAGAGAGAGAGAATCACTACAGATCTTTAAGGAGCTGAATCTCAGGGAATCTTCCTTCCATATGAATAGTCCTGTTACAAACTTTTCATAGTATTTTGATGACGTCTTACAAATAGCAAACTGAATTTTTTTTTTCGAAAAGTTAAGCAATCTTCCCACACTCTGTGGATAAATGTTGGAATGGAAAGATTCTGACAATAAACGCTGATCTGATCAAGGGTAAACGAAACGCAGAAGAAATTATAGTTCAGATTTATAATTATTGCAGGAAAATTAATTGTACTAACGATAGGAAAATACTCTTATGAAAATTACTAGCAGAATGGAATGGAAATTTCCTCGGTGCAACCAACAAGCATTCAGTTGTGGCAGGGGGTCACACAGTGGCAAGCACTCCTTTCTGCAATAAAGAAAAGCATACGATCACCGGATGAACTAACAGTAACAGAGAGGATAAAAGACTAGCGCTGAGGGCGACAGAAATCCTCTTTTCATAAAACACTACTGAATAAACTTACAACACAAGTTTAATATGACAGGTCAGGTCTATATAAGAATTGCGCTCTGAAACAGAAACGTTTAGGAGAAGAAAAAGATAAGTGACTGGACAACCTCAGTTCCTTACTGCACCTTAATTCTGAAGAGATGGCTCCTGCAGTCGTACCAATGGAGGGGCAGGGGAAGGTGGGGAGGGTGGCATTGGAACTGGATTTAAGATACTAAGACTGAGGCATTCAGACACAGAGTGAAGTTATCTCTGAAGGAGTGGGCAGTCAAGAGATGTAACTCGTTTGGCAGTGCTCTGGTCTCTCCTCAAATTCCTTCGATGAAGGGCTATTTATTACCTCCGAGAATTACCGGCTTTTTTTTTATTCCAGATACATTCTGGGTACGTCCAACTTTCTATTTGGGCGAATGCTGGGCGGTTAATCTGTCCGACTTTCTCTTTTGGTGAAGGCTGGCGTGGTTAATCTGTGCCTCAATTTATACAGGAGACACAGACGTCTTAATTAGCAATTTGGGTCATTTTGACCAGGCATCTTCTCCGAATTAGGGTCAGTAATCTAGACTAAGAAGGTTTATCATAGCCATTGATCTCAAAAGAGGATTAAAAGCACCAGGAGGTAATCAGAATGAGATTTGGAGGGGCAAATTCCCACGACCATCTGTCCACAAGTCGGCAGCAGACTTAATTAACAATATTACTCTTACTTTATCCTTGAAAGGCCAGTTACCTTAAGGGAGTCAACTCTCTTAGGAGCTCCCCCAACAAGTAGACATATCACACCCTTAATTGGGTGGGAATGTCTGTAGGCAAGGGAAGTTAACTTTTAATGATTACTTCTCTTCTATCCCTTGGTTGCTTTAATGAACTTAAAATCAGGATTACTGTGTTTTGGATAAATGCAAGTTTTACCGCACTGATGGCGACTGTTACATTAGTGCAGAATCAGTTTGCTGCTGGGAGTAAGTTACATTAGCACTTATTTAAGGGTTAAATGAAGCAGCACTTGCAATAAATCACAATGGAAAGATGTATCATATGAACTGGCATAAAATAGTTTCATAGAATCATTACTAGAATTAGGACTATACATCAGTCATGCACTTAAATATAGGATTGTCTTGGTTATATAAATTCATGCCGTTAATTGCCTTGATGAGGCGATGCAAAGGTAGTACTCATGGTCTTGGGTTAAGAGATTCCATGGTACTCAAGTATGGTGGTGGCACTGGGCCAGGTGTGGCACTAGTGTTGTAAGGGCCTAGTGGTCCTGTTACATACAATTTAAATTTGTCATGCAAGTAATTGCATGGATGGAAAGCCAAAGGCTTATGGGGCCAGGAGATCTGGCGATTGGCACTCTGCATAGGGCAGAGTGTGATGCAAAGCAAAAGTGTGATACCAGGTAAACGGTGAGTTGTTACAAGGCATAAAATGAGTTGATAAATGATTAAGGTAACAAGAAGAAAATTAAGTTAAGGATTGACAGAGAATGAGAACAAAGGAGTAACATAGCATCCTACTCTGGTTGGGTGCCAAGATACTCAAAGTGGGGCACTGTGCCATATGGGCATGAGTGCCAGGAGAACTTGGTGGTTTTCTCAGGCTACCTGGATGTTCTATGCCTTTGACCTTTCTTCCTTGACCCTCTTGTAGGTCGATGGTTTGACATTGTAGGAGGAATCAGTGGAAACAAATCCAAGGTAGGCACCGGAGTGCCACCTGTTCTGGCTGCTGCAACAACTGAAGCAGGGTGCTGCCTACAATTTCTACCATTTGCCATTGCAGTTCCTTGAGTTCTGCAGCCAGCTGAGATATGGCAAAATTTTCCCTCAGAGTCTTATCTTCTAAGGACTGGGAAAGAGAGGAAGAAGTCTTTGTGGGTGTGAGAGGCTTGCAGGTTACAATGAAAATTCAGGAACGGGTTGCAAGGCTGCGCCAGCGATTGAGCTTCTGCTCTGGCCAGAGGAATCTGGAGGGGACCCTAGTAAACTTTAGGTTGGTTCTCTTACTGACACTGGAAGTGGAGCCAAGCCGTGAGAAGAGAGGTGATCCAGACTGGGATCTCCTGAAGGTGAGATCTATGGTGTGCTCTGGCACTGGCACTAAGGCAGGACCAGGCACAGGAATTAAATTTGGAATTGGCTCAATGTCCGGGATGGATGGAGTGTGGCACTGCTCAGGTCGCTCAAGTGGCACTGGCAGGGAGATTGAGGCAGGTTTGGGATCTCCGGAAGGGAGACCAATGATGTACTCTGGCACTGGCACTAAGTGTGAGGTTGTTCTAGAGAACTAGTAGGCGAGTGCCTACAAATACTGCGGCAGTACTCCCTATGGAGAGGGTGGCAATAGGAGCGTTCCTTAGAGAGTGAGTGATGGCACTCTAGAACCCAAGAGTGGTTACCTGAAATGCAATTAAGGTGAAGGATATGCTGGTGGCACTCAATGCCAAAGGGCACTGTGCCATGCACAAGACAATCACTCATTTGCCGAGTGCAGAAGTGAGGTTCCAAAGAACGATCTGGTTTGTTTCAAAGCAATGTTTATTTGTTCTGAAGAACATAAAATGAGACACTGTGACAATGGTATTGGGGGGGGGGAGTTCAATGACAAAATTTTTTGGCATTACGAGTGCTGACTTGTTCTGTAGTAAAGATTAGTTAATGATTGGAGTTCTCAGCACCCACTTATGTTTGAGTAGCTCCGCCATGTATGTTAGCACGGAAGTAATAGGTTTGTTTCCCCTTTGTTTTTCGCAAAGACTGGTAAAATACGGCAGGGTAAGCCTCGATTTGTTTATGTAAATGAGAACTACATAGAATGGACGTCCAGAGCATGGGAGTCATACGTTAGGTAATTAAGTTTTGTTTTTGAATACACAATGGTTATATGTGCAAATGGTTATGCTTATTTCACAGCAATGATAAATGTGTCAGTTATGACAAGTACGTTCCTTAAAGTAATCATGTAATGGAACATTGATTGTGGTAATCAACTATGTGAACGACTGTTTGTTACGTAATGTTGACCTGACAAAAACTAGAATGACCATGATAGGTATACAAGTGATTTTACGTCAGGAGATCATGGGGTAATAATTTAAAATTATCCAGACATGCGCGATATAACAATGCTTTGAAATAACATAAGTCTTGTGTGGAATTCTTATGGAATGACAACAGACAATATTGAAAAGTTATTCCTGCTGCTCAGCTGATGATACAACCAAAGTAGCAGTCAGCTGATTTGAGTGTGAGGGCAAACGCACACTCACACACTGACTTATGAAGACTGAAGAAACACAATTCTCATTACAAGTAATGACTCACAACGTATGCAAAAATGAATTGAAATTGTAAATGCAAATACTCAAATGAATGGACCAGGAATTTTGGGATAAAGCGAGTTTATATGAAATGACGAATTAGCTGCTGAGTGTGAGAAAGAGGCCGATGAGACAAGAGCGCTCATTCTGCCGTGTACTTGAACGGGGTTGCAAGATACTGTGTTCCTAGATAATGGCCTGGAAATTGTCCGAGACAAATGTATGGGAAATAATCTCACTTTTCCCTGATTGTAAACTTCACTTCCTAGCTAAGTCCTAACAAATTAAGACATGCAAATTGCTAACATACATTAGAAACAAATTCTTGTGTTTTGAGTGGCAACTCTCTCTCTCACTGTAGGGAACGATGTGCACAGTATGAATGTTAAGATTAAAAGAAATTCCTGTCACAAATTAAAATTACAGTAATATTAAAATAACAAAATACTTACACTGTGTAACCGCTTTCAAAAAGGATGTAGCTAATCTAACTGCATCACCTCCAAGAGTAAAAATAATAAGAAGGAACAGGGGCTGAAGGGCATACTTTAGATGGGTCCTGGAGATAAACTCTTGGGATAACTAAATTACATGTATTTACAATACAAAATCAGAAGATGAGGTGGAATAAGGCTGGCCACTGGGGCCCTGCTGCAGTACATTAAATGAATAATAGATGTTAATTGGGTGCTGGGAATTACACTTCAATGGCATGGTTCATAAGGTTGCAATGGGAATTTCCTCAATGCAACCAACAAGCATGCAGTTGTGGCAGGGGGTTTCACAGTGGCAAACACTCCTAACTGCAATAGAGAAAGGCATATTATCACTGGATGAATTAACAGTAATAGTGAGGATACAAGACTAGTGCTGACAGCGACAGAAATCCTCTTTTCATAAAACACTACTGAATAAACTTACAACACGAATTTAATATGACAGGTCAGGTCTTTATAAGAATTGCACATTGAAACAGAAACGCTTAGGAGAAGTAAAAGATAAGTGACTGGACAACCTCAATTCCTTACTGTACCTTAATTCTGAAGAGATGGCTCCGGCAGTCGTACCAATGGAGGGCCAGGGAGAGGGGGTGATTGACCTTGGATTTAAGATACTAGGCCTGAGGCATTCAACCACAGAGAGAAGTTATCTTTGAAGGAGTGGGCAGTCAAGAGATGTGACTTGTTTGGTGGCGTTCTGGTCTCTTCTTGAAGTCCTTCGATGAAGGGCTATTTATTACTTCCGAGGATTACCAGTATTTTTATCCCAGATGCATTCTGGGTACGTCCAACTCTTTCTTTGGGTGAATGCCGGGCAGTTAATCTGTCCGACTTTCTCTTTTGGTAAGGTTAGACTAGTTAACCTGCACCTAAATTTATACAGCAGGCACGGACTTCTTAATCAGTGCCTTGGGTCATTTCGGCCAGGCATCTTTGCCGAGTTTGGGTCAGTAATCTGGAATAAGAGGGTTTATCGCAGTCACAGATCTCAAAAGAGGATCAAAAGCACCAAGGGGAAATCAGAAATGAGATTTGGAGGGGCAAATTCCCACAACAGTCTGTCCGCAAGTCGGCAACAAACTTAATTAACAATATGAATTTTACTTTATCCTTGAAAGGTGAGTTGGCTTGAGAGAGTTAACTCTCTTAGCAATATATATATATATATATATATATATATATATATATATATATATATATATATATATATATATATATATATATATATATATATATATATATATATATATATATATATATATATATATATAATACATATATACATACATACATACATATATATATATATATATATATATATATATATATATATATATATATATATATATATATATATATATATATATATATATATATATATATACACATATATGTATGTATGTATGTATGTATGTATATATATATATATATATATATATATATATATATATATATATATATATATATATATATATATATATATAATGTGTATATATATATATATATATTTATATATATATATATATATATATATATATATATATATATATATATATATATATAATAATAATAATAATTATATATATACCATATGTAAGTTCAAGTCTTTTAATACATTTCACAATGGGCGTTTGAGAAAGTTATAAATTTCCAATCTATCCACCTGAAAATTAATTTTCATGTGATCGAGAGGTGAAATATTTTTGAAAAATATTGTGATGTGTAAAAGGAAAAAACATATTTTCCAAATATTTTCCAATAACTGATATAAAAGTAAAGAATTAAGACTGATAATTTCGACCATTTTTCATCTTTTATAAGGCAGGCAATTAAACAGACTGATTAAACCTGTACTGAAATAAATATCGTGAATAAAAGTCACAGCAATATTCAATATTGCAAATGTTTGGGCTGATTGCATACCATCATAAACTGTCTCGATATTTCATTACTAAATTAACTTGAAATCGTGCTTTAGAAGTCCAAGATAGAAAAATTAGTTGATTAAAATAAACAAAAATTAAAGAATAATTTTAAAGGTAAGACTTATCGGTTTGAATGAATTACTTTAAGCCTGTCTTAGGTCATGGGAATGCAGCTTGTTCATAGCTCTGTTTTTCCTCCATTTTTATTCAATTCCCTTCAGAGAAAAACAACAAGAAGTTCATCTTTTTCTACATCAAGAATTGCAGAAAGAGAAAGAAAGAGGGAAAAAAGGATAAAGGAAAGAAAAAATAATAGATGTATAGATAAAGAAAGAAAGAAAGAGAAATATGCAGTAATATCTTAAAAATACAAGCAGAAAAGAGCACTGCATGAAACTTCATCCTAATCCTGGAAGGAAAAGTTATTTGAGAAAACAGAGATTCGTCTGGGAGAGAGAGAGAGAGAGAGAGAGAGAGAGAGAGAGAGAGAGAGAGAGAGAGAGAGAGAGTGCAGAATCTAAAGACTGCGTAGAACTAGATAGAACAGCCCACTATAAGCCCCTTTCCTCTACTCTCTACAAAAATATCTTAACTAAAGAGAATTCTGTATCCACTGGACTACAGGATGCAGCTACAGAAATGATTAAGGAACCAAACTTATTTCCAAGAACAAGGATCTTAACCTTGATAATATTAAAGGTATATGAGGTGATTTCTTATGGAATATCTCTAATTTTACATTTGTCATCAGTTCTTACGGAATCTATACAGACCAAGCTTCCGTATTTCCCACTCATATACAAGAGGAGAGAAAAAATTTTTTCTGCCTCATGCCAGTAAAAATCGTGATATTTATATACCTCGTGAAAAAAAAATTTTCTACCCAGTCATTAATTATTTCTATCAGAAACCAGGACAAATATACCCGGGTTTCTTATGTAAATCAAGATATTTACATACTTCGTCAAGAAAGATAAATTCTTACCCAATGACATTAACTAGTACAATCAGAGACCTCGTCAAATTTACCTGTGTTTCTTATATAATTTATGATATTTATATACTTCGTGTTTTTGTTTTCCAACAATGCTTTCAGTCATGCTATCTCAGGAAACTCTGCAGTGGTTTTCTGGTACAGAAAATATAATAAATATAGAAATTGTCCCTAATTCCCGTGTCAAAATAAGCTAAATTAGGACTGCACAGAGCCATCAAATGAGCAGCAGATTAGCGCATTTAAGCAGCTTTGCTGTTATTGCCAACAAAATGCACGATGCATAAGTGCACGATTGTTAATGAAATATCTAGATTTGACGTGCAAACCGGATCTACGAATATGGTAGTGGAGACTGATTGTGAACCTGGGGGTCTGTTAAACATTAATTAAAGATTTTATTTGGTTGAATCATCGGTTTAGGTTATTATCTATAACATTCGACGCTTTGATTTTGTCTTTAATACAAGAGGAGGCAAAGGTAGATATTCATATCCAGTTCGGCTTTACGTGGGCGTGTTTTTGGGGTGGGTGGAACAGAAACATTGTGGGTGGGATGCCACGTCCTTTCGCGCAAAGTGTGGTTATTACGGTTTTATAAATCCTTCTAAATTCTTAAACAAAGTAATTTCCTTCAATTTACCACTCATTTCCGTGTCTAAAAAAATTTTTTTTATTCAAAGTAATGCTCTTACCGAAATAAAATGTTGATTATGATCATTCCTTATCAATTTCCTATTTTACTCTCTATCTTCACAGGATACGTTAATGTTAAAAAGCCTTTATAAGGAAGCTAACAAGCATGAAAATATAATTTTATATTTTTTTCTTTTATTCAGAAAATATACATTTATAATTCTTACAATTTATAATGTTGTATATACATCATAATCTAATTACATAGAGTTAATTATAAATAAAAAGATGAACATATTTTGAAGTAAAAAAAATAAATGACACCTATCCCAAGTCCTTCTAACAATATAAATCTTGTTTTGAACATTCTACTTTTTATAAATGAAATCATACTTAACTCATCCGCTAAGGGCATTACTTTATGAAGATACCAAATTCCAGTTATACTCGTATATTCACTTATTAATATCATTGCTGTATTTTATCCTTTTTTGAATAGGTTTGAAAATTTAGTTTTAGAACCTTTAGAAAACTTACTGTATTTATTTTACAAACCTGGCTCAGCAATTCTTTGATCCAGTTCACAATTGCCCTCCTCAGTTTACAAAAATAAACTAAGTTTACAAAAATAAACTAAGTTTACAAAAATAAACTAAGTTTACAAAAATAAACTAAGTGCATAATAATTTCAGCCTCTCCACAATTACTACACAGACAACTATCCGTTTACTACACAGATAACTATCCGTTATGTTCATCATAAATAACCTATCCTTTGTGGCTAGGACTTCGTGGATATACTTTTAAACAATATCTCTCTGTTTGTTGGATCAATCCACTTATTAAAATTTTCCAGTATAATATTCCAGTTAAACAACGAATAGTTTACTTCAACATTTGGCAGAATTGATTCACCTCTCATCAAGTAACAATAACTATGTTTTGATTTTAGCAAAGGATAGGTCTTCATCTTTATTACGAATGAAATATCGTTATTGATTTGGCATAATCTGGAGTGCTAAAATGACGGATTGCTTAAATCTGTTAAAATCAACAAGGTAAGAAAGTCTATAAAAATATGCAGTTATTTCCTATCCTATTGATCTATTAATTATACGTTTGTAGAGGCTGTTAAAAAATATGCAATTTGCTTTCACAGCTGGATTTACAATACCGCATCCTCCTTGACTATTTAGGAGGTACATAGTTTTCCTTTTAATGGGCTGATAATTCCCATTCCACACATATTTGAAAATACACTTTTCTAAACATTTACCAACATCAGCTGGAACCGGATACACCTGGGAAACATACCATGCCTTTGATAGTACAGTTGCATTAACTAGTACACTCTTTTGGAAACAAGTTTGTCTTCGTTTATAGAGTGGCCCTAACATTTGATGTTTTCCCAGTTCATCCTTGCAGATAGTTCATAATCTTTGTTATGGATTACACCTAGGATTTTAAAACTGCCTGTTTTCCTTTCTACCCCGGTTGCTGGCCAGCCAAGTTTATCTTACCATGATCCAATTCCCACAACGTACGTTTTCTTTTTGTTAAGTCTCGCTCCACTTGCTTCTTCATATTCGTTAATGACCCGTGAAGTTTCCTCAATACTTTTTAACTTATTCAAAATAATAGTGCTGTCATCAGCAAAGCCAACTACAACAGTTTTTAATCCATTTGGAAGGTCTGGAGAAAAATTACTCAACCTATACTTCAGCATTCTATACAAGGGTTCTTGAGCTATAACAAATAAAGTCATTGATAATGGGCAACCCTGTCGAACAGACTTACTTATAAGAAAAGTGTCAGATATATGGGCATTTGTGGATATGCAACTTTTGGCATCCTTATAAAGAATTTTAAATTAAGTTTACAAAATCTAAAGAAAATCCAAGCTTGGGCAGCGTTCCGAAGAGAAAGTCCATATTAATCAAGTTTTATTAGGGCAGCTGGCATGTTCTCATTATTCAAGAAGTATATCATATCCTTTAGCAAGGTGTTACAATTATTTATTGACCTTCCAGGGACAGCACAGAACTGGTCCTTTGATACGAATGTAGAAAGCATTGATTTTAACCTGTATGCTGAAACCTTTGCTATAATTTTGTAATCTACATTACATTTAACATAGTTATAGGTCTCCAGTTATTAAGATCATATTTATCTCCACAATTTGGTACAAGCTTAATAACTCCCTTATTCGAGTCTTTCCACATTTCATATTTAGTAAATGAATATCTAAAAGTTAAATTAGTTTTTTTAAAATACTCCACATAGTTTTGTAAAATTCGACAGCTAATCCACCCATAGCAGGGCATTTCCCATTTTGCATTCCATATTTAGCTCTGTCTCTTTTACTTCAGCCTTCAGGGTTAAATTCATGTCATCATCTATGGCAGTGTTCATATTTTCAAGAAATCTATATTTTAATTCACAGTCAACAGCTTCTTCTTTGTAGAGATTTCCATAAAACTCAAATATATTCCTTTGTATAAACTTTGTGTTTGATACATATACACCCTCTTTTCAACACAGTTGAACGATGCTTGTTTTTACATTTTTTTTTCTAGCTATTATGTTGATATTTTTTCACCATTCATTCTTTCATCAATTCTAGCTTTTTCACTTTTGACTTTTTATCGAAAAGGATAGCTGTGCCTCCCTTCAGCAAGAAAGTTGGACTCAGTATGATATCACAATGCTTTTCAACATACTCAAGTTGCGAAATTTCTTTGGCATTATGTTCTTACACAAATATTACGTTCAAATTATAAAAATACATATACCCAATCAATTTAATTTGCTCATAAGTCACACATAGACCATTAACATTAATAACAGTTGCTAAATTTAGGTGAGTGAAGGTTCCAAATACAAGAAGGAAATTCTTCATCATTCATCTAATCTGAAACGTTTATTCACAGGCAGTTGACTTATCTCATCTTGAGAGTTACTTTTGGGTTCATCGAGCACTGATTTATCTTCATCCATGTTCGGCTCAGAAGTACACCATTATCTTTTGTTAACCTCAGACGAATGACTTGCTTGGCTCGTCACCAATGGCAGCTTGCCACATTCCGTCGCCGCTCACGTTACCAAAGTTTAAAACACTGTCTACTGTATGTTCTCCTTCATAATCTACATTACTCCCTTCTTTTGCTTCAAGTTCCTGAATTTCGCTTTCCACTTCTTCGATTGGCCCCTCTTCATTTTGTATTTCCTATAAGTGAAAGTCCATTTCCTTTTCGATATCTGCCTCCTCAGCGTGAATTTCTGCTTCAACTGTCGAAATAATGAGTCCTTGTCAGATGATACAGGGGTTTCCATAAACCCTTCAGCTACTTCATCATCTTGTCTTTCCTTATGCGTTTCCACTTCGTTCATTTGACCATCTTCAGTCCTTGTCTCATTGGACGTTCTGGTGCTTTCATCACTCAAGTCTGACGTCTGGTTCCTCTCTCTCTCTCTCTCTCTCTCTCTCTCTCTCTCTCTCTCTCTCATTCCGCGACTTTGTTCCACCTTCATTCTCTTCGTCCCCTCCATTATTGCTGACACTGGATGTATTCTTGTCATTCCTTTGTATTTCAGGAATATCGTCCTCACTAAAAATGTAACTTCCCTCAGTCATATTTATATTGTAGTCCTTCACTAGATGACCTTTGCCACATTTGTAACATGTTCTTCTCTGTACACTGTACAGAAAGGTTAAATTGTAGCCACCAATGTAAATTGATGAAGGAATATTTTCTCTTACCCTAATCTTTGCCGTGCCAATGGCACTGAGTAAACCTTCAAAAGATCCAACTGCATATTTGTTATGACTTAAGTATTCTACCTTTCCATACCTATTCGGTTATCTATTATCACTTGATCGTCCATCTCGAAAGGTGACTTCCTCATTGATACAAATGACACTTGCGAATTTAATTTATAACTTTCACTGAGTCTGTATCATTTATCTTGATAACCTTATCCTCAAAATCCTTCCCAACTTCTCTAAATACATCTGCTGAGATCAGTTTTACCGCAATCTTATTTCGATTTATATTCTGAACAACTTTTATGTCACTGGTCCCTAATTTCATATCCCTAAATAACACATTGCCAACCACTTCCATGGTTGCATAAGGCTCTGTAAAATGCAGGCCTATGGAGTCCGCTCTCCTGAGAGCATGTGCATTATCACCCACTTGATTAACCTGTTTTATTTGCGGGCTAACTGCCAGTGCTGTGTTTAGCAGGGGAAAGGAGGGAGGGAAGGACGAAAGGTGGGGAGGGGGGAACGCCGCGAGCCCCTAAACCCCCGAGGCAAATCGCCTCAGGGCATATCCGTTCACCGGCCAAGACTCTTGTTTACTAGGGGTGTATCAATTTATCTAAATTACAACACTGTTTTGGCTCGTAAAACACTGCAAAGCACAACACTAAGGTCAATCACTGTTATGCACTGCTGGAACAGTAGAAAATCGAGAATAAATCCCGGGATAAGCTCAAAATTGAGAAATGCAGGAGCACTCGAAAACGTGTTTCTTGAACCGCCTGTCTTCTTCTCCATTTTGATATTTAATCACTCTACTATTATTGACTGAGTCCTACCTGTTTTGAGTAAACTACGAATAAAACAAGTATCTTTGTCATCTTTCATTCCTTCATTAAACTTTACGAAGGAGGTCATGTTCGGAGATAATTCATTAAGGGTAAGAATCTTATATACAAAATACAATACGGTAAAGTATTTCATCATTTGATTATACTGACATTAGTACAAAAATGTAACTTAGATTATGAAAATGGTAGCCGGCAAATGCCAGTTAACTGGTTTACAGTCGTTTAAAATCCGGTGACTTGTGGCGTGATGTATCCAAGCGAAGTCCGAGAAGTGAAGCAATTCCTAGAAAGCCGGTTAAAAATGATGCTTCGGGGACCGATAGATGGCACAAGCTCGCAGGTTTTACTACTTTTTTTATCTTTCATTTAGAGAAATACATTTTACAGTTCATTTTACTATTCAATACATATGCAACATACGTAATTTATGTACAAAATCAACAAATGCGTCATAATATTTTATATATAAAAATATACTTAAATTTACTATGTACATACATACATATACACATATCCATATACTGATAGTATACATACTACTATAGTATACACACTCATATGTATCTGTATATATTACAACTCCAGGTAACATGTGTAAAATGAGAATTAAAGTTTAGAATGATTGCATGCAATACATACCTATTCCTCATATACTTTTCTCTTATTAAAACAGTTAAATGGATCATTAACAACAACCCAGATTTATAACTATACCAAATACCAGATATAAATCCGCTAGTAATACACTGCAGTGTTCCTATCTTTCAAACTATTTGCTTCAAAATCAAATTTTAGTAATTTGCAGAAAATTCTTAGTCCTGACTTTACACAAGGCTTAAACACTTTTTTAAAACCATTTCTATTAGCTTTTTATCTCATACTACAAAACAAAAATAAATGCATCATAGTTTCTTTTTCTCTTTTACATCATCTTGTAATGATATTCATCAATGTAATCTGTCCCGGAGTTTACATACATCATCTTGTAAACGATATCTCATGGCATTTCCAGTTAAAGTGGCCTAATCTGTCCTGGTGGGAAATGGTGGAGTGCAAGTGGCAAAAACTTCGGACATGTACTGTATTGTCAGCAATGAATTTGTTTGACATGTGGCTCAAAATTTAATGTTGACTTAACAAATTAACATCCATTTATAGACCGTTTTTATATTTACCGCAAACTCATATTCTTCCAGGTTAAAACAATGGGTATTTAATTTTGAACATTTTGGTTATTTATTTAGTTATAAATACCATTAAAACCTAATATATGCAAAAAAATTAAAGGCTGCAAATGGGCACAAAAGCAAACTTTACAAAACACTGCATGGGATCGAACACATCCATCTTGATGAAATGGAGAGTTGCCTACCGAAAAGTAAATTAAGTTGTTTTATTTGTTTCATAAACAATGGGCAGTTAATTTGGAAAATTCTGGCTTATAGTTTACTGCATACATCTTTTAATTCCATCCATCTTGATATGTGGTCTTAGTATATTAATTATTTCTTCATATTATGTAGTTATTACTGCAGCATCTTTTAATTTCCATCATCACTTACTAAGTAGAAGCCTTTTCATTTTACAGTAGTACATCATTAGCTCATATATCCAAACTTTTTGAAAAACTTCTATATAAAAAGTACAAAAATTGCCTTTTACTTTATAGCCAATTGGTATTGGCTTCCACACCCTCCTTTCTAACTGGCAAACATGTTGTTTTCCTGCTAATTGGCTGGTAATTACCCTTCCATAAATACCTGAAGATACATTTTTCTATCTGCTTCTCAATATTTTTTGGGATCGGTATCACATGAGCTATATACCAACATTTTGATAAAAACTTCATATTAATGACCAGAGCTTTTTGAAATATTGTTAACTTCCTATTATATGCAAAGCCGACCATTTTCACCACATTTTCTCTAATTTTGTTCCAATTTTCCTCCCTTGTTTTGCAAAGATCATTAAAATAAGTTATACCTAAAATTTTACAGCATCGGTTTGTATGTTCAAATTTTGTTCTGTTTTTCCATTGCCCTAACCCAAATATACTAGTTTTATTCAAGTTAAGAGAAGCACCAGTAGCATCCTCATACACTTTTAAGATCTTAAAACTTTCTTCTATCCCTTCATCTCTACATACTACAATAGAGCTATCGTCTGCATACTCAACAACACAAATTCTTAGATTATTTGGCATTTCAGGCGAATATTTACCAACTCTTTGTTTCAACAATCTAAACAATGGCTCTTGCGCTATTATGAACATCATCATCGACAAAGCACAACTTTGTCTGACTGATCTTTTGATGGAAAAAGGCTTAGTTAGGTTGCCATTAATACTCACCACACTATTTGCATTTGTGTATAGCATTCTTATTAGACCAATGAACTTAAAGGAAAATCCAAACCGTTCTAGCACTTTAAACAAAAACTCCAAATCTACTCTATCAAAGGCCTTTGACTAATCTAAATTAATTAAAGCAGCTTGCATATCTTTCTCATTTACGAGTATGTAATATATCAAATCTCTCACCGTTGTATTAGTTTTGTTATTGGTCTTCCTCGGACACTACAGAACTGTTCGGGTGATATGCACAGTGGAAGTAACCTTTTTAATTTATTTGCAATTATCTTTGTAAATATTTTGTAATCAACATTTAGTAATGTGATAGATCTTAAATTATCAATGCCATGTGAACTATCATCCTTCCAAAGTAATTTCAGTATTCCCATGTTCATGTCAGTACCAATCACTATATTTTTAAAGATATACTTAATTACATCTAAAAATTCTACTTTTATTATATTCCACAATTTCTTATAAAATTCTACTTTTATTATATTCCACAATTTCTTATAAAATTCTACTGGTAATCCATCTATGCCAGGTGCTTTTCCATTTTTCATTGATGATATAACCTCCCATACTTCGTTTTCATTTACCTCTGCTGTTAATAATTCATTTTCCTCATTGCCTATCACAGACTGAATAACATATAGAACTCTATTTTGAACCTGGGTATTACATTCATATGTATTGTACAATTTTTCATAGTACACTACTGTATGTATTTCCATTGCTTTATTATCCGTTACATATACCCCATCCTTTGTTTTTAATTTGGATATCATTGCCACAGGGGTCTTTTCTTTTCCTAACAGATAATGAGACATTTTTTCGCCTTGAATTCTTTCCTCTGTTCTTAATCTAACTTTTACCCCTTCACATATTTCATCTCCTATTGTTTTTATCCGTTACTTTAATTCAAATATCTTTTCAAATTGACTGCCTGTAACATAATGATGATGATACAAATCCCTAAGATATGCTTTCAATACATTTAATAACCCATACTTTTCCTGTGCCTCTTGCTTTGATGCTTTCACGAAAAAGCTCTTTATACACTTTTTGTATATATCCACCAATCAATTATATCGCCAATAACATGGTTATCACTCGTCATCTTTAAATCGTTCCACATCAGTTGAAAGTTCCCATCAACAAGGTAACTCTCTAAAATCTTACAATTTAATTTCCAATATCCATGACCCCATTTCAGATTATCATCAACTTTAATACTAGTTTTAAAATGTTGTGATCAAACCAACTAATGGGAATGTTTAAAGTTTCAGTAACGTTACAAGCTAAATCCCTTACATAAATTCTATCAATTCTAGAGCCATAATTCCTCCTTATATATGTAAAGTCTACAAGATTGTTTTTCAAAACCCATACATCTTTTAACCTTAATGAGTTTTTTAAGCTTATCAAGCTTTGGACAAGAAACATTTGTCACGTGCAGAGACATCCCTTTGACAAGTTACACCGTTCCAGTCTCCCGCTATAATGACATTTTTCAAGTTACTTCGTGCAAAATATAACAAATCAGTATTAAACAGCTCTTCTCTTTCTTTCCTTTTGTCCTTACCCGAGGGGGCACATGCATTTATAACCTGGAATACTACTTCAGCAATACAACATTT
>NC_089771.1:12867883-12872883 GCF_040412425.1 Macrobrachium rosenbergii
ATATATATATATATATATATATATATATATATATATATATATATATATATATATATATATATATATATATATATATATATATATATATATATATATATATATATACTCAGGCAAATTAGGCATCTAGAACGCCGGAGATTCAGGAGGAAAAGGATGGAAAACAACCATCGAAGCATCATAAGTTTAATGGCCAAATTTTCGAGACTTTAAGTCTCATCATCAGGGCTGTAAAATATACAAAATTACAAATTAAAAACAGACTCAGTAAAATCACAACTACAAAGGTTAAAATTAACAAAATGCTAAAGACTTTATATTAAAAGAAGGTGAAAAAAGGTAAATAAAAAATAACAAGTATGGAGAATTCAAAGACTAGTACCCATCTCTAATTCTCTATAAAGCTAAAAAAACTGAGTGACATTCTCCTTCTTGGAAGGCCGGACGTCAAAACAGTGGAGGAGGCCTGACTATTTAACGAGGACACAAGCTGCTTAATTGTTAAAGATTCCAAAATAGAGAGAGAATAGTCATTGGGTGCTTGGCGCTACGATACGGAAATCATCATTTGAAAATAAATTTCTACATCTTTTAGTATGTTCTCTTATACATACATATATATATATATATATATATATATATATATATATATATATATATATATATATATATATATATATATATATATATATATATATATATATATAAGCTTCACACGATTAACGTTGTCGGTATCCTGATTTCACACTGATTGATAATCCAGGACCATTGACCATTGAAATGAAGTCAGAACTCTTTATAACTAATCAGTTTGAATTATTCAATTAGTAGGGAATTTATTAGTTCCAAATTAGCTAACTGATTACTTTGTAGATTAATTAGTACTAAATCAGTACTGAAACATTTACATAGTATCATTGCATCATCAAAAAACAGGAACAGAAAATTGCATTAAAATCACGAGAGTAAAATATATAAAATATATAAATATGTAAAATGTTTAGGTATTTTGTTGATTTTCATACAAACCCTCCTCTATTACTTCTCATATTACGTTAATTAATTTCCCAAGGCCTTATATCTGATGCTTATCAAAGATCCTGCGTCACAAATTAGTTCAGCAACTTGAGAAGGATTCAAAGAAAGAGAAAGAGCTTAGTACAGGAATAAAGATAATCCCATTAAATACAAAATTTCTGAGGCGCTCTGGGTCACTAGGAGTAGGAAATGGTGATAGTAATGATGGTGATGAATTTACTTTTAATATTTCACCATGGTAATATTAAAGTTGTCAAATCATACAATATTATGGTGTACTTTATGTTAAATGCATCTGCGAATTTTTTTTAACATAAAATAGAAGGTTATAAGGTGATATATAACATATAATACCAGGGTCGCGAGACATAGGAATTGATGATAATAATGGTGATGATGAATTTACCTTTATTGTTTTAGCGTGGCAATATTAAGATTGTTAAATATTACAAAAATATATTGTGCTTTAGTTATCTGCATCTGTAAATTTTTTTAACATAAAATAAAATGCTGTAATGTACTTCTATAGCAATATCTACCAGTTACAGAGACAAATTTAATGCCTTCTTGATAATTACACTGTCGAAATTTGAACAACATAAGCTAAACGACGAAAGTTCAAGAAGAACTTAAATGTTGATGATATTACTTCAAATAACTATTCTTCTTACGCTGATGAAAGATCAAGATAATAATAATTTTTTTAATATCTCTTTCACTGGCTGGATTAAGCAATAGATACATAATACCAATTTGAAACATTGTGTGTACTGGTAATTTTGTATGAGGTAAGATCAAGGAACATCTTTCTATGTAACTTCAAATGGCATGATCGTGTCACATATATCAAAGATTGCTTGTTTGTATGTCTCACTAGCTTATATACTATATACTTCCCCTACTGTGTATCAGATGAAGATATCTTAAAAACGTTGAAATCGGTCAGGATTTATACATTTATGCCTGGTATTTAATTTTCCTGTGGTGGATCTGCATTTGCAAATTGTGTGTTCAGTTATTTTAAGAATATATATATATATATATATATATATATATATATATATATATATATATATATATATATATATATATATATATATATATATATATATATATATATATATATATATATATATATATATATATATATATATATATATATATATATATATATATATATATATATATATATATATATATATATATATATATATATATATATATATATATATATATATATATATATATATATATATATATATATATATATATATATATATATATATATATATATATATATATATATATATATATATATATATATATATATATATATATATATATATATATATATATATATATATATATATATATATATATATATATATGTATATATTACCTGACCAACCTGGCGCTGCCCAGGAAAACTCTGAACAACAACTGATAGACTCTCTCTCTCTCTCTCTCTCTCTCTCTCTCTCTCTCTCTCTCTCTCTCTCTCCCAACATTCCCTCTACTTGCTCTCTCTTCCTCTCCTCTCTCTCTCTCTCTCTCTCTCTCTCTCTCTCTCTCTCTCTCTCTCTCTCTCTCTCTCTCTCTCCCAACATCCCCTCTACTTGCTCTCTCCTTCCTCTCCTCTCTCTCTCTCTCTCTCTCTCTCTCTCTCTCTCTCTCTCTCTCTCTCTCTCTCTCTCTTTTTCCTGTTAAGATAATTGCTTCAGTTACATTGCCCAGCATTTTTTATATTTTATATTTAACCCCTTCTCTCCCCCATTCCTATTAGGGCTGAACCTGTATTTTAATGGCATTGGGAGCATCACCATTCATCTCAGCAGTCTCAAAAACTATGGACTAGACACTAATATCTGTTGTTTTTGACATTTTATTTTTCACCCCTTCTCAATCCCCCATTTTATCATAGCTGCACTTGGACTTAAAGGGTATTGGGAGTGCCACTATTCATCTCAGCAACCTCAAAAACTATGGATTAGTCGTTTTTGGTTATTTTTACATGTCACCCCCTTCCCAACACTTCTCATCCCCCTTCCTATCGGGGCTAACTTGGACTTAAAGGGCATTGGAAGTGTCAGTATTCATCTCAGCAACCTCAAAAATTATAGATTAGACACTAATATCTGTCTTTTTCAGTTAATTTTACGTCACTCCTTCTCATCCTCTTCCTATCGGGGGTGAACTTGGACTTAGAGGGCATTAGGAGTGTCAGTATTCATCTCAGCATCCTCAAAAACTATGGATTAGACACCAATATCTGCCATTTTTTATTATCTTTACATGTCACCCCCTTCCCAACCCCTTCTCACTCCCCTTCCTATTGGAGCTGAACTTGGCCTTAAAGGGCATCAGGAGTGTCAGTATTCATCTCAGCGACCTCAAAAACTGTGGATTTGACACTAATATCTGTGTTTTTCAGTTATTTCTACAGGTCACCCCCTTCTCACCCCTTCCCCCCCTTCCTATCGCAGGTGAACTTGGACTTGAAGGGCATCGGGAGTGTCACTATTCATCTCTGCGAACTCAAAAACTATGGATTAGACACTAATATCTGTCGTTTTCAGCTATTTTTACATGTCACCCCATTCCCACACTCCCCCCTTTGGTGCCAGAGATGTCTTACCCCGACAGTATTCTTTCCCAGATGGTAAGTTACATGTATACCAAGTTTGGTTGAAGTTGCACAATGCATTTCAGAGTTATGCTGGAACATGCACACACATACATCCATATATATATATATAGTATATATATATATATATATATATATATATATATATATATATATATATATATATATATATATATATATATAATATATATTCATATATTTAGAAAATTCGTATTTAGAAAATTCACCAGCCAATCCGTTAGCTAGGAAATAAAATTTCATGGGGGATGGAGAAGACACCCACAAGGGGGGAGGATAGATGTAGGCGTCCTAACCCCAATATTGTATGATATCGGGGGACAGAAAGCCATTAGGGCACAAGTACCAGTCAGGATAGAAATCAGGCCACTAGGCTGACCCTTAGTTAGTCTTGACTGTAAGACCTATTTCCTTTCGACCTTTGTGCTTCCTCCAGATACCCCTGTCCTGTGTCCAACCTTGGAATTGAATGAGGCTTCTCGGTGACCTCTCTCACTCACTCTGCACCAGACCTCTACAGTGCAAGGTGCTGAACTTAACAGCGCTAAGCTGGGGGTGTTCTGTCCTCCTACCACCGGCCATGTGTCGGGACTTCTATGACCTGAATCCATCTTTTACAAGCAAGCTCCATGCACAGATGCAATAAGGTACTTCTTGAAGTTGCAAGTGATGCCAGTGTTCTTTTCCTTCTCGTGAATTTCTCTCAATTCTCAACATTTCCAACTTTTCATTCCCCCCCGAAAAAAGTCCCCTTGTTCTCCACAGTCTAGCACGCACATTTACCCTCATGACTTGCTCCAAGCTTGAGTTAAGTTTGTTCGATGATAATAATTAGAGCATTCCCACCATAGTGTTACCATGTGCTAATTAAATCTAATTAATAATTCCTTCCATCCTGAATAATTAATTTCATGTGAGAGACAATCCACATGTACATGAATGCTGACCTGGAATTCTTTTCCAGAATCCTGGAATCTGGCTCTTCGAGTTCTGCTCCATGCCCTTGTGAAATAATTGCCTTAGAAGACTCAATTCCATCTTCTGAACTTGACAGTACAAGGGCCACGTGTTAGGCCTCTCAGCGTTTTCATTGTGCTAATGTAAAATCATTTTATCAGCCAGTCTTAAGCAGTTTATATTATAAGATTCGTGTTAACCTTTTATTTATTTGCTAACTGTAGGTACACTTTTTATTTGCGCATTGCATGTGCCTTGATTGCTGAACTACCAGCCAGTCCATATTACTTTCTAGTTGTAAATCTGTAAATAAAGTAATTTAATCTAACTGACTGTTTTGAAAAAG
>NC_089771.1:12875383-12877883 GCF_040412425.1 Macrobrachium rosenbergii
TATATATATATATATATATATATATATATATATATATATATATATATATATATATATATATATATATATATATATATATATATATATATATATATATATATATATAGTATATATTCAGTTGTATTCCACATAGGAAATTGAAAGATGCTTTGGCTAGAATATACCCAACAGTTTCGCCCTCCAGTGGACGTCCTCTTGGAGCGTTTATTAAAGAAAGAGAAAGAATTCACAATGTATGTACCCAAGAAAGGCCTAAAATCTTAAACATATGAAATACCGCTCCCAGAAAGTTGCAATTTGAACTAAAAACACACAACAGTAAAACAATACAATAAAATGAGAATAGCAGTTAAACAAATGAAAATTACCAAAATATCAAATGAGGTAACATGTCCATTTGAATCAGCATAACACTAAGTACATATTAACAAACGTGTATTATATGATAGTTATTGGATAACATTATCCAATTTGTACTGACGTCTCATGACATGTAAAATAAAAGGGTTTAATTTATATAAACCAGGCGATTAATTAAAATTTTACCTTTGCTGTGAACAATGCAAGCTGTCTCTATCAAATTTCTTTCAATAAAACCTGTGCTTTTAAATAAAATCTTTGACCAGAGCCAGTCAATTTGTATATTACACACACTGCTGTGAACACATAAGGCATTACTTGTATTATTTGTTCTTGTATTATATTTATAATTTAAAATGCGTTTTTCGAGTGCCTTCCCAGATTGTCCTATATAAAACTATCTCACTTGCATGGTATCTTATAAATGACTCCTTCGCTGCTTTCCGGACTATCATGAATTAAAGCATTATCAATGGTGCTAGGATATGAAAAAGTTGTACTGAAACCAAATCACCCTGGAGGGTAGACTATAGACTCTAACGTGGGATGGTATGGGAAGGATATAAAATTCAGTTTTCTGTTTTTCTCCTCATATGAGTAAAATGTTTTTCTTACCAATGTTAGACTATAATCAATATCTTCTAATTAGATATTACCTCATTTGATATTTTGGTAATTTCCATTTGTTCAGCTACTATTCTCATTTTATTGTATTATTTTACTGTTGTGTGTTTTTAGTTCAAACTGCTAGTTTCTGGTAACGGCATTTCATATGTTTAAGATTTCAGGCCTTTCTCGGCTACCTATATTGTGAATTCTTTCTCTTTCTTTAATAAACGCCTCAAGAGGAGGTACATTGGAGGGCGAAACTGTTAGGCATATTCTAATCAAAGCATCTTTCATTTTCCTATGTGGGATACAACAGAATAACGTATCTTCGTCTCTCTCTCTCTCTCTCTCTCTCTCTCTCTCTCTCTCTCTCTCTCTCTCTCTCTCTCTCTCTCTCTCTATATATATATATATATATATATATATATATATATATATATATATATATATATATATATATATATATATATATATATATATATATATATATATATATATATATATATATATATATATATATATATATATATATATATATATATATATATATATAATACTTTTATATTAATACTCTTATATTATTATATATAATAATGAGCAGTTAGTTGATGAAAGTCATATTTCAAAAAAACACTTGAAAATTTTAGAACTGTCAAATCACAACAATGTCACTATTATACCCGAGAGAGAGAGAGAGAGAGAGAGAGAGAGAGAGAGAGAGAGAGAGAGAGAGAGAGAGAGAGAGAGAGAGAGATTTACCGTTTACGAAACCTCCAGCCCTGAACGTTGCAAAATGAGTTCCAGTTTAAAAGGCAAATGCAATTGATCGGACCGGAATATATATAGCATATTAGTGGAAATCGAACACTTTATAAATGATGTTGGTTTATCAAAACAGAAATGAAATGCACGGGAGTACAGCCGTACATGAAATAGTGCATTTATATGCAAAAAGAATGAAGCGTATGCACTCTGCCTCAGTAACAGTGAACGATAACTAAGGGAGGATTTACGGATTTATCGTAAATTTAGGGATTAAATTATTGGAGTCTCTAGCTACTTTCATCTTTGAAATACATTTTCTTTTTTTTTATTTTAACTACTGTTGCCCTAAATATATTCAGATAACCTACTATTAACATTAGTTTAAAAGGTTAATGGTTTTTTTTAAAGCATCATCATTATAAATTTCATATATGTATACGTTCTTTGAAAGCGTAAAAATATCAGTATTTTCAAAGGCTATACTGTTTGTTAAATATTGTATTTTATGTTAGATGAAATGCTTATCATTCATTATCTTCTCCAAGTTAATGATACTCCACTTACATAATCTAACAAACCCACAAACATCTCAAATTAGTCAACAATTTTATTCTGTCTGTTTACATAAATTTACAATGATTTCAAAATTGCTCCACAAAGTTCAAACAACTCGAAAGAGACTTCTAATTCGTCTTCGATTTGTTCAACAACTAAACACACATTTGATATGATATCCTCGAAGGCTAAATTAAGGTTCTGGTGCTTC
>NC_089771.1:12882883-12905383 GCF_040412425.1 Macrobrachium rosenbergii
CCTCCACTCAAACAGCTTGATTGGGAATGATGGTGGTGGGTGTTGTTAAAATCTCTCCTTAGAGGATTTGACTGGAAATGACCTTAGGAGGAGGTGTAAAGGACTCCTCCCTAGGATGTTTGGTTAGAGAGGTGTTGAACTGCATCACTTTGTCCAGCCCCTTTTCCATGGAATTTCCATGTAGACGCCTCCTGTTGAAGACGGGGTTATAGATATGACTGGAATGTTAGCTTCTGATGAGGTTCTGAGTGATCCTTAGTCAGCTAAATCGTGAGAGCACAGTTTCCAGATTTTACGATCGGTTTTACGGCCCTGGGCGCGATATACTCGCTCACTGTTTTGAGTTTGTGCAAGACGGTTTCTCGCGGTTTGCTTACTCAACACTTCTAGTCTCGCAATACATAACAACCAAGGCTTAATTGTTGTTCTCTCTCTCTCTCTTCTCCCTTTATTCTTTCTCTCTGTGTTTCTCTCTCTCTATTCTCTCTCTATTCTCTCTCTTTCTCTTTATGCTTTCCTATCTAATTTTTCCCTATACCGTTACATGATCACATCCTCTTACAGGTGTCATTCAGTACCCCATCCCTACCTACCGTGAACCCCCTAACCGATCACCCACCTGCTGTTAACTGGGATTTTAAAAACCAACAGAAACCCAGATCCTTCAGGGGAACCACGGAAACCAGACTGCTGTCAATAGCCCAACCGGCAGACGCCTTACTGTGCACTAACCCAAAACGTAGAAACGATCATCACAGGAGAGATCTGAAAGAATTCTATTCGAATATAATTTCCGCTATGCTCGCCTCCGGCAAGGATACCTTTAGATCTCGCCAAGGCAACTCTTGTAATATACCTGGACGGAATGAATTGGTTAAAGATCTTTATACACATTCACGAGAAATGTTTCTACTGTGGAGGCAAAATGGTGGCCGGAGGGAAGGACACTTTGCACTGCTAATGAGGCAGGCGAGAGCGCAGTTCAAACTTGCTCTTAAGCATTGCAGAGTGAATGAAAAGCAACTAAGAGCTGATGCAATGTCTAGGAAATTAGAATCTGGCGATTACCCCCGTCTTTGGAAGGACATTCAATCCCTAAATCCCAAAACTAAAAAGCTATCACAGAGACCAGAAGCCGTCGGTGACGAGGCTACCGCAAGAATGTGGGGCAATCACTTCAGCACTATCCTGAATTGCATAAACGATCAAGACTCCTGCAGGGATGTAAATAACCTCCTAACTGATAATATTCAGTTTCATTTCGCCGATCGTATTACGTCAGGTTACACCAGCGAAACCATAAACAACCTACCTAATAATAAATCGCCCGGCTGCGATGGTCTGCCTGCTGAGGCTTTCAAATTCTGCCATACGATAATTTACATTTCGCTAGCTGCTCTGTCCAATGCGTGCATAATTCACCAGTTTCTCCCAGACTCCCTACTCTTAGTTCACTTAATACCATTAATAAAAAACAAGCTAAAGGATGCAGCTGACCCTGGCAATTATTCCCCGATTGCAATTACTACAATTGCGTCGAAGACTTGAGTTCGTTCTTCTAGTGAGGCTTCTCCCCTTTCTACACACTACTGACAACCAGTTCGGCTTTCAAGCAAACCAGTCAACCGACACCTGCATCTACATCCAGAAAAAATTGCTGAACTATTACCTATCGTCAGCCTCTCCTGTTTTCCTATGTTTTGTAGATGTGAGAAAAGCATTTGACAGAGTAAACTATCCGAAGCTCTTCCTGAAGCTGCACAAACGAGGCACACCTCTGTATCTAATCGGCATTTTATGATGTTGGTTCTCCACACAGCAATTCTGTGTTAAATGGGGTAACGTACTGTAGTACACTTTCGGCTCCCTAAACGGTTCCAGCAAGGGGGCATTCTCTCTCCATACCTGTTTATCACGTACACAGATGCCCTGAATGTCAAACCGAACTCACTCCCAATCGGATGCACTATCAACGAAACAACAATAAACAACCTCTGTTACGCTGATGATATGGTTCTGGTCTCCCCATCAGTGCAAGAAGGTCTCCAGCGACTCATCGACACCTGCCGCCAATATGCAGAGGAATTTGATATCCTATACAACGAAACCAAGACCCAGTGTATGTCGCTGCTCCCGAGACCGCTTAAGCATATTGCAGAACCACTAATTTTCCTCGGAAATCATCGCCTGGAATTCGTGCCTGAATTTCCGTATTTGGGACACATTGTCACGGACGACCTAAAAGATACGACAGACAGAACAGAGGCGTCGTTAACTATGTGCGACTGGCAACATGATTGCAAGGAGGTTTGCCTTCTGTCACCGAGAGACGAAACTGCTGCTCTTCCGCTCGTACTGCTACAGTATGTATGGGTGTTCCTTTTGGACGAACTATACCCGAGAGACCATGAGGCGCATGACTGTTGTTTACAGTAGCGTATTGAGACGCCTCACAAACACTCCACGCTATCACTCAGCCACGCAGATGTTCATAGAAAACCGCCTGGATAATTTGAAAATCATTGTGAGGCGAACAATGTCCAGTCTGATCACCCGACTGAGAAACAGCAGCAATTCGCTCATGCAAAGCATCCTGAGCAGTGAGGCAAGAAGAAGATCTAAATCGTGGGAACGATGGAATAATGAGGCCTTTGTTCCTTAAATGCCTTATTCTCTGTTTTTGCAATTATGAAGTGTCATCTCCAGAATCTGTTATTATTATTATTATTATTATTATTATTATTATTATTATTATTATTATTATTATTATACGGTTATTTCTACACGTTCCTTTGCCGTTTTTTGTGTTCTTACTTCCTGTTATTACTGTGTTTAATGTCATTGTAGAGTTTTTTGCAATTTTCAATATTCGTATTTAGCCCATTGGACCTGATCTCTGTAACTTAACCTTGACCCCAGACGGAAAACAATCGTCTGCAATCTGTATTTTTATTGTAATTTTTAAATTTTTTCAATTATTCCCATATAATTACTGGCTACCATTATCATGAATTCTATTTTTTCTGCTTCTTCAGCAACTGTGTGGATACTGCCAATAATTATTTTTGTCATGTTACCTATGTATCTAGACTGTGTATTGTATTTGTATATTCCATGTATGTGGCCCTGAGCCGCAATAAAGATTATTATTATTATTATTATTATTATTATTATTATTATTATTATATTATTATTATTATTATTATTGAAGTATTTTGTCTATTACCGTCGTTATCATTATTACTATTATTAGTGCAGTATTTTGTCTTGCCCGTTATTATTATTATTATTATTATTATTATTATTATTATTATTATTATTATTATTATTATTATTATTATTATTATTCTATTGCAGTAAACGCAAAACGTACTTTATCAGAAGCTTCAGCTCCACATTTATGTTGCTATCTCAAAATGAAGAATGAGATATGTTGACAATATTTTCGTTCTTTAACAATACTAGACCAATTTAAACTAGACTAGTTTATTTTGATGCTTTTCTATGACAACACAGCTTTAATTAAAACAGGTTCATCTCTATATACGGCGTAGATACAATTTCATTTCTCATCCAGTTAACCTGGCTCTTTCCAAAATCAGGGCAAAATAATTCCAAGTGTCAAATAAAGCTTTTCATTATCGATTATTATAATATATATATATATATATATATATATATATATATATATATATATATATATATATATATATATATATATATATATATATATATACATACATATATATAGATGTGTGTGTGTATATAATGATCTTAATTTCAGTCTCCCTACCTATCTGGCAATTGGAAGTTACAAATCGACCAGTTTTCCATATCCTAAAGATTTCTAGGCAACCATTGACTATTTCCCTATTTACCCGGAGGTTCTTTGTCACAGCAAAGAATAGAACATGGCCCTGACATCCAATAACCTCCCTTAGCGGAAACTGGACGGAAAAATGCGAAAAAGACTCATTTACGAAAGTACTCCTCTTTTCTTGAAATGATAGACCCTCTCGTCCATTTGCACATACCACAGATTGTTATTTTAAAAATATAGAATTTTCTTAATGTTTCGTTTTATTTCATTTTATATAAATGATTTCTCAATAGTGCAACTTGAGTGAATATTTTGTTAATTTAATGGACCAAGGAAAATATGGGATTTGTTAAGAGAAAAATTTGAAAAATGTGACTTTTACATATAGCAAAACTCAGTTGACAATTATAATCTTCACATATTGATTGCGTTACTGTTAAAAATATTTTACTGCTTGATAACTGGAATTATAGGAAAAGCAATTCTATTAGAATTGATAGGAACTTCTCTCTGTCTCTGTTCTCTCTTTCATATTTTCGAGCAGTCTTTCTGTGCCCCTGTTCACTGGGTAAAATATGGACGGATGACATGTTACGTTATATATGTACAAAGCCATATGTAGGGTGTGGCAGTGCAAGTCTCCGTTGGTATGCTTAAGAAGAAGCCTGAGGATTGTCCTGTCGATGTCATCCGATTTCCAATGCCCTCCTGACAGGTTCATATTGTTGGTTTGACAGATGATAGCAGATTCCAGCATCCTCCTTTTGTACGGACAGCTACTTTTGAAAACCAGCCCGCCCGTTCCAGTTTATGGTATGGCCTTTATCCCTGATAAGTAGGAAAATGCCCGAACTCCCTGAAGCATATCGTCTGATCTTTTGTGCTCTGTTAATCTTTGCGAGATGGATCTACCTGTATCCCCAACATAAATCTCATTACAGTTGCTGCACAGAATCTTGTAAACTCCGGCTTCTTCCCCTTTTTTTATTTAAGTATACGTTAATGAGCGAGCTCCAGATGGATTTGGGATAATGGAAAATAAAAGGATTATTAGACCTGAGTTGTTCTGTGGCTTTTTGGATGTTTTCGTCGTACAGAAGCTTCATTTTGTTGTTAATATCTATTTGTCTGATGTGAGTGGAACCTCTGTAGTATATTGCATTCGCTTTATTAATAGCGTTCTCGATAACGTGTGGTGGAAAGCAGTTGCGTTAGGTGTTGGCGGATCGTGTTGAATTCTTTATCTAGGTACCCATTTGAGGAGTAGGTTGCACCCTACCATGATCTTTACGAAGACATCGTGTAGCTTAAGTGATATGAATGTAAGAAACAGCGAAAGTGGGTTTCCCTATATAGCCTACTGAAAGTTATTACCTGTTTTGTCTTCATGATCAGTACATCTGGAACGGCAATTTTCCGTCCTTTTCCCATTCTGTTTTGAATTTTATGGTCGGAACTAGCGAGATTAGTCTACTGAAAAATGCATTGAAATCTCGCCAGCTACTGTCCCAGAAAGTAAAAATATCATCTACGTATCTAAGCCAGATCATATTGCGCGGTTTGATAGACGACAAAATAACTGTTTTGAAATATTCCATGTACAGGTTTCCTAGAAGCGGGGAAAGGGGACTGCCCATGTTACAGCCAAATTTTTATTTTAAAAAATTGCCATTGAAAGAAAACACGTTGTTAGTTACACAGAGGTTGATTAGTTTCAGAGTTTTATCTATGCCAAGGGGAAAATGGTAACTTCTTTAAAAAAGACAACACGCCGGCCACTGGGACTTTGGTAAATAATGACTCAACTCGGGAGTTACTGAGGCCAAAAAACCACCAGGGAATTGCTTAATTTCCATCCTTCCCGGGAAACGGTCACCTGCATACCATCGGAGACTTACTGCCAAACCTACATATTGCTTTGTATAAACACTCTTGTAACATTTTATCTGTCCATATTTTACCAGTGAACAGGGGCACAGAAGGAAGTGCTCGAAATATATGGTTGCAACATTGAAATAGTGTTTTATGGACCTTTTTAATCTTCATATTATATTGTTGTATTACTGTAAAAGACATTCGTTTTTGCCCCCATTATGAAACATCAAAGTTTACGTCAGATTTTCAGCTTCAACCCAGCTTTCAAGCTCATCTTTAGACGGTATGAACGACTAGTTCATGGGTTACACAAGGGGAAGAACCAGAAAATCTTTCTACAAGAATGCCTACAAGAACAAGTTTCTCACAAAATGTACAGCTTCACGCGATGGACATCGACTTCAGACCCATTTCCGGACTCCAAGACAGAATACATGCCACACAACAAGACATCTATGTGATGAGAAGAAAAATAAGTGAGGTAGCAACATCACTTCGCCTCCTGTGCATAAATGATGTATGTACAGATACCTTTCCTATTTTGTGCTATCAGGTGCTATTGAAAACACTGAGACCCACTCCAGAAATCTGAGCAACAAATTAAAAAGACTGATTAGGAATAATGTATGGAATAATCTTGGCTTACCCAATAATGTGCTGAACCTCTCTAAACATCGCCTTACCGCAGAAGTACAGACGGTTTTATATCTTGGAGTTTCATTCGCTCTAAAACCAGGTCCCGAGAGTAATCTTAATTTCTTTGATAAACATTTTGCAAAAAAACAAATATGACAAAAAAGATGCATGTCTTGGAGCAAAATAACAACAAAAATTCGCTCCCAAAAAGATTCCAAAATGCTTTAGTTAGGTTAAGGACAAGGGAGGATATCATAATCACAAAATCTGACAAAGACGGAAAATAGTTCTCTTTAGATAAGGAGCATCAATAAAGTTCAAGAACTTTTAAAACGATGCGGGAGACCTATGATAAATTAACGAAAGGTCCCACAACAGATATGGCTGCCCAATTTAATAAATCAGTCAGAACCACAGGGGGTAATAAGAAGAACATAGAATTACGAGAGGCATTCAAGATAATCAACCTTTCCCTGCCCTATTTTTACGGCCTCCCAAAAACACAAAGATGGGATTTCTTTACGCCCCAAAATATCTAGCAGGGGCTCTTTCATGTGTAAATTATCAAAATGGCTTGCAGACCTGTTATCACCCTTTCTAGGAACCTTCTCATCCTCCTACGTCAAACATAAAGAGGATTTTATACAAAAAGTTAATAGTTTAAATATCCCTCAAATAGCATTAATTTGCTCAGCCTAGACGTCGAGTCATTATTTATCCTCTTGGAATAGATAAAACTCTGAAACTAATCAACCTCTGCGTAAATAACAACGTGTTTTCTTTCAATGTTAATTTTTAAAAATAAGAATTTGGCTGTAACATGGACAGTCCTCTATCCCCCTTCTAGCAAACCTGTACATGGAATATTTCAAAACAGAAATTTTGTTTTCTATAAAACCCCATAATATGATCTGGCTTAGATACATGGATGGTATTTTTACTTTCTGGGACAATAGCTGGGGAGACTTTAATGAATTTTTTAATAGACCCTTACACTAGTTCCGACCATAAAATTCAAAACAGAGTGGGGAAAGGACGGAAAATTGCTGTTCCTAGAAGTACTGATCACAAGAGAACAGAACAGGTATGCTTTCTCAGTATATAGGAAACCCACTTTCGCTGTCTCTTATATTCATTTCTTAAGCTACCATGATGTCTCCATAAAGATCATTGCAGGGTGCAACCTACTCCTCAGGGGACATAGAATATGTTTAGAAGGCTATTAATAAAGCAAATAAAATATACTACAGAGGTTCCACTCACAACAGACAAATAGATTTTAACAACAAAATAAAGCTTCTGTACGACGAAAACATCCAAAAAACCACAGAACTCAGGTCTAATAATCCTTTTATTTTCCGTTACATGAAGTCCATCAGGAGCTCGCTCATTAACGTGTACTTAAATAAAAAAAAGGGGGAAGAAGCTGGAGTTTACAAGATTCTGTGCAGCAATTGTAATGAGATTTATGTGGGAGAGACGTGTAGACCCATCTCTCAAAGATTAACAGCGCTCAAATGATCAATGCGTTATGATTTAGGGAGTTCGGAGATTTTCCTGCATATCGGGGACAAAGGCCATACCATAAACTGGAGCGGGGACAGAGCTACTTTTCAAAAGTAGCTGTCCGTACAAAAGGAAGATGCAGGAATTTGCTATCATCAGTCAAACCAACATTATGAACTTGTCAGGAGGATATAGACGAGTTAACCCTCAGGCCTCATCTTAAGCAGGTGTTCCAAAAATTATGACCACTAGACGCATCTCCAGACTGGAGTTATTGAGGCCAAAAAATCACCAGGGAATTGCTTAATTCCCATCCTTCCTGGAAAACGGTCACCTGCATACCAACGGAGACTTACTGCCACACCTACGTATGCTTTGTATATATACTCTTGTAACATATCATCTGTTCATATTTTACCAGTGAACACGGGCACAGAAGGAACTGCTCGAAATATATGATTGCAATATTCAGATAGTGTTTTATGGGCCTTTATATCCTCATATTATACTGTTGTATTACAAGAAAAGGCATCCATACACACGCACACACACACACAAGTATAAATGACGCAGATAAAATTTCATCTCTCTTTCTCTCTTCTTCTCTCTCTCTCTCTCTCTTTGCTTTCATCATTTCCCCTCTTCTTCCTAGAAAACCCATTCCATAACTCATTCGTTTCCGTTCTAAAAAGGTACACACCGTTGATTAAGCGTCAACGAATACCTTTGTCCTAATGCCTTATATTCTCGATATTCAGTTGTGAAGGTGAAAATTCCTTTGTTACACCCGTAAAACGGAGAGAGAGAGAGAGAGATGCTATTATGGCTTTTCTTGTCTCTTCATGGAGGTTGAGAGAGAGAGAGAGAGAGAGAGAGAGAGAGAGAGAGAGAGAGAGAGAGAGAGAGAGAGAGACCCTAGGTAATCAAATAACTGAACCTTATACAACAGAACAATAAGCATTTTCCGGAACAGTGTTTTATTAATACCAAATAAACCTTCATTAATACAATTCTGGGTCTTTTATACCTTCTCTTCTGCCTGAGCATCAGCAATATTCCTTGACTTAAGAGACCTTACATCACCAATCTCCTTAATTTACAAAAGGCACCAGACCTCAGATTGTTACAAAATAAGAAGAAACTCTTCACCTATGTTTGCAAAACACGTAGCATACTTTACAATGACTAATATAGCAGGATGGTTTCCTATAGTAGTAACAAGGTATAAACAACAGAATCGCCAGGTCTAAATGTAGGATTCCAACGATTTTATTTAGCATACAGTTTGCTTATAAAAGTGAATGTTTATATATTTGTCTGGAGGCTGTAGAAATCCAGAACCCCCCAAAAAAAAATTTTGCACACGGCCTCTACGTCACCCCAGAAATGTTCATAACTCAAAATCAAAGAAAGTGAAAATTTCGCTTTTACGTCACCTTTTCTTTCAGTGCTTTATGGGTAAATTCACATTTCTCGCCTGACGCTCCACCTTTTCTTCCAGGCGCTGTCAGATATATGATTAACCTACAACAATAAATCCAAATCCCCTATAAAATAAATTTTTGATCAGAATTTACTTAATTTTGATCATAATTTATAAGAATTTTTAATAAAGTTATTTATTACCTCGATAAAATCAACATTGAAAACCTATATTGGTTTAAATGTGATTTGGAATTAATTATTGGCAACCAGAGTGGTGAGGAGTAATGGTGGCGTCACACATTGGCGATTCAAGACCACGGCCGTCGTAGTTTGCTCATTACGACGAGGTTGGTATAATCGATCGCATCAGTCGGGCCCGGTCAAAAAAAAAAAGAAAAATCAGCTGATTACGACACCACGACGTCATACGTAAGGAACATTTACGACAATAGTGAGCACGTTGAGATGAGATTATGAACGTGCGAGCTGTACGCGACAGTCGCCGATGACTCAGGCCACGCCCACTTTTAACGGTTATTACAGGATGGCGACATCCGTGAAGGCATGACGATTCATGACGATTTATGCCCGACTTAGTATTGTCCCATGCCGACAGACGCAACGGCAGTATCATGTGTCATGAAAATGCCTTTTTGTAATAACCTTGAAAATGTACAAAAGCATTTACAGTAGAATTATTAGAGAACAGTTACAAGAAGAACTTTTTTCTTTTTATTATTGTGTGAACAATAACAAATAGCAAAAAAAGGGGAGCCGAAATACACTACTGTGCATCCCTACCAAAGGAGGAGCCAAAATACACTAATGCGCATCCCCACTGCACACGCTTTGGGGTTGCCAAGTACATAGAGTACGTCATACTGGATGGCACATGTTGACATTGCTAGTTACGTCTGACATAATCAAATGCCAACGCTGTCTTGTCATTCGTGATGACATTATGACACAGTTGCATCATGCGGCATGACATGGCGACTTTTGACAGTCGTCATGGCTCTACCGCGTAGGTGCTATGCAGCCTTGCATGCACGCCATCACTTGGCGGATGTCGCCAAACTCGGCGACGCAGTTGCGAATCATGCCGATTGATGCCGATTTGGTCGTACCTAGAGCATAACCGCGTCGCAATGAGCAAATTACAATGGTCGTGGTCTTGAATCGCCAGTTAGTGACGCAGGCATAAGAGACAGTGGACAAAACGATTGCCAGTTAACCATAAATACAAGCCTTCCCGAGTCTATCTCATCACATAATAAATTTTATTAAAGAACTAAGTAATGTTTTTCATACAATCAGAACATAGAATATGCATGCAAAAGTGTAGCATCAACTTAAATTCGGTGATTCACACACTTTTATTTGAAATGGACACCTGGTAACTGCATCAACCCGTTAACAGCAAGACTGGAAGAGCAGCTATCAGTCAATTCGCACCTATTGCTGCATTCCCGTCATTTAGAAAAATAACATGTTTGTTTATGGCTATTTATTAGATTGAATATACTGTACATTCATTTCTATCTTTTATCAACGTGTATTTATTCAAGACAACCGTTTGCCTTAAATTCCTCATAGAAGGGAATGTTTTTGTTTATGATAACTTATTACGTCATTACCATAGGTATGAATTGACCATTAGGTGCTCACCAAACCTTGCTTTGTACGGGCTGATATATAGTTGCCGTACAAACATGCAAAGCGGTAATTTTTTGTTTTTGTCCCGTGTAAACTTATACTAAATGCTTCGTTCATAAATTTGATGTCAATGTAAAGTTAAAGAGTTGTAATTTATTATGCTTTGTTAAGAACGTCCATAAATCAATATAAAGCAAAAACGTATCAAGAGTTGCATTTAGTCCTATTGAGAAATGTTTTGCAACTTTTTTTTTAATTCATAAACAGTCACTAAACAGATATACCTAAATTTTTTTATTCAGCACGAAAGTAAAATAAACTGTCTTTCTTTTGATATATAAACCATTACTATTTGTGTTAGGTGTGATATGACAAAGGGCAGTGAAACAAAAGCAAAATGTACGAACAAGTTGTAGGTTATAGGTGACTCCTATTGGTTACTATTTTTCAAAAAATCACAGAAAATAGGTACATTTAAATATCCAATTTTTATTTGCATGATGAGGACATTCGATACTTCTCGTTTCTAATAAATTCTGCTGACTGATGAGGAGGTGGAAGACTAGCTGCTGAGACATTTCACTTAAAATAGGAAAGAAAAAAAAATGTAAAAGAGTATATTCTAAATATTTCTACTAAAAAAAGACGTATATTCTTATACAATATTAATAAATGAGTTTAAATTAGAAACTAGAGAGAGAGAGAGAGAGAGAGAGAGAGAGAGAGAGAGAGAGAGAGAGAGAGAGAGAGAGAGAGTTTATAGGTTATTCAGAGTTTTCCCGGGCAGCGCCAGGTTGGTCAGCTAGTAAAACATATAAGTAACTTCTAGTTCGCAGTTGAAGATCCCATAGGCCAGTAGGACTAGTAAGAAATAATCAGCAATAAATATTTACAGGCCTACAAACCATTAGGTACATTCACAATTTGATTTTACATAAAATAAAACATAAATGATTAATTAACAACAAATATTTAATATTTCGAATTACATTCACGAGTTTCGAGTTAAAATTATCTAATCCTGTACCTGGATTATGGTTACAGAGTTTTCTGTAAGCTAACAGAATTAATTTAACTAAATATTACATTCTGTAAAAAAAAATATGTATAATAGGAATATTATTACTTTGTTTATTGGTTTAAGCAAAAATTTAATTATATTTAAAAAAATATATATTTTTATGCTCAGCAGTTTGTTAACCTCCTTCCAACATGGTGCTTATGTTTTCCATTTTCGATTTTGCAACATCTTTCTATGCTTGCAGCTCACTTGCAATCTTTTTATCCTATCTTACCACAAACTCAAACAATTAGACGGTACGTTTCACAAACTCAAACATTGAACCGCTTTTAAGTTTACCTTTGCATTTCCGAATGAGAAATTCCTCTCCGGAGACAACGTACAGTAAATACACATTGCACCATCAGCTCACCCAAGTATTCCTTTGAAAATCTTCGTTGCAAAGAAATATTTAGCAATATTACTTGCTTGAAGACGTTTTTGTGTTTATGTTCAAGTCGAGAAAAAGATAAAGATCAAATGCTTGTTTATGATATTCATCTTAATATTTATAGTATTTGTATGCGAGAGAAATTTATTCATTGAGTTTTAAAAACTATATTTTTAAGGAGCTGTATCACCTCCTATGCTGAAGCTCCAGTTCTGTACTTTCATAAAACACGCAAACACACACACACACACACACACACACACACACACACAATATATATATATATATATATTATATATATATATATATATATATATATATATATATATATATAGAATATGGGTATATATATATGTATATATATGTATGTATGTATGTATGTATGTATGTATGTATGTATATATGTATGTATGTGTATGTATGTTGTTGTCGTAACGATTCTTTCGTTGTCGAACGGTCAGCGGATATTTTGTCGAACAAACTTTTCGCTGTTGGACGTTTCGTCGAATGGAGGTTTCGTCGAACTAACGTTTCGTCGAAGGCATTTTTCGTCGACAGATTAATAAAGTAGATACTGTAATGGTGCAATTAGAGGTTAAACATCCAACCAGGTAATTACTCAATTAGAGGTGTAGATAGACTAATAAAGTAGATAATGTAATGATGCAATTAGAGGTTAAACAACCATCACGGTAATTACTCAATTAGAGGTCAATGAACATACCAGGGTCTTCAGCTGGTTAAAGTAAGAAATGTTTTTCAGTTAGTAAGAAGAGAATTTATAAAACTCTCACTACCAACTGTGAGGGACTGCTTTTAATTTAAAGGTAAGAGTTCACAATTCATTAGCATGGATATATATTTTATTCAGTTCAGAGTAAAAAAATTAATAAATAAAATAAAAATAATTATGATTTTTTTGTTATTGCCCATGGTGTTCGCTGTTGCTAATTGTGGCGGAAGGAAACTATTGGAAAATGGGTATACCTATACAGTTGGCAAAAAGAGGACGACATAACATGTTGGAGATGAGAAGAAAGAGGGAAATGTGGGGGGCGACTTAAGACGGTGAATGATATACTGCAAAGCGATCCACTCCAACACTCACCCACCAGATGCAAGTAGAGCTGTTGTACTCAAGATGGTGCAGAGGATGAAGCGAAGAGTCTCTAATACTGAAGAAGTTATGAGTACTACTGTATAATTCAGAATAGCACATCTGACTTCCCCTTAGAAGCAACTGGTTCCTTTTCCAAAAAAAGAAAGTCTTGGCAGAATGATTAAAAGACAAAGGACATTCACTGATGGAAACGGAGTAACAAACCAACTTAGGGTTTCGTAAAGAGGCGAGAGATTCGTTTTATACGAAGAGGAAAGCATCATTGTAATGGCAACTGACACTAATCTCGATTTCTCGGCAAGAAGTATGAACTGGTTTTGACGGTAAGTTTGATAGTGCTCCTGCCAACCTTCAGCTATACACCATCCAAGCTCTCCTTGGAGAAAATCATACTATTCCGCTTGTGTACATCACGACATTTAAAAATCAAGAAACATATGATACGGTATTTTCTAAACTTAAAGAAACGCGTCCAAGGAATGCTTTCCTAATCAAAAACTTCACAGCTTTGGGACTCGTTCTAAAGGAGAACGTCTTAGATGTATTTAATGAATTTATGCTTCTTTAGACGAGGAAACAGATAACGTCTCGGGAGAATTTCGTCTGCTTCCGCTTTGAGGAGTAGCAGAGGGGAAGGCGACGACGCCCACAATATGATATCTCCATGTGGAATGACTGAGAAAAGATCTTGATGGGAATATATACCAGGCACAAATAATCCTCTTGAAGGTTGAACCGCGTATTTAAACTACGACTATCAACCATTCATCCAAACTTATCTCGCCTTATAACAAAACTCAAAAAATAACAAAATGATTGGGAACTAACAGTACAACAGGCTTTATGCGGTATTATGCCTCGAGTTACTAAAAAGAAATATGCAATTGTTAATGAAAAGTTAAAAAAAGCTCTCAGATGACTATGAAAACTTAGATAGAATGAGTACTTAAAAGCCAAATAATTTGTAAGTTTTACTAGAATTCAGATGGATTTTTAGGTGGACTGCAATAGCTAAAAATTTATTTCGTACAATTTGTAAGTTTTACTTTAATTTGAATAAATGTATATTATATTCCAATGAAAGCACAGTTATTCCGCCAAAATAAAAATCTTTAGTGGTTTTATTTAATGCTTTTATTTTTACATGATAATAAAAATTCCTTTAAAAAGAAACCTAAAGTAAAAAAAATAAATTGGAAGTTAACGACAGACCAAGTTTCAAGTAGTAGTTTACAAAGAGTAAGTAAAAACACTATGAAAAAGGTAGTCGAGAGATGCACAGATGAAAAAGGAGTTATTTAAAGAAATAAAAAATAAAAGAAAAGCCATAAAGGAAAATAAAACCAACTAACTACTATACAGTTATTCAACAAGACATCCTTAAACGAAACGTCCATTCGACAAAACATTCAACGACTGAAGGTTTGTTCGACGAAACGTCCGACGACAAAACGTCCAGTGACGATATATATATATATATATATATATATATATATATATATATATATATATATATATATATATATATATATATATATATATATACATATATATATATATATATATATATATATATATATATATATATATATATATTGTATACAAAATATAGGAAATGAACCTTATATATATAATAGCTTGGGGACATGTGTGTACAGGGAAAGAAAATCGTTTTCTATGATATTCAGGCATCTGGGTCAGGACATCTGTTCAGGGCCAGGACAGTTTCTCAATCACGTCGCTAGTTCAACAACAAGTGTTTTGCCCTGCCCTCCAGCCACGTGAGCCCATCACATCTCTTTGTGCCCTGTGTTCCACCCCACGTGGCCTTAACAAGGGGAGCAAGTCTCCAAAGAGTTGACATTGCACCGGCGGCTCTTTCCATCCCAAAAGACTTGAAGAACAAGAAATGCCGTGGTTTAGAAGACGTCATCAGCCCTACGCCCCTACAAATGTGGTAATGTACCCAAAACGAGTTACCAGTCACGATTACTTAGCCTCTTTGCATTTATTAATCTCTGGGCCCTTTGCCTTCGGCCAGGCCCACGTGTTCACAGCTTCTTTCCTCTGAGTCACAAGTAATGCCTCGGGACTTGTTTTTTCCAATGGGTCCAAATATCGTTTCAGAAAGACGCCTGTAGCAGAATTATTCCGTGGTTCCTGGTCTTCCTAAGCTCCTTCGGGAGGACCGGCTGTAAGATGAGATTGAACTGTCACCAGCTCTAGTGAAGAGTCACTTTTTTTGTTTGGCAGTCCAAGACAAGGGGTCAAAGTCAATGCCCTGCACCAGGAAACATATAAATATATATAAATACATATAGTGTGAAGAGTCAGCCAGGCCATCTGTTATCAATTCATATTCAACAACGCACAACAGTACCTTTCCAATCAAAGTGAACAAGGAGTCATTCTCCTCTGACAAATTCTTCCTATTTTGTGCCACCCTTTGTCTGATTTAATCACTTGTTTTTTTTCAAATTTTCGTACTGGCAATTCTTCAGACCGAGATGAGATTAACAGAAGACAGGGAGCGAAAAACAGCCAACCCTGAAGGGAGACTGATAACGAAGAGCTCCCCACTCCTCCCCACCCCTGCCAACAACCTGCCTAAGACGACAATGTGCACACAACTTCTATTGCAGTGGAACCATTTATACAAGGGCTAAATGGAATTCATCCTTGCTTTCTAACTATGAGAGCAGTTCCTATGTTGAGCAGGAACGTGGTCTGGATAGGGGCTATTTTTGCCCATTCTACTTTCTATAATTCTCATGTCTTTCCATCTCAAGGTTTTCCTTTCTTGTGAACCTCATACATCTGGCATTTCAGTGGTTTAATGTCCCTCTGCTTAACGAGTTACACTTGCTGAAATTTAATAAGTGAATTTAAGTGCCTCCTCCAGCCTTAGACTTTGCTAATTTTTGATGTGATAAGCCTGCATGTTAATTTTAATCATCAATGAAGCCTCTCTGCATTCCAGGAGGCACTGTTGCACGTTTGTTATCAAATCTGCATTTGCTCCCCTGTTACCAGTTCGATGCTTTGCCATATTTAAATCCTTTGCTACCTCGGGAAACTAATCTCCCCCTTTTATTAACTAATTGTATTCATACATGGTTCCATTATAATCCACTGGTATTCGAATCTAATTTTCTTTTGTCATTTAGCTATAATTAATTATGTTTTCCCTTGCAATTTATCATTAATGAATTGTGAGCCTCTTTGTATTTAATTTTGATCTCTTCTTTGTGTTAATAAACCATTAGAAATGCATCCTCTGCGTCTCACTGGCGACCTTCCATTTCCTATTTTCTCTTGCATTTTGCAAATAGCAAGCAACTTACTCTTAAGGCCAGGGAGAACTGTAAAATTTTATCATTATCCCCTGGCTCGCAGCTTGTAACAATATATATATATATATATATATATATATATATATATATATATATATATATATATATATATATATATATATATATATATATATATGTATATATAAATGGATGTATATATATGTGATATGTATATATTCCATATATGTATATCTGAAACGCATTACAATATCAACCAAACTTAGAATACATATTACTTATATATCTGGAAAATGGATGTACTGTGTGGTTCATAACTCTGACATCACTCCCCAACCAAACTTCGTATCCACAGTGTGAGTGTCTGTGGGGGTAACATGGCACCAAAAAAAATGGAACCGAAAACGACATGATAGTGTTCAATCCATAGTTTTCGAGGTTGCTGAGATGAATAGTGACACCCCAATGCCCTTTAAGTCCAAGTTTAGCCTGATAGGAAAGGAGGTTGAGAAGGTGTGGGAAGGGGGTGACGTAAAATAACTGAAAAATGACAGATGTTAGTGTTTAATCCAGTAGTTCGAGATGCTGAGATGATTAGTGACACTCGGATGTCCTTTTAAGTCCAAGTTCAGCCCTGATAGGGAGGGGGGTAGAGAAGTGGTGGCAGGGTGATGTGTAAAGATAACTGAAAACGACAGATACTAGTGTGTAATCCATAGGTTTTGAGGTCACTGAGACAAACAGTGACACTCCTGATGCCTTTTAAGTCCAAGTTCAGCCCCTATAGGAAGTGGGGTGAGAAGGGGTTGGAAAGGGGGTGTTATGTAAAAATAACTGAAAATTACAGATATTAGTGTCTAATCCAGTGGTTCTTAACCTTTTTATTACCACACGCCCTTTAGTAGTTGGTCCTTCCCTCCACACCCCACTTGCATCTCCAACTAAATAGATAAAATTCCCACCCAGCTTTTATCGAAAAAAGGAAATATATTGTTGCTTTTAGTCATTTTATTGAACATGAATTCTGTACAAACAATATAGGACACAACATATTTACTGAGGTTATTTTCTTGATTAGTTAGTGAGATACTTGACACTACTTCTGAGGTACCAGATCTTGAATGCGTGTTTCAATGCCAGATAGTGCACATCGTAAGTCCCCTTCAACATTCAGCCGTTTTTTGTACTTGGTTTTGACTACAACGAGTATGGAAAATGCAGCTTCACAAAGATATGTGGATCTGAACATAGTTAGAATCCGAAGAGCCTGATGTGAGTCAGAGGGTAAACAGGAAGGTACCTGACCCAGAACGTCTCAAGATACAATCCTTTGAAAACTTCCTCAGCTGTGGAGTTGAAATCTAACTCAAAAAACTCCTTATGGACTTCTGAGGTATCACCTACATCACACTGAAATGGGTTTCTTTTAAATTTCCAAACTTCACGTTTCTTATCTATATCTGGAAAGTGTCTGATAGATTCTGCTTTCAAGTCAGTCAGGTGAGTGATTATTTGTTTCTCAAATTCAAATTCAAGGTGTTTGTTAATGAGAGCAGAATCCAACTTACTAAAACAGGCTGTATTTCCATTCTGAACTCAACATTTCCAGAGGTTGAGTTTGGCCAAAAATGCTCGAATGATGTCGTGGTGCATGATGATGTTGATGTTTTTCCCCTGTAGCTACAATAATTAAATAGATATTAACAAACTCCTCATCTTGATCATAAAAAAACATGATTATTAAGAAACAAGTAAACGAGATTATAAATACTCTTATACCATAACCAAATAATGATTCGAAGTACCACCGGCTTCTGTTAAAATACTAACAGAACTCAAAACTTTTGAGTAATGAATGGAGCAACACATGCTTGTTCACATTTCACTACTAAACTTCATTAAATAAAAGAACTGAGCTAAACATACCTCAATGGGCTCAACTGAAGAAATGTGGAAGAGAAGTTATTATCACAGAATTGTGGGGGAGGCGACTAATTCTGGACTTGTGATGGGCCGGCCACTGGTAACACATAAGGACATTTAAATTCAATAATTACAGAAAATGGTAATCCTAGTAGACTGTCAGAACATAGAAAACTAAAGTTAATACTGTCAAGGCGATACTTTTGTATTTTTTCATAATAATTTTAATAGCGGCCCATACTCTTGGATAAATGGAATGCAGAGTCGGGACCATTGTGTATGAACCAATTTTTTTATAATAAAGATAAATGCCTACCATTTTCCAGGCTCGTTCTCCCAGGTTGAGAACCACTGGTCTAATCCATAGTTTTTGAGGTTGCTGAGATGAATAGTGACACTCCCGATGCCCTTCAAGTCCAAGTTCAGCCCCAATAGGAAAGTGGGGTGGGAAGGGGTGAAACATAAAATTTTAAATTGACAGATATTAGTGTCTAATCTTCAGTTTTCAAGGTCCCTAAGATGAACAGTGACACTCCTGATGTCCTTTAAGTCCAAATTCAGTCCTGATAGGAAGGCTGGGCGGTGAGACGCGATGAAAAATAAAATGTAAAAAATGCTAGGCAATGTAATTGAAACAAATATCTTAACAGGAGAGAGAGAGAGAGAGAGAGAGAGAGAGAGAGAGAGGGAGAGAGAGGGGATTGAGACAGAGAGAGTTTAGAGGTTGTCATTCGTGTTGGGAGGAGAGAGAGAGAGAGAGAGAGAGAGAGAGAGAGAGAGAGAGAGAGTATATATATTGTTATATATATATATATATATATATATATATATATATATATATATATATATATATATATATATATATATATATGCATATATATATATATATATATATATATATATATATATATATATATATATATATATATATATATATATATATATATATATATATATATATATATATATATATATATATATATATATAGAGATAGTTTATCGGTTGTCATTCATAGTTTTCCTGGACATACTGGTCTGGTCAGCTGTTATATATATATATATATATATATATATATATATATATATATATATATATATATATATATATATATATATATATATATATATATATATATATATATATATATAATATTAAACGAGGGTAAGCATTTAACTTTGGAGAAACTACAATAATTTAACCTAGTAAATCTTTCGCATCCCAAGCACTGACTTCAGTTATCCGTTTATTATTTGAAATTATTTGTTTTTATTAAGAAAGAAAGAGTGATAAGTAAACGGAAGAAAGAGAGGAAGAAAGAAATGATGAAAGAAAGACAGGAAACATGATTTATCACTGATTTTCTTAATTCAACAACTAAGAATATTCACTTATAACCTGTATTTTACCTATACGAATGAAAACAATATTAAACTTACAGGGAAGATTCACCTACAAGTTCATTTCAGGGCCGTGTCTAATAGATTTTCGTCGATAAAATCTTACCAAAGCATCGGATATGGATTGTATTTTGGAAATAGCTATTTGAAGCCACAGCCTAATTGGCAAAACTATGCAGGGATGTCTAATGTTGATAACTAAGGCACTTATCAGAGTAAACCAAAGAAATTTAAATGGAAACTTAGCTAAATCTAGCAGGGTCGTAGATAGAGGCTAGTAAAACGTTATTACTGAAGGCCCTCCCACTCATTGATACTGTAGTATGACGTACTTTACCAGACACCCCTCCCATATACTTTATGAATGAAGACTCAGATCTTGGTAGTAGTAGTAATAGTAGTAGTATACGGAATTCTTATATTGTTTCACACACTCAAGCACCTACCCTACATCCTCTCTCTCTCCTATTTTCGAGTCATTACTCTAAGTACAGTACAATAAGGGGAATGGGCATCTAATGAGAATATTAATTATGTAATACAGTTCCATGGCGCAATTCACGTTTCCTTTAACTTGAAATACACACAAAGGCTTACAGTAACACTCTTTGTGAAAACAACCATTGTTACCCTGGAGTTCCGGTTCACATGTACCTGCTAGTCCTGCTAAATGAATGTAACATAACGCAAGTATTCTAGCCTTAACTTCCTTAATGCGTGATCAGTCCCATAATAAATCCACAGAGCTTTGTATAACACACTACTCTCCCTTCATTATTTTATTTGTGTGCCTCTGCGTCACTTAGGTTGTTTCTATACGCTTGATTCATTTACTTGAAACTGACACTAATGTTTGTTGTAGGGTTGTTGAGTGGTTATCAGCGAGTCTATACATTCCGGTTTTATCTATTTATTGATTTTTTTATAGATTTGAAGTTAATAATGTTTTCAGTTTCCAGTTATTTTGATTATTTCATTTTACATCGTTTATTATATATATATATATATATATATATATATATATATATATATATATATATATATATATATATATATATATATATATATATATATATATTTCATTTAATCAAAGCTACATTGTAGTACTGAATGATACTCGTAACTCATAGCCCAAACACTTGGGCTACCCTAAATTTTATAATCCACTAATCCATTGATTATACTGAACTTTATTGAAATAAAAAAAAATATTAAATAAAAAAACATTGTAATATAAAATCATGTAAAAGGATATGCTGTTGAATCAGGGTCTTGCGCTTTGAGCAGACCATAAATGAAGAACTTGCGACGGAAATAGAGAGAAAAAAAAAATCGATAACAATCGCATATCCAACTCAGGGTATTGTCTATTGAACAAGAGGGTCAAATATCAGTGTTTCTCTGATCATTATCATACTACTGGGAACCCTGCTATTACATCTGATGTCATAGTTTACGTCACAACTAGCCTCTCTCTGGGTGCTTATTAAATTTGGCTAAGTCTCCCTTTAAATTTTCTTGATTTACTCTGATAAGTGGCGTAATTATCCACACTAGACATCGCTGCATATTTTTGCCAATTAGGCCGTGGCTTCAAATAGCTATTTCCGAAATACGATCCATATCCGATGCTTTGCAAAGATTTTATCGACGAAAATCTATTAGACACGGCCCTGAAATGCACAGTAGAAGACTTTCTTAACTTAAGCGAATGGGCCACGAATTTTGCTAAAAATGTTGCAAATTTTGCACTTTTCCGAATAATATTTTACAAAACACAAAAATATGCATAAAATGCTGAAAATGGGAGAAGATTTTGCAAAAATTACCTTAAATTTTCTTACATGAACCTACTTCCTTCTTGCTGTTTCAGATTCCTCTCTCTCTCCCCTGAAGAAACCACGAAGTATAAAAATTCCAACTACCTAAAATTAGAAGAGATAGTGATAGCTAGAAAAGAATATACATACCAAGGTTGTGGCATAAATCACTGTTTTTATTATTTGAAGCTAAAGACGAGTTTGTTTTTTGAAAAATATATTCCTACTGTAGGATGTGATGGCTGACTCTTTATCCAATAACATTTATACGATAAGACACAGGAATACGAGAACCCTCAAGCTAAGATAGAAATAAGATAAAATAAAATTAAAATATAAATAAAAATCTCCAAAAGTCGCGTATTCACTATCTGAGTATTCCTTTTGCATCTGTTTGATGTCGACTATTCATAGATCTTGAATAAGGGTTGGAGGCCTTCGTTCTAATTCTGTCTTCTACGAAGATTTTAACAGTTGTGCATGACAAAGGGAGGGTAGGAAAAAGGGAATCTCGAGAGAGAGAGAGAGAGAGAGAGAGAGAGATTATATAGAGAGAGAG
>NC_089771.1:12907883-12912883 GCF_040412425.1 Macrobrachium rosenbergii
TTCTTGTTCTCTATCTATCATTGCATTATAAGTTCAGTAAAGATGATATTACACTTATTACCTACGATATAGCTAGTTAGAATGCCTTAAGTTGAATAACAGACAAAATAATCAATATCCATTTCAACAAAATTTAGCATAAATCATATAATGCATCAAGGGTAGGAATCTTAAATTCAAGATACCTAAGAGTAAGGTGCTTTATTATCTGATAATAATACGTAACTAGCAGATGCTCGCTAGCTCGCATTTGCTAGCTCCCATATCCGTACCATACCCATACCCATACCCATATCTGTATCATTCCAATACACATACCCGTATCTGTACCATACCCATACCAATACCCATACCCATATCCATATCCATACCATACCCATAGCCATATCTGTATCATACCCATACACATACCATACCCATATATGTACCATACCCACACCCATAGCCATATCTGTATCATACCCATACACATACCATACCCATATCTGTACCATACCCACACCCATAGCCATATCTGTATCATACCCATACACATACCATACCCATATCCATACCCATATCCGTACCATACACATACCCATAACCATACCCATGCCCAAATCCGTACCATACCCATACTTATACCCATACCCATATCCATTCCATATCCATATCCATATCCATATCCATATCCATACCATACCATTCCCATACCTTCCGGTCATATACTAACAACTGACCATATCTTGGTGTAGGTGCAGGAGCACTGTTGATGGGTTATGAATCAATGCTGATGCCATTGGTGGTTCCGGACCATCACCAGTGGTGCCTGCTGTTGTTCTAGAATTACCTGCTGAGTCCATTTCAAAATGTTGAAAATTCCTGGACAGTTATTAAAACATTCTTGAAAGAAGTCTTCACAACTCCAGGATCCTTTGAAGCAGTCTTCAGCTCCTGAAGCATATCTGGAGAAATGTCCATTGGATTATAACGTCTCCTTAAATTCTTAAAGACCCCAGGATCCTGTGAAGGCGTCTTCAGCTCCTGAACGGAATGGGGGTGCTTCATAGTTACCACATGAAGTTAATTAAACACTTCATAAATTCTAAAGGTCAAGCAAGTTATGTTTTGATCTGGAAAACTTGTGCATTACTTTTATAAAAAAAAAAATGATGTCCTTACAAATCTATAAACATTTTGTTAATAGTACTCAATCTGAACACATTTTATTTCATCATAAAACATCATAAAACCGATAACCATACGCATACCCATACCGATACCCATAACCAACCCATACCCATGTCTGTACCATACCCATATCTGTACCATACCCATACCCATAACGATACTCATACTCATATCCTTACCATACCCATACCTATACCCATACCCATACCTATACCCATATCCATACCCATTCCATACCCATACCCATACCCATATCCATACCCATACCATTCCCATACCTTGCGGTTGTATACAAACATCATAAACCATGGAAAAGGGAAAATGGAAGAGGGAAGGGAGGGAACAGGGTTGGGAAAAGAGGAGGGGAGGGGAAGAGGAAGGGGGAGGGGGACTATCGTTTTTCCATGAGGGAGTTGAGGTCCTGGGGAGAGCGGGTTGTGTTTAGTGACCACACTGCTTACACTGGTTTTTTTGGGGAGGTGGGGGAGGGGAGTAGAGGAAGTGGGAGGCGAGGTCCCGGGGAAAGGGGAGGTGTTTAGGGACCACCCTTCTTAAACTGGTTTTTGGAGGGAAGAGGAAAGTGGGAGGAATGGGGACACACACACACACACACACTCTCTCTCACACTCACACACGCAGAAACACAGCCAAGGAAATTAATATAATAGATAAATAAATCGTTTATTTAAATGTACCTGAAATGATGAAAATAAGCAAGAATGATGCATAACGATCCTTCACCTCTACAGTAAAAGAGAGCGAATCTGGCAATCTCTGGTACTCAAGCAAAGACAGAACCAGAAGAGGGAATAATACTCACGGCTAGATTGTCATACCATGGTGATTTCATTCTAAAACAGGGAGGAAATGTTTAGATACATCGGTAAATTTGCAATTTCTCTGGACGTATTAATCTAATTGCGTCTACAATAATCCCTGAATAAATGTCTGTAGTAAATGTTCACATTATATACAAATGAAAGTTATTTACCGTTCATACGGAAAATATATTATTCATGTTGACTGAGTTTTTAACCCATCATGGTAATGATTCTTCTCAAGTCTGACGGATGTGAGGTCTTACTAGGAGAGCATTCTATGCCTAACCGTTCAGAATACGTTATCTGAAGATCACTGGGAATATGATGTAGTACTTCTTAATACTAGGATTTAATATAAGCTTATATATATAGAGGAACAAAGAGCTCTGCGGAAATTAAAATATTCTTTATGTATGAAACTAGCGAAGAACATAGTATGTGCACTATTTTGAGGATTAATGGAACTTATTTCACCCAGCAATTAAAGAGAGAGAGAGAGAGAGAGAGAGAGAGAGAGAGAGTACATAAGACCTTTATTCAAGAGATTATGTCCTAAAGGGAATTCAGAAAGAGGCAATACCTTGCACATATACGTATCATGTGCTTTATAATTCGAAGAAATGGTCAGTAAAAGTCTAATTTGAATATAAAAGTGTTTCTTTGAGTTTGGGTTTAATGCTCATGCAAGATATGTAATTATAAAAGGAATAATAGTATTGATAATTTTCTGTCTGTCTGTCTGTCTCTCTGTCTGTCTGTCTGTCTCTCTCTCTCTCTCCCTCTCTTCCTATGCACACACACTTTTGCATCTTTTCCTTCTTTCTCTGCATCTTTTCCACACTTCTGTAGAGGGTTGGCATTCTGACAGCTTTCCTCAACTGGCCAGTCAAACACATCGTCCTCTGACAGTTGTTTGTCTCTCAGGTCTTCTCTAACTACATCCATCCACCTTCGCTTCGCCCTTCCTCTTGCCTTCCCACCAGGCACCTCCATCTTCATCACTCTCCTTCCTATGTCTCATTCCTTCTCATCACGTGGCCACACCACTGCAATCTTCTTTCCTGGGCCTTCTTTGATAGTTCTACGACTTTAGTGGTGCCTCTTATTCTTTCATTTTTATCTTATCCATTTTTGTTACTGCATCCACCTAGACATTTTTCATCTCTGCTGCATCAATTTCTTCTCTTGCACTCTCTTTACCCAGCCATGTTTCTGCTCCATACATCAAAGCTGGTCTCCTTTCTGTCTCATACCTCTCCTTTTATCTTTATGTTGACTCTGCAGTCGCACCAAGACACCTGACATCTTTTCTTTTCCATCAGTCTGCACTGTTTATTTCTACATCAACTTTCCAGCATCAGCCACTGGTGAACCAAGATACCTAAATTTTCTCTTGATTCAGCCTTGTCCCTACCATACTAATCTCGGAGTCTTGGTCTTCATTAAAACTTAGGTATTCAGTCTTCTTCCTACAGATCTGATCCTCTGTCTTCCAGTACCTTCCTCCATTGCTCTAGGTTTGACTCCACTAGTTGGTGCTGAATAATACGATGTTATCAGCAAACAACATGCACCAGGATAAATGATTTCTTATTCACTGAGATAGCACATTCATTATCAGATCAAAAGGTATGGACTTAAAGCAGATCCGTGATGTAAACCAACTCTTACTGGTATCCATTCAGTTACATTTTTACTCCTTCATACATATCTTGGACCAACTTCACATACTTATCCGGTGTTCCCTTTACTCACATATACCTCCAAACCTCTTGGCGTGGGACTCTATCATATGCCTTCTCCATATCTATGAATACTATATGCAGTCCTTTCTGCTTTTCCTGGTGTTTTGCCATCATCTGTCACAGAGCAAACACTGCATCTGATGTTCCTCTTCATGAAACCAAATTGTTCTTCACCTAAAGATGTTTCTTCTCTAATTCTTTGATCCATTATTTTTTCCCAGAATTACATGATGTGAGACATTAGCTTTATTCCTCTGTACTTTGCACAATCCTGGATGTCACTCTTCTCTTTATAGATGGCACAATAAGGGTTTGTCTCCGTTCTTTTGGTATCTTTTCCTGACTATAAATTTTCTTTGCTAGATCCCACAGCATGTCTATTCCTTCTTCTCCTAGGCTCTTCCACACCTCTGCAAGGATTCCATCTGGCCCTATTGCTTTGCCATTTTTTATCTTCTTTAGTGCCATCTTTACTTCCTTCCTGCTAATAGTATGTGTCATAACAATGTTCTGGAATCCATCTTCAAAGAATTTTCTAGGATTTACTTCATTAAACAGATGCTCATAATATTCTTTCCACCTCTCCTTTACCTGATTCTCATTATATAAAACCATTCTATTCCCATCCTTAACCTGTTTTGTATGGGAGTAGTCTTTGGTGTTCTTGTCGTTCGACTTAACAATTCTGTGAATTTTTCTCTCTCCCTCAGGTGTTTCCAGCTCTTCATACATGTCATCTAATGCTCTTGCCTTTCTTGTGCAACTACTTTCTTTACTTGTTTCCTATGTCTTTGGTACCTCTCTTTATCCTCTTCCTGTCTATACTTTTCCCAGATCTTTTTGCATCTTTTTTGGCTTTCACCACCTCTTTCATTTCATCATTCCACCACCAAGTTTCCTCATCATCAGGAGGTTTCTTTCCAGATATCTTTCCCAGCACCTCTCCACCCACTCTCTTTATAACCACACTGATGTGATGCCACCATTCTTGCACTCCCTCTAGCAATCTAACTTCCCTCAATACTCTCTCCTTAAATTCCTGCCGTGCTTCCTCCTCTTGTATCAGCTTCCATCACCTGATTGTTGCTGGGACATGTGCTGGCCTACCTTTTACTGTGTTCCCTATTTCCAAGTCCATTACCACCGTCCTGTGCTGTGCTGCCACACACACTCTCCTTTTAAAATTTTACATTTTCTTACCTCTCTTAGATGTGATCTTCTGTACATGAGGAGGTCAATTTGACTTTCTCTTGCTTCACTCTAG
>NC_089771.1:12917883-12925383 GCF_040412425.1 Macrobrachium rosenbergii
ACCAAACAAAATAAAAAGGTCATAATTATTCTAGACCAAAATAAATGTCACAGAGTATGTTAAAAGAACACCACTTCCAAATTATTCGTCCTCACAGGATCAACACAGAATTCCTGTTAAAAGAAACACATCATATATTAAAACCTAAAATGGTGTATGATAAAGACATTTGAAACAGAAAAATGCATAATGGAGAACAGAACGGGAAAATGCATATTGGAAAAACTGGGGAGTTTCACTGCGACACAAACATGGGTATTCGACATAATGTCTGGAAAAAAATATGTGTTAATGAGTTATCTTACTCACTTCCTATGGCGGCAAATAAACGATCTCACAGTGGCTGTTCTTATCCACTAACACTGCACAAAGAGCTAATCACACCCAGGCACAAATCCAAGTCCATAGCCATTGTATGTTCCTCTCATAATATACCATTAGAGAGTGAATACATATACACACTCGCTTCATAACACCTCCCCGGAAACGTGGCGACACTGGTTCAATGTTTGAAGGATCACAACGCTTCCATCAGTCTGTCACATGATCAGAAGGCACAAATGAACGCGTCAGATACCCCAGTATCTGACAGTGGGAACCTCCATAAATGCACCTGCACCGGATATGCCTTTCACAGGCCAGCACATGGTTCGTCAAAAGACTTAGTATATACCTAAATATGAGTAAATATACTTTACTATACCTAAATATGATTAAATATACTGCATTATACTTAATATAAATTAATATACTGTATTATACCTAAATATCATTAAATAAATTGTAATTAAATGTACTATTTTATGCCTAAATATGAATAGATTTACTTTACTATACCTAAATATGATTAAATATACTGCATTATACTTAAATGTGATTAAATATACTGTATTATGCCTAAATATGATTAGATATACTGTATTATACCTAAATATGATTAATTATACTGTATTATGCCTAAATATGATTAGATATACTGTATATACCTAAATATGATTAAATATATTGCATTAACCTAAATATGATTAAATATACTGTATTATGGCTAAAGATGATTAAATATACTGTATTATACCTAAAAATGATTAAATATATTACATTTTATACGTAATTATGGTTAAATATACTATATCATAGCTAGATATGATTAAATATAATGCATCATATCTTTAAAAATGTTTCATGTTCCAATTAATTTTTATTATATATTTAAAATCACATATGTAACATTAATCCTAAATCGTAAAAAAAGTATTTTACGTATTATAAAATACTTTTGTCACATTTAGATATAGATAAAAATTTTGTCATCACTGAATAATTAATTTTAGAAAAATCAGGCCTGAATCATACTGTATATATGAAGCCAAAACAATATTTCTGGAATACAATTACAGGAAGTAACTGTAACACATTGCTGAATGTGAAAATCACACAATCAAAGACGTGGCCTTTGAGGATATACAACTTCCAATCAAGTTAAATAACCAGAGGAGAGAAATAAATAATTTTATATTGGTTCTTTAAATACTTGTTATCCTATAGAAAAAAGAGAGAAAACATTTAATAAAAGCATTTGAGAGCAGAAGGTTGTATGATGTGACATTTGGTGTCTCTAAAGATGTATGACATAGACCCCATGATTGAAAATCGAAATTGATTTTCAAGAATGACTGAGAAGTGGAAGGCGAACTTTTGTTTTGGAATTAAATGGCAAAGGGAATATGGGAAAGAGCAGAGATGCGTCAGTGAAATGATTGTTTTGGGGTTAAGATTTACTGCAGGATGGGGAATGGTAATAGTAAATGTGTATGTAAATAGTAAGAGTAAAAGGCAAGAAGGAAGGGTTTATATATATATATATATATATATATATATATATATATATATATATATATATATATATATATATATATATATATATATATATATAATCACGAAAGTGTACCAAGTACCTAGTTATTACACATCTTGTCACAAAATCAAAAATTTACCTCACTTCAGTCAGATACCTGAACTCTCATAGCAATAAAATTATGACTGAGTACTCTGGTAACAGTGATCTTTAAAACTTACTTATCACTTGAAAAAAATCAAAACTAAGTTTATCAAGATATGTGTGAGATATTAACAACTAAACAAGAAATATACTAGAGAAAAAGGGCATCACTACATCAAACAACTATAATTGTTTCCTAGGTCTTAACTCACTTCAGCAAAACTAATGGGAGCGAAACATGTTTATCACTTTGCCTTATGCACACACAATTAATCCCATTCACTGGTGGTCAACAAACGAAACACTGTTTAAAAATTTTAAATACAAAAATTTATTTTTAACTTCAAAACTTATAATTAGAATTCACAATCTAAAAAATTTGCCATTACTTGAAAACAACACAAGATTTAATTAATTCTTAAACAAAATTAATTCACAAAACTTTAATTTATCCAGAAATTATGTTAACCAAGGAAAATTTTAACTATCAAGAATTACTCAAGATTTGACAAGGAAATCTTAATAAATCAAAATGAAATCAAGTATGCAATATTAAAGTATCAAAAATATGTAAAATGCTAAGTAAATAAATGTTAAATCATCAACAGAAAAATTGGGTAAAACTAAGAAGTTGCAAACACAAGAACTCAGAAAAAAATGCACAAAAGGTTTATCAACAATAATTTCACTAAGGAAAAATCTCCCTAACACACCTTATGGTAATAATAAGTAAAATCCACTCTACCTTACACAAGCTTGTGAAAACCTTTGTAAAATTCACAAAAACACACTTTTTATGAGGTGCCATTACACTTCTAATACACTTTCCTTATGATCAGATCTCTGTAGGGAATATTATTAGTAGTGACCACAAATATATATTATGTTAAAATTAAAATTATCCTCTTTTGGAGAGAGAGAGAGAGAGAGAGAGAGAGAGAGAGAGAACCCAGCCAACTAACTCCTACAGGGTCTCTTACAGCAATGAATAGCCCCCCAGATTCTACTTGAAAAGAAATCTATGCTGCCACTAAGGAATTTTGGGAACATGACACTAAACATGACGCAATCGGTCGGGAATTTTACCAAGACAGAAGGGGGGTTTTCCCTGACTGAAGGGGTAATAACAAGGATTTTTCCCCTGTGCCAAAGGGTCATCTAGACCTGTCAGCACATATCTCTTCTAATGACAGGGGATTTCCTGACTGAACACTTGTTCAAACAACAGCCTACCAGTGTTATCTAAACCTGTCATCCGATATCTCTTTTGATGAGAGTTTAAGTGGATAAGGAAATGGCTCTTGCGTCCTGGACACCTGTGTAAACATCACCCTAATAGCAAAAATGTATTTTCAAATTCTACTTCATGTTGTTAACTTATCTAAACCACCAACTCTTTTGAGATCTGATCTTGACATTTCAACAATCATTATCATTACACAACACATGACAAATATAAGAGAAAATACATTCAAATTATATAAAGACACATATTACAAGGCTATATCATTAGTATATATATATATATATATATATATATATATATATATATATATATATATATATATATTATTGTAATCAACCAGGAATGGGTGTGCGGCTCCCTCCCCACCTAATTTACCCTTTGTTTATTGAGAACCGCACTTATTTGACTTAGAAATCAGAGCCCAGCTATCTACATTCTGATCTGTCCTTTTTACCTGGAACAGATATTGAAGACACAGATAAAGGGGCCAGGGAGGAGACTTAATGCCACTCCTTAAAAGCAGCCCAACTAATCTTCTTAAACAGCCTTTAAAAGGCAAATTGAGGCTGCCTGAATTGTCTTACTTCTGCAGGAAACCTGGGAAGAGGCCACCTGAATCATTGAACACCTGGTGTATGACACACCAAGGCATGATAGCTGGGCCCTTATAAAGGGAGACAGCAGTAGAAGCAGTTAGCTAGTTAGTTGTGGGGGCAGTAGAAGCAGTTAGCTAGTTAGTTGTGGGGGCAGAAGCCATGCAGTCAGAGTCCTCGAGAGACAGCCATACACGCGGGCGAGTGGTAACTTTGCTGAGAGATCACCATTCATCTCTGTCCATCTCCAGACTCCAGTCATTCTTGAGGGACAGCCTGAATCATCGGTGACCCTCGTCCTTCTTCGTCAGAGGTCAGCTTCCCCTAAGGTAAAGTGCGAGTGAAAACTTTTCGGTCATGATAGTTTGCCCTTTAGAAAGCTTGGAGTACCAGCATTTCACTTCTGTCCTTGTGCCAGTTTATCCAGTGCCCTTTCCAATGTCCTGTGTTCGAGTGTAAAGTGGTCATTCATTCCTCGAGTCTTTGACACACTCAGTGCAAACTCGAGTCATATTCGGTGTTATATTGTTCCTTGACTGGCATGTAATGTGTAAATCTCTTGCAGAGGGACCCATTCGCAGTGGACTCATCGTGGACTGTGCCTTGCCTTTACTCATGACTACAGTAGAAGGATCTTCAGGCGTTGCTAGCCCTTTATCAATTTACTTATCCATTTTTCCTTCAAATGCTTGCTTTTGTAAATATAATTCTTTAATTTATCCCAAGTGTTTACGTAACATTTCCTTATGAAGTAGAGCCTTCTGCTCCTAAATTCTCCCCTTTTTCTTATTTTTTACGATTTCCCCTTTACAAGTCAGAACTCCAAGGCCAATTAAATAAAGTTTCCGTTGCTTGGCCTGCCAAAATACCATAAACCCATGGAAATACGTAAAAAAAAAAAAAAATATATATATATATATATATATATATATATATATATATATATATATATATATATATATATATATATATATATATATATAATATATATATATATATATATATATATATATATATATATAGGTCAGAACTGATTCACATAATGGTGTCAGCCATTGTACTGGCTGCAGATTGTCTAATCCCGAATTTTCTAATATCAGAAATCACACAAAAATTTGTAACACCAGCATTAACTATTCTGACTTCTCTGTCTTGGGCCAAACAAGCCGTTTTACACGAACTGCTTATCTTAGAGTCATTATTTATTAAGCAGTTAGTGCCCAAAGTTGAACAATCACACCACCTCTATACAGTTGTTTCTGGCTTGAGCCGTTTTTTCTTCGCTGCTTCTCCTCCTTTCCGAATCATAAAGCCTTCAGCCTTTAGTCTAGCAGGTGCTTTTAAATCTTGTTTTGTTTTAATGTAGTTTGGTATAACTTGTTGAGACTCTTAAAGTCAAAGTTATTTTCCATGTGTTTTTTAATTTGTGTTGTTTCTCTTTTAGCCTTGATGATGTATGTATGTTTGTTAGAGAAACGTCGGCAATAAATGTATCACCTTTTTTGATGACCGGCTATCTCCTTGTCACCCTGTCCTTCTATATATATATATATATATATATATATATATATATATATATATATATATATATATATATATATATATATATATGTGTGTGTGTGTGTGTGTGTGTGTGTGTGTGTGTGTGTATGTATAAATATAAAGAATTAGAGGTAAGAGGGTGGGTATGCATAGCAGTTTGTCTAGACTTTGAAGAGCATTACTTCGGCGAAAGCGGCAAATCTTGCAAAGAACGAGGCAAACAACATAAACAAAGCATTAGATACTAGAATCAGACATCGGCAGTCTCCAAGCACTGTTGGGAAAAAGACCACAAAATAGACTGGGAGAATATGAATTTTTTGTTCAGGAACACTAACAGAATGGCCAGACTTATCATACAGAATGTCTTTTAACATGCACAAACAGTGTAATGACAGACGACACTGGAAACGGATTTGAAGACAGCCTGTCAAGAAAAATCATTTACTCTACAATAGAGAAAAAATGCATGAACAATAAACATCTGGGAGAAGCTGCAGGTAGCCAAAGGCCAAGGTTACGAGGGTGGGGACACACAGGAGAAGGAAGGTAATTAAGAGATATAGAAGCCAGCATACGAAAAGGGCTTTAATCCATTCCGCATGCACACATAAATACAGCTGGACTACGTGTCTGGTCATTCCACGGATAGTTGACAATGAGGACTGTTGGTCCTAGAAAGCCTGTAACTTTTATTGAATAAATATGTCTGCTAGATACCATCCAGTTTTAATGAGGTACTGTTAGTAATACATACACACACACTCACACACACACACACACACACACACACACACACACACACACACACACACACACACATATATATATATATATATATATATATATATATATATATATATATATATAATATGAGTGTGTGTGTGCATATATACATGTATTTCCCTGGATTCCTAGATTTGTAGACTGGTTTACAGGCCGGCAACGGATCTTTCTGTAATTTGGCCTTATAGATCTGACTTTACGTTAAGGGAAATCATAAAAGGAAAGAAAAATGGCGATGATTCAATGAGCTTAGGGCTCTACTTCATGAGAGAATGTTACGCTAAACACTTTGGTTAAATTCAGTAATTATATTTACAAATGGAATAAAAAAGAAAAAGGGTTAAATGAATTATTAGAAGGCTTGCAACTCCTGAAGATCTTCCTACTGAAGTCTTGAGTGATGGCAAGGCACAATCCAAGATGAGTCCAAAGCAACGGCCCTCTGCAATAGAGAGGTACACATTACACGCCAGTAAAGGAAAATATAATGCTTACAATGACTCGAGGCTGCACTGATGGTGCCAAGGACTTGAGGAATGAATGAACACTTTACACTAGAACACAGAACATTGTCAATGGCACTAGATAAAATAGCACAAGGAAAAGCTGAATGCTGGCACTCAAATAACACTTCTAAGGGGCAAACTGTCGTGACTGAAAAGTTTTTACTCGCACTTTACCTTGGGGGAAGTGGGTCTCTGGTGAAGGGTGACGAGGGACAATCACACATATGGTCCTGCACACTATCACTTGGACGTTCCACACGAGGATGACTGTAGAGATGGTAACGAGTCTGGAGTCGGGTGGGGGGGGGAGGCCTCTCAGTACCTCTCACGCATGTACGATTTCTCCAGCGAACTGCCGGTTAACTGCTAACTGCCCATATCTAACTCACTCCTTCTCTCCTGTTCAGTCTCTTTTTAAGGCCTCGGCCGAGTGTAGTGACCGTGTGCAGAGATCTCTTGAGTATCAGTGACCGTGTGCAAAAGATGTGTCATTTTCCAGGTGTTCCGGCCATCTGCTTGTAGCTTCCCAGGTATCCTGCAGAAAGACAATTCAGCCAGCTTAATCTGCCTTTAGAAAGGTTGTTTTAAGCAGCTTAGGTCGGCTAAGCTGCTTAAGGGAGTGGCACCCAGCCTCTTATCTTTGCCCTTTTCGACTGTGCCATCTAAATATCTGTTTCAGGCAAAGGAGGGGGACAGATCGAAATGTTGATAAATCTTGTGTTTTTTTATATCTAGGTCAACTGGGATCGGCTATGCAGCGACGATTCTATTCTCAATAAACTAAGGGTAAATTAAGAGGTTGCTGTGCAGCACCTTCTTGTAACTTAA
>NC_089771.1:12930383-12935383 GCF_040412425.1 Macrobrachium rosenbergii
GACTTCGTGGCGAGAAAGAAAATGTTAAAAAGATAAACTACGCAACAAGGAAGGTAAACAACTTTCTGAGTAGATTAAATACACTAGTACCATCTATAAAGTTCACCCTTGAGATTGAAGAAGACGGAAAATTGCCATTTTTAGACGTGTTAATACAAAGATCTGATAGACAGTTCAAATTTTCGTCTGTAGGAAGCCCATAAATACCTGTTCTTGTGTTCACTTTTATTCTAACCATCCATTTAAAACTAAGACTTCTTTTTTTTCTGCTATGTTCTTGAGGGCACTGCGGGTCAGTTGTCCGGAATTTTTAGATCAAGAACTTGACAAGATACGTGAAAATTGCTGACAATTTGGGGTATCGAAACAGTTTTGCTGAAAACACCTTTTATAAAGCTAGAGAAACTTTTTATGGATTGACGAAAACTGAAAAGTTCGAAAACAAAAATCTTTTAATGCTTCCTTTTTATGCTTGTTTTAATAACATCCCGAGACAAGTCAAGCCACTGGGTATCAATGTTGTGTTTAAAACACTAGGAACTATTAGAAACTTGCTAATTAGAAATTCACCGGGAAATGGAATAGGAAGTATTTATAAGATTCGGTGTAAACATTGTAATAAAACTTATGTATAACAAAGTGGGAAGACGCTGGCCGTCCAATTAAAACAACACAAATTTAGTGTAAGAACTGGTAATATGCCAACTGCATTATTTGTACGCATGAATAATAGTAATCATGGCATTAATTGGACGGAATGAAAGGAAATTATGTTTTGCAAAGATGATAGTAAAAAGAAATTTAATAGAATCCTGTATAACTAAAAAAGACTGTGACAATTTATTGAATATCAGCCTAGGTTTGTATAAAGTGATGAAATTTTAACGAATGGTATTTCAAAGCAAGTAGGCTATTAAGCATTGCCACTGTTTGGTAATTGTTAGCGTAGTTTATCTTTTTAATACTTTTTGCCTTGCCACGAAGTCTTCTTGTGACTGTATTTGTTTCCTTGTCACTTGTACCTGAACACTGACGAGGTGTAGAAATATATGAAAGCACCGGTTCAAGTCATTTCTTTTCACCTTTCTCCTGGCTGAGGCACTTGTGACCATCACAGCATCTCCAGTAATTTGTTGCAATATATATATATATATATATATATATATATATATATATATATATATATATATATATATATATATATATATATATATATTATATATAGGAAATGGATACCCAGTGATTAATGTGTTTGTGATCCTAGTACTGAAAGGTACAATCAAAATAATTTTATCATAAAGCACTTTGACACTTATTAAATTATAGTACATGAACACATCTTCCACAAGTGGCTGAAAGTGTTTTTCCATGATGGAAAACCTAATAATTTCTTCTAATTTTTTAGGAGTGATTAGTGTTGGGCTCAAAATACCTTTATAAGCAAGCAAAATAGCATTTAATGTGTTTCTATGTTCCTGCAATATCACTTCACTTTCTAGAGCAAATGTATTTAAAAATTGTATGTTTTCTGATTGACTTGATTTATAAATTTTTTCAGTTTTTCTATTTGTTCTGCATTTTGATTTTGTTTATTCTTTCTTTTTCATGTTCTACATATGCTACGGTATACATAGGTTTCACTACATACATTATATTTATGATATTTTCTTTATACATAGGTTTCACTACATACATTATATTTATGATATTTTCACACTAATACCAATACATATACATATACATACATACATATTTAATTCTGTTTGTTTCGTAGATTATATCTTTTGTTTACAACATTATCTACAGAATTTTCATGTCTTATGTTATCTATAACTTTAATGGACCATGGATCTGTTTTTACTACTTTTATATGATTCCAGTGAACTACTTTTTCCTTTAGATCACTTTCATTAATTACTCTATATTTGTTTAATTTTAACAATTCTACAACTCTGTATGGTCCAGTGAACTTGGGAGAAACCTTTACATTTGGCCCTTCTACAACATGATTTTGTACATAAATCTGAGTACCTACTGTACTGCCTGGTTTAATTAGCCTCTTTTAATTTTTCCCTTGTTTTCATGATTGCCTCGTAAGTACGTCTGGTCTTCCAAGCAACATAGTCATCATAATTATAAGTATGTCTGGGTGGTGTTGCATCGTCTAATAATGTGTTAGGCATTCTTTTCTGATAACCATAGAGCAAATAATGTGGGGACTCTCCTACTGTCTCATTTACAGTATTATTCAATGTGAACTGCACGTCTTCTATTGCTAAGTCCCAATCTTCTGTCCGTGGGCTTACTATAGTTTTCAGGATATCCTTTATTTTACGACTAGTTCGTTCTACTGCTCCATTAGAACTTAGTTTATAAGCGGTTATTTGACACTTATTTATTTCATAAAATTGACATAATTTCTTTAAAAGATCCCTAATAAATTCAGCAGCATTATCAGAAAGAAGAACTTGTGGACATGGATGTCTTGTGATAATTCTAGATTTAAGAGCTTCTGCTACTGTAGCTGCATCTCTATTTCTTACTGGTGCTATTTCTACATATGTAGGCAGATAGTCTAAGAAGATAATATTTGTCTATTTCCTCTAATAGTCCTTGGAATTGGACTAAAAAGTCCATAGTTACCACTTGGAAATGGATTTAATTCTGATGGATATTTTCAAGTGGGGCTTTAAGATTACGTTACCTTTATATTTGATTACAAACTATTCAGTTTTGTACAAGTTTTTAGCATCTTCACTACAATTTGGCCAAAAATAATTTCTTGTTGTGATTCTGCTTGCTTGTTTTTTTTTTTTTTATTCCTGGATGTCCTGCTAACTTATATGAGTGTGTTAGTTCTAAAACTTCTCTGATTAGTGCTTTTGGGATGTATAGACGAGAACAACCATTCTTCTCTGTTGTCTTTTTATACAACAATCCATTTATTAATTGAAAATCAGGTTTTAAGGATTCATCTAGCATTAACTGGCCTACTATTTGTCTGATTTCTGCATCATTTTCTTGTTGTATTTTTACTCTTTCTAGATCTAAATCTACTACTTGACAACTAAAACAAAAGATATTAGTGGTAATACATTTTTCTGTTTCCTCTTGAGATCTGGATAATGCATCGGCCAAGGTGTTAAATTTCCCTGGAATATATTTGAATTCTGGGGTAAATTCTAATACACTAATGAACTGTCTATTGAACTTCATGTTGTTGGTAAGGGTTCTCTTTTTAAATGAGTCACAAATGGGGTTGTGATCAGTAAGCACATTAGCCTTATGACCTTATGTGTCTAAATTTCTTTAGACCCCAATATAGAGCTAAACACTCTCTTTCTGTGGTACCATAGTTTCTTTCTGCTGGATTTAAATTCTACTAGCATTATATACCTCCCTCATTCTAGTTTTGGCTTTTTTCAATAATACAACTCCTAGTCCTGTACTTGATGCATCACAAGCTAAGTAAGTCTTTGGAAAAATCTGGGTAAACTAAAACAGGGTTCCTGATCATTTTACTCTTTAGTGTTTGAAAGTCTGTTTCTTGTTCATCCTTCCATTCATAATTAATATCCTTCTTGGTTAATTCTGTCAAAGGTTTGGCTATAGTAGCAAACCCCTTTATAAAAGGTCTACAATAACCTACCATACCTAGGAACATCTTTAATGCTTTCAAATTAGTGGGAGATGGGTAATCAATTATTGCCTTTATTTTACCTGCCTGCATGTGCAGTCGATCTTCACTAATTACATAACCTAAGTATTCTAAGGATTTCATAAGAAATTGACATTTCTTTAATTTTATTTTTAGTCCTGCAATTCTTAATCTTTCTAGGACCATTTCTAATGTTCTGAGGTGACTTTCTAAGTCTTTGCTAAAAATTATAACATCGTCCAAGTATACTGCAACATTTTCTATGCCTCCTAGAATTTGTAACATTAATCGGCAGAGTGTTAATGGGGCTGATGTTAGTCCAAATGGCATTACTTCAAACTGTAAATGTTCTTTATGTGTACTGAAAGGCTGTGATGATTTCGATTCTTCATCTAGAGGTACTTGCCAATATCCACTAAGCAAATCTCAGGATGAAAATATTTTGGCCCTTCTAATTGAGCTAACATATCTTGAATTACTGGCATCGGCATTCTATCTGGAACTTTGTTGAATTTAACTTTCTGTAATCTATTACAAGTCTCAACTACCATCCCTTCTTTGGAACAAGTAACAATGGGGAATTATATGGAATTTTTAGGAAGAATTACTACTCCATCTCTTTTTATTTCCTCTATCAAATTATCAACTATGGGTCTCTCTGGCTTATTGGTAACCTGTAATTAGGAATAAAAAATGGCTTGGCTCCATCATCTAAAAATTTTATATTGTAGAACATTTGTTCTTCCTAGTTTATCTCCTATAAGCTATTACATTTCTGTATTTCTCTAACACCTGGATTGCTTGTGTCTATTTGCTGAAAAATCTGTTTTATTTACTTCTGGATTTATTTGAAGTTTTTTGGCCATTTATAGAGAAAAATGCTTTTTCTCCTACTGTTAGTAAGAGATTGTTAATAGGAATTCTAAAAGACAATACCTCCGTATGAGTGTTAGTCTGTTATCTGAATAGTTTTGGACATAAACTTCGCAGTTATCACTATTCATGTGGACAAGTGATTATCCATTCTGACAATATCTGTCAATTCTTCATTCAAATAATAGAACATCCTTATCCTTTACATCCTCGTTTGATCTCAAATATATTTTTGTTAAACATTTTGGATACAAAGTTACTGCTCTGTTGAGTAAAAATTTACTCTATTATCATCAGCTGTGCTAACACAACATATTTCTTCTTCTTTTATGTCTGAAAAATAGCAAAGTTCTGCATCTTCAATAGTTTCTTCTGTTACTTCTATTATACTCTTTATGTCTGATTTGTTTATTATATCTAAGAGCAATACTTCATTTAATATTTTCCGTTCACTTTCACAACTGCATTG
>NC_089771.1:12940383-12947883 GCF_040412425.1 Macrobrachium rosenbergii
ATTAAAGTCAGAATAGCACGAGAAAGCGTCGACTAAAGGTGTTTTTTTCGAGTGAAATATTAAAAATTAAACATCATGAAGCGTCTAGCAATAACAGTGGCAAAAGATGGAGAAATTTAGCTTGCCTGGCAGACTACCAATATGATGAATTGGCAAGCACGGAGCTGGGGTTTCTTATCGTTGAGATCAATAACAACCCCAACCAAAAAGATGCAAAAACATACACAGACGTAGTGAAAGGATATGATCCTTCAAGCTGGAACAAGTCAGCAGAAAACATAATGAGAATAACTGAAGGAATACCAAAGAAAGTCCAAGTAATCAAGGGACTTATAAAGAAAATCTACATCAATCAACACATCCCAGCAAAAAAAATGAACAAGGTGAAAATGGTGAATATACTGATTGATGCAATTGGAAAACGAATGCCTAAAGCATGCAATCTATGAAATGTGTGGTATAGCATTGTAAAGCCACAAAACCTGATAAGGATATGCTGTGCATGCCACGTACCAACTCACCCTACGTGCGCAGAAGCACAGCAAAATAAAAAAAAGGGCACAAAAGTATTTTGCTCAACATGTCTAATATGGATAGACAATGTAATTAAGTCAAGACTCAATGTACAAATAGCTGAAGGTGATTAAAGTGAGGATGAGGAAGAAGAGGAAAACGAAATAGAAGAAAATAAGACTGAAGGATGAAAATATGTGAAAGTAAGAAACAGGATAGTATGGATGCAGAGAAACTCATAGACTCTACATATGAGGCAATACAACAGCATACATACGAAGGATAAACTTATGAAATGACAACACAAAATAAAATCCCAAAGAGAGTTTGTACCTAATCCATGCATATTGAAGGAAAAGTGAATAAACAAGAAAAGAAAGACATAGTCTGCACTCTTGAAAAGAGAGGAACTGCAGATTCAGTGAAGATGTCAATACAAACATCCCAAGATATATCGCTATGAGATTTATGGCAAATGTGCATCTAGATGGCTATGAGGTTAGATACGACGATCTGCATCCAAAAATATGTAGAAACCTGAAAGAAGGAAAAGTTTGGAAATTTAAAAAAAAATGCAGATATATGCATCCTGTTGCCATGAAGAACGAAAATCAAAATCAAATGCATATCAAAAATCAAAGTAAAAATGAAACAAATAAAGAAAGGAACAACGAATATGAGACAAAGGAAAAAAGCAAGCCGGCACCACGTTATGAAATGTCAGCATCACGATATGAGGCATCAGCACCCAGGTACAGGGCAACAGAGCAATATGTCTAAAACACAAAAGGATGGTGCAGATATGGAGGCAGATGCAGGTACAAACACAAAATGAATAATTATGAAGATGGAAGATCAACTATTTTGGAAAAGTTGGATTTTTTAATGTCCAAAGTTATGGAAATGAAGAAAAGAACAACATATCAGAACAGGAAAGAGACATGGGAAAAACCTTATTATTACCCATATTAGATAATGGGGTAAAATGCAAACCATCATAGTGATGAATGCACAGGGTTTAGTTTCGAGTAACTCAAAAAGAAAAATAGAGTTCCTAGAAGAACTAACCCAAACTGAAAAAATAGATATAACGAATATAACCTGGTACTCACATGACACTGGTAATGATGATCAGATAAAGGGTTTCCAAACTTATAGATCAGATAGAAAAAATAGGAATCAAGGGGGAACCATGATATATGGGAGAGACGTAAATCAAGGAAAAATCTGCGAGAAATACAGTAACACAGAATGTGAATTAATAGCAGTAGAATTTGAATCTGAAAAATCAGTGAACATTGTAATATACAGACCCCCTAATACTAAAGAGTTTGACATAACAATTGACAAATTGGACGATATATGTAGTAATCACAAAAACTGGACTATACTCCTATCCGGAGACTTTAACTTTCCTTTCGTAGAATGGAAAGAACGAATAGGAGGCTGTGGTTGTATTTATACATATAAAAAAGAGAGTAATAGTAGTGCAGAAGATAAGAGGCAATTTGAAAAGCTATTAGATACGCTACTAGAACATAACATTCAGCAAATAAATCACCAGCCAACAAGAAAGGATAATATTTTAGACCTAGTATTTGTGAACGAGGTGAACTATGTTAAAGAAATAATAGTGTATAATACAAGTATTTCAGACCATATTGTCATAGAATTAACAGTCCGTTCCAAAGCACATGAAAACAGAGATAGGCAAGAGACAAAAAAATGGGAAGGATATGGAAAATACAATTTCTATAGTAAGAATATAAATTGGTCAAAAATAAATGAATTAAACAAAGAATGGGAAAACATATTCGTAAGTGATAATATACAGGTAAATATGGATATATTATATAAAATATTAGAAGAAATAGTGGAAAAATATATACCAAAGAAGAAAAGTAAACATCAGTCACACATACCAAGAGACAGAAGGATCTTGTTCCAGAAAATCAGAAAGTGGAAAAAAGTTCTTGCAAAAGAAAAGAATGCATGGAAAGTGATGGAACTAAAAAGTAAGATAGAAAATGCAGAACAAAACATTATACAATCAAAAGAAAATGAAAAAAGGGACCTAGAAGAAAGGACCCTATAAAATTTCAAGCAAAACCCAAAATTTTGCCTCCTTATGTGAAAAAGATGAATAAAATAAAAAAAAATTAGAAATAGGCCTATAAATTGAAGAGGCGGTTAATGAATGAAAAAAAAAAAAGGAGAAGCATGTAACATAATAGCAGAGAAAGATATAAGAGTGAATTTACACCTAAATTGATAGTGAAGATAATGATACAGAAATAAGAGATAGAAAATAGTAGATATTTATCGGACATAGATATTACTGAAGCCGATATTGTGCAGGCTATTAATGAAATTAAAAATGGATCAACAACAGGACCAGACAGTGTACCTGCCATTTTGTTAAAGAAAGTGGTACATTCAGTCACAACGCCGCTCGCAATATTATTAAGACAAAGTATAGATACAGGCAAGATATATGATGAACATAAATTAGCATATATTACCCCTACTTTCAAAGGTGGATCAAGCCTAGAGACAAGTAATTATAGGCCTGTGAGTCTGACATCTCATATTATGAAAGTTTATGAAAGGGTAATGAAAAAATGTATAATGAAACATTTAATAAAAAATAGGTTGCTTAATATAGGACAACATGGTTTTGTACCTGGAAAAAGTACACAAACCCAACTGTTAGTCCACCATGAAAACATATATAAAAATATGATAAACAAAAAGATACTGATATGGTTTACTAGACTTTGCAAAAAAGCTTTTGACAAGGTAGACCATAATATATTAGTGAAAAATTAGAAAAACATAACATTACGGACAAAGTAGGAAGATGGATAAAAAGAATTTTTGCAAAACAGAAAACGGATAGTGATTGCAAAATGACGAGAAATCGATGAAGCTATGGTAATATCAATTGTGCCACAAGGTACAGTGTTAAGCTGCATTGCTGTTTGTAATTATGATTGCAGACATAGACAGTAATGTTAGTGACTCGGTAGTGAGAAGTTCGCCCGATGACACAAGAATAAGTAGAGAGATTATTTCAGATGAAGATAGGAACTCGCCAAAGAGACCTAAACAAAATATATATAAATGGGCAGAGGTAAATAGGATGGTATTTGCTCTGATAATTTGAATCAATAACTATGAGTGGTAAATAAGGGAATGCTATATGCATATAAAGGACCTAATAACGAGACAATCACAAATAAGGAAACAAAGCAAAGACCTTGGTGTGATGTTGAATAGGAATATGTTATGCAATGATCAAATACTTAATACTATTGTAAATGCAAAGCAAAAAATGGAATGTTGTTCTTGGTACTTCAAAACAAGAAAAAAGCTAGAACACATAAGTATGCTTTATAAACAATATGTATGTAGTCCACTTGAATATTTGCAATATAATATGGTACCTACCAAAAGGATATTGCACTGTAGACAGTGTACAAAGGTCCTTTACAGATAGAATAGAAGAAATTAAGGACCTTGAATACTGTGAAAGACTACAATTCTTAAATTTATATAGTCTTGAAGGAGAAGAGAACGCTACATGATAATCAGGCATGAAACAGATAGAAGGAATTACCGAAAACATCATGGAGCTAAAACTATTAGAAGAGGTGGTGAAAGTAGATTAATAGTGCAAAAAACTATACCAGGAAAACTAAGGAAGGCACACAAGACATTAATCCACCACGCACCAGCATCGATAATGCAGCGTCTATTCAATGCGCTACCAGCTCATCTGAGGAACATAACAGGAGTGAGCGTAGATGTGTTTAAGAATAAGCTCGACAAATATCTACGATGCATCCCAGACCATCCAAGACTGGAAGATGCAAAATATACCGGAAGATGCGTTAGCAACTCTCTAGTAGACATCAAAGGCGCCTCACACTGAGGGACCTGGGAAAAACTTGAACAATTGTAAGGTCTGTAAGGTGGAGTCTCTCTCTCTCTCTCTCTCTCCTGTAAAGTACTCATTTTAACCACCAAGCAACCTCTGTATCTCTCTCTCTCTCCCTCTCTCTCTCTCTCTCCCTCTCTCTCTCTCTCTCTCTCTCTCATCGAGCACTCATTTTTTACCAAGCAAACATCTCTCTCTCTCTCTCTCTCTCTCTCTCTCTCTCTCTCTCTCTCTCTCTCTCTCTCGCATCAAACCTCATTTTAACGTAAGCAATATCCATCTCTCTCTCTCTCTCGTTATCCTGCAGAGCACTCATTTTAGCTAAGCAACCTCTCGCTGTCTGTTTGTCTACTCTCTCTCTCTCTCTCTCTCTCTCTCTCTCTCTCTCTCTCTCTCTCTCTCTCATCGAGCACTCATTTTAACCAAGCAATATCCATCTCTCTCTCTCTCTCTCTCTCTCTCTTCTCTCTCTCTCTCTCTCTCTCTCTCTCTCAACCCCATCTTTTCTGTCTTTATCCTGTAGAGCACTCTTTTCAGCCAAGCAACCTCTCTCTCTCTCTCTCTCTCTCTCTCTCTCTCTCTCTCTCTCTCTCTCTCTCTCTCTCGTATTGAACTCTCATTTTAACCAAGCAATATCTCTCTCTCTCTCTCTCTCTCTTTCTCTTCTCTCTCTCTCTCTCTCTCTCTCTCTCTCTCGTTCTCGTAAAGATCCACCTTTTAATTAACCAACCTCTCTCTCTCTCTCTCTCTCTCTCTCTCTCTCTTACTGAACACTCACATTCACCAACCACCTACATTCAGCACTGCAAACAAAAAGCCTGCCAATTACATAACCTTTTCCTCGTGCGCATCCCAACTCTTGCCATACCATTCACGACCACGACAGGAGCCACAGAGCTTTTCCAAAACGTGACTTCGAGGGAAGCTGAATAAAGGATTCCCTTTCTGCTTCCGTTAAACACAGTTTACCGGTTCTCTTGCCCTTCCTATTATCAGCTCTACCCCCGGACCAATCCGGCAGCTTTGCTTGTGGGGTATCTAGGATCCGGGTTATTTGAGAGAGAGAGAGAGAGAGAGAGAGAGAGAGAGAGAGAGAAAAAATTCTAATTATGCCAAACCTTGTCACATCCCAAGCAGAAACAATTAGGAGAGAGAGAGAGAGAGAGAGAGAGAGAGAGAGAGAGAGAGAGAGAGAGAGAGAGAGAGAGAGAGAGCTCCTAATAAATGCAAAAGTGTGAGAGGGATTGATATAAAAATTAGCATGGTTAGATCATCCCTAATAGCCTAAAGAATCTTTTTTTCTTTTTGCCTGTACCCCTGAGGGGAAATAATTTGGCTACGAAATTCAAAATTTACAGTACAGAGTTCGACAGGTATATAATTTATATACAGTATATATATATATATATATATATATATATATATATATATATATATATATATATATATATATATATATATATATATATATATATATATATATATATACATATATATTTATATACATACATATATGCCTGCGTGTTTATGTGCACTTGTGTGTACGTCTAGCTCACATTGCATAAAAGGGACTCCATACCTGTCGAACTCTGCGCCATAAATTTCCTACCCTCAGGGGTACAGGCAAAAGAAAAAAGTAGGATTCTTAAGACCATTAGGGATGATCTAAGCATGGTAATTTGTATATTATCCCTCTCACACTTTTTCATGTATTAGGAGCTCTCTCTCTCTCTCTCTCTCTCTCTCTCTCTCTCTCTCTCTCTCTCTCTCTCTCTCTCTCTCTCTCTCTCTCTAACTGGTTCTGCTTGGAACGTGACAATTTAAACATCATTTCTCTCAAGGTTTGGCATAAGTAGAAATCTCTGTCTGTCTATCTCTCTCTGTCTCTCTCTGTCTCTCTCTGTCTCTGTCTCTCTCTCTCTCTCTCTCTCTCTCTCACATGTATATACATTTATATATATATATATATATATATATATATATATATATATATATAATATAAAATCTACTGACCACTCTTTACCAGGTACGTATGTAATTGTAATATTAACAATGCACTCTCCCTTTTCTAGTTCTTTCGCACTCTCCGGGTACGCTTGTCACTACAAAGCCTGAGACACAAATAAAAGAATATGATGTTTTAGCAGAAGGGGTACAAATTTCATTAGGTCAATAGAATTTTTAACGTGGTACAGCACTATCAATGAATGTAATTTATGTGAGATAAATGTACCCATAAATTTCTCTTTAGACAATTTTGTTTTATTAATAGATACTGTATAAATACAATTCATAAAGTCACGTGCCACGTGCATTTATAGAAGCAATATTTGTATTTATAATAATATTTTACATTGAAAGCTAAAAATTGTGATATAGTTATGCTAATAAAATATAGTCTTAAAAAACAGAAACTCAGTAATATTTCATTTCAAAATAGAGGCATATGCTTATATAACCAGGAATTTCGGTTTTATATAAAATTTTAAAAAAGAAAATTATTTGATTAAAAAACAAATATTCTTAAAGAAAACAACAAACGTAATATGATACATAATTCAAAGAGAAGCATATTCTAAGCAAACATCATGAAATGAAAACGTTAACAGAACCTTAATTAAAACTTAGCTGCTTTTTAACCTTAGATGCTTTCTCATTAAGCAGACTGACTGTGTCATTCACGTTCGCCCAGTTGGGAAACTGTTCACGCCTGACCTACGTTGTAAGAAGCTCATGAAAACTCCCCACTAATTTAATTGCATCAGATGAAAAGTCAACGAGACGTTTAAGTAGTTAAATGACGAGAGAGAGAGAGAGAGAGAGAGAGAGAGAGAGAGAGAGAGAGAGAGAGAGAGAGAGAGAGAGAGAGATTAAAAAGCTCTGCAGAGATAAAAAGTAATACATTCAGTTTACATTTTATATTTTTGAAATATTTGTATGGTTCTGGGAAAGGCTGGAGAGAGAGAGAGAGAGAGAGAGAGAGAGAGAGAGAGAGAGAGAGAGAGAGAGAGAGAGAGTAAAAGCTATGCAGAAATAAAATAAATACA
>NC_089771.1:12952883-12955383 GCF_040412425.1 Macrobrachium rosenbergii
GCTTTTTTTATACTTATTCCCTAAACTGAAAATTTAAAGGGTGAAGTGAAAATATGGGAATACAATATGAAAAATAAAATACGATAACTCTTGATATTCATTTATTTCCAACACATTTTGTTCGTAAAACATGATATGTAAAAATCCAAGACAATACTAAAAGTGACATTTGTTACGCTTTGTTGTTACATGGCAGTTTAGAATGACATCTTGAGTTACATTTCAGCTTAGATTTAAAGCATTTACATCTTTTTGTCTGACATCTTCTTGTTTCGTTACAATTACATCTCACAAAACCTTGACCTCCCAAGTAGAAACCTCCTGGACTGCTTTTCTCAGTGGGAGTGTCGTTTGCATATCCATATCTTCAATGGAGTACAGAGCGTGCCCGCAAATGTCAAATTGATTTCTACTAAATTTTCCGTCTAGCACACCACTTTTGGTTGCAATTTTGTACAGCTCTTGTGGATCTCTTTCAACAATGACTCCAATCAAATTTTTAGGATCAGTTCTTCCTCGATCAACATTAGGGATTGAACAGTGACATTGTCACCAACAGTTGCTTCTGTCAGGACTCGTCGACTCCTTTTCACCATTTTCTGGGCTTGTAGTTCCTGGGCTTCCCTCGCTCTTTTTCTTTCCTTAAAGACCTGATTACGACGCAGTAACAGTGGAGAAATGGCTGATCTATCAGGGCTTGCAGGGACTTCAGCAGGTGTCAGTGATGCTGATCCGAAGTTTCATCTGACGACAACAGAGGCCCTGCTTCCTCTGGTCCATCCAAGAGGTTAGCAGCATCCAAAGCTGCTGTTTCACAGGGCTGGCTGGAAAAATGTGGCTTGCAGTGACTCCAGCAGGCATCAGTAATGATGATCCCCGAAGTATCCAAACCCATACCATAACCGCTTATTCTGAAACATGAATGTAATCAAATAAAATGAAAGATATCTAAGAAAATAGACATAGAGTGAGTGGAGAGAGGAGACAGTACAACACAGACTGAGAAGTAAAAGTGCTAAAATAATTGCATATTTACTTCAAATAAATTCAGATCTTCCTTTTCAGCTGTTACTCTACAGCAAGGATTTCTTACCGCTCAGAAATACTGCAGCTATAACCTTGTCTTTGAAACATGAATGAAATCAAATCAAATTAAATTTTTATTTATTTTTATTTTTTGTATTTTTATTATTTTAATTTTATATAGTGTTTATTTATTTATTTATTTGTTTATTTATTTATTTATTTATTGATATATCTAGAACTTTGAAAATTATCACATATTTACCTCAAATAAATTCAAGATCTTCTTCCTTTTCAAGACGAGAAATAATTTCATCAGGCAAAGATGTTGTCAGTCCAATTTTGGCATCCGATCCAAATAATGCTGCAAACTGTTTTCTCTTAATCCCACTGTGGAAACTTGAATTTTTATGAAACTGGACAAATTTCAAACCAACAGTCCAGTCAGTGGTTTTCATTGTCAGCAAACCAGGCTGTCAGCATGTCTGATGTCAGCATTCGCTCTTTCTACTGACCCCGGCTTCTGAGGGTGCCTGGGCTTTCCATGGACCATAATAAGTGAGGGCCACATCACTTTCAATTCTTCGATGACTTGAGCAGTAATTCTGACCCATTGTCACTTTTCAAAAATTTGAGAGCACCGAACAACAGAAAAATGTCCAAAAGTTGATAGCTACTCTGCTGCATGCTTTGATGTAAGGCGTCGAAGAACAATGAATTTTGTCAAATGGTCTTGGTACACCATAATCCCGAAAATCGCCCCTTCATTGATTGCATATCAATGAGATCAACTTGGCCTAAATGTTCCGAATTCTTTGGTAAGGATTGGTCGTACAACTGTCCCTTTAGTGGTAGGTCGTCTCTTTTTCTTCTGACACTCAATGCATCCAGCCTTGAACAGATTAATGGACTCTTGTGATGTTTGCATACTTTTCTGACAGATTTTTTATCATTTTGTCTCGGCCACATGTCCTGTCAAAATAAAGCCCTTTTCAGAATACTAAATGTCTTCTGTAATGAATACAAAAGTATACTGGTTCCAGATTTTTCATCTTTGCGTTTTCTTATCAGTTTTGAGTGTCACCACAGTTCAGCAGCTCATATTTTTTTATTAGATAGTACTGGTGCGGGCTTTTGACTTTTTCGTCTCTTGGCTGGTAATTAATTCATTTCACTATTCAAAATATTCATCACGTGTAATTAGCACTCTTTTGTTTTTGCTATGCCACTTTTTAGTTCTTCCACAAAATGTTGCTCCTTTCTGGCTTCAGAGAATCCATTTACAATCAGACTTAGAAGTTTTCACTACCAAGGTCACAAGTCACACTGGAAACAAAGAGAAATAAACACAGAGAAATAAACAAAGAAGACGTGACAAAGGGGGCAGTAGTCAATAGTCATGTTGTATTTCATTGAGAGTGAGTAATTGGTAATTAGCACTCCAGAGTTATCGTATTTTACAAATGTCACTTTTAGT
>NC_089771.1:12960383-12970383 GCF_040412425.1 Macrobrachium rosenbergii
GAACGAATGAGATTGTGCTTAATAAATACTTAGTCAATGTGATATCCAGTACAGGCTCTCTTCAGATGGAATTTAGCAAAATATTAAAAATTATATATAAAACAGGTTTGGGAATCAGATTAAAATTGCATACGAATGTATAATCACACATAATACCAGTACCATCCGTATAGCTCTATGGACAAGAATCATGGTATGACAATAAAACTATACCTGAATTTTTGTACTAATTTGAGACTAAACCCTTGAGGACATGGGAAACCAGATGACAGGATTAAATTAGAAATCGTTCCGTAAGGGAACTTATGGCAGCTCCAAATATAGAAGAGATCATGACGAAATGGAAACGGAGAGGTCTTGGACACGCCCTTCCCACAGCCACTGGGAAAATAGTACGTGAGAGTGTCAGCTGGGCTCCTTCAAAATTGGTGCATTTTAAATAGTTGAGTTGTTTCCATATGCTGCAGCCTTTGATGATTACTGAATGGTGATACAACTAACCCATTTGGATAGTTGTCATGTATATCTTGAAGTAGAGCTTTCATCTAATTTTTAAAGGTCACATTATTTCTTACTAAATTATGAGCAGCTGTGGCTGTTGTGGCTCACCGGTGTTAGTTATTACGGGCTCTGCAATTTCAGACTTACATTTTTTCATATGATACAATACCTTTTTGAAATTCAAAAAACCCTTTTCAGTCTCTCACTGTGTGGTCTGACTTTGGAGACATTTACTAGCAACATCAAATCTTTATTTGTTCTTCATATAAAAGACAAAGCACATTTATAAGAAATATGACCAATTACAGTCGATCCATCTATCTATCCATCTAACTTTTTCAGCGCTTTAAACCGCGTTATAATAGGTTTCATTTCCTTCTGACGCTCTCATCTCGTGCGTGTTTTCACGACGGGATAAATGTTTGCCATCTGAGTGGTTCCCATGAAATATGCAGCAGCTCCAATGAGCTTTCGACGACGCATTTTGAAAGAAAATGTTGAATGATGTTATTTTCAGCAGCTGAGATAATGACGCGCGGGCGGTGGGGCGGGAGGTGTTAGAGGGGCAGGGGAGGACTGAGAAGCAAGATGGAAGAAGAGACTGTGTGAAAAAGAGGGTTGCAAAGAGAGAGAACACGAGAGCTCATTTTCACTTACGTACAGAGAGAGGAAGAGAAGAAAGAAGGAGAGACGGTGAAAACAACGCTTATACTCGTAAAGGTGAGGAACAGACCTAACTAGATTCTTTTTAGCATATCATACTACTCTTATACTTATTCGTACATATTTAATAATACGAAATCTTTCAACTCAGACCATTTTCTCTCAACATCTTCAAATATTCATCTCCATATCAGAAAACAAACATGACATGTAAAGGTATGTTTACTTTTCCCCGTAGCCGTATTTGTCAATGTAAATTTATTCACGACTGAATGTTTCTACGTAAATATGTATTCCTACAAAGTCGATGTCGTTTGTTAATGCATGAAGGTAAATTTCGGTCACAATAGACTGATGTTTTCAAAATCATCAAATAACACGTACAAAATGCTCCGAAGTTTCTTCGGTGCAATCGAGTTTCTTGCACAGCCGGTAAAGTGTATTTAACCACGGTCCAGTGGTGGCCTATCTTAAATCGTTGTCAGAAGCACGATTATGGGTAACTTTAACCCTAAACAAAATAAAAACTACTGAAGCTAGAGGGTTGCAATTCGATGCGTTTGATGGTTGGAAGGTGGATGATCAACATACCAATTTGCAGCCCTCTAGCCTCTGTAGTTTTTTTATCTGAGGACAGACAGAAAAAGTGCGGACGGACGGACAAAGCCGGCACAATAGTTTTCTTTTACAGAAAACTAAAAAGGAACCATTTTACCGTAATCCTGCTAAATATTTTTATTTTATTTTGCTTCCTAAAAATATATATGTTCAGGATAGATATTTCATTTCAACACTCAAAGTGAAAATTGTTTTTATATTTATGAGAAGGGCATGGATAAAAAATATGGCTATTTGTAACAAACACATTCATCTAAATGACGTATATTTCGATTCTAAACAGGAAATAAAATATGGTATTTAGCAATTAACCATTTTTTCTATGAAAGGGATCTATCGATTTAAACATTCATTTTCCCATTTTTTAGTTAATGCAAATGAGCCCCATTTTTGGAATCGGCATATTCACCGTGTAATGTTTTAACTGAACATAATCTGGAATATCTCGTCACTTCTTGCAGTTCTTCGTGTTAAAGACACACCATTTAAATTTTCCCTAACTTTTTTTTATTATTTTTTCTTAGAATTTTTATGAAAATTTCCTTTATCAGTTTGATCAACACTTGGTTTCTCCTTGGAGACATCACGATTTATGGCGTTCAAATTGTAGTATCCAGAAAGCATAACGGCTAGGAGCCTACATTTACATATTGCATTGGATAAAACTTTTTTTTTTTTCTTGCCACTGCACTGGTCTGAAATCCTGGCACGAAGCTTCCGCGAGAATCCAAAAATTCCCAGTTAGAAGTGTTATGGAGGGCTGACAGTCAGCCTGCTTCAGAAATCTTCAATTTTACCATTTACCGAGAACTCGCAAAGAAGCCATTAAACTTTCCAGGCGATTTACGGAAACTCCTGTCATTGCCAGATGTTTGGTATGGAATAACACGCCTCAAAGACGGCCGATTCTGAACACTTCCAGAAAAGTGTTTCTTTGTCCAGAGAAATGCTGCAATATCTTTACAAATGAAGGACTAAATCAGGACGAAAGGAGTCATTCATTTCATGGTCATGCAAATGAGGCAATATTTCTAATACAAGTTATTGCTCATGGCAAATATAATTATCACTGTGGCCATATGATAAAGACAAAAAATAGTTCACATAACTGTATATTTTCAAAATGCCATAGAGTTTAATAACCATGCCATGCACCATTTACAGTTCAAAAATACAAAGGGGTAAATTGGTGATAACTGTACTGTAAAAGTTGAAGTGTTTTACTGAGAAGTTGATATTTTCTTACTAAAACTTCTGGTTGCTTATACTCACATATGGCTGTTGGATAGCACAAACAGCAAAAGAACTGACAGGTGGGTAATAAAACTGACAACATTGAAAACATTTCAGACATTATATGTGGCCAGTCTCAAAAGATTTTTTTTATTACAATGCACTCAGTCTTAATCATAATATTTTCTTACTAATAGTACAGTATTGTTACTTTTTAATCAGTTCCCACAAGTCATCCTCTTCCTAACGTCTGCTTCCAGCAGTTATAAAGAACACAATAATTTTTTATCCTACACAGCAGTGCTCATCTGCTAATCATAGTGACTGGATATTTTTTGGTTGCTCTCAAAGTTTTCACATAATCTTTTCGTAATAAACACTTGATCCATGTATTATTTTACCTCTTCGGTTCTTATTTCTTCAATTCTTCCTCTTGTCTTTCTTAACCAAAATATTGCTATATCCCTTTTCCGAACGCAAAGGAATAATTATTCTTCTCATTCATACCTGTGGAACTTTCACCTCAACAAGATGTACCTTACACATCCTTGTCAGTAAAAAAACATATTTTCACCATTTGGTAATTTTATGCTTCACTATACCCTTTTTAAACTTGTAACTTAATGCGTTCTTTTCTAAATTATTTTCTCATTTATAAGTACTTATCAATGAGCTTCTCGGAAACACATATCTTCAACAGACAAGTTACTGCCCTAAAATATTTTCATAAGCCTTACTTCATTATGATTTATTCTGAGAACTCGTTAGCACCCAATTTTCCATCTCTTCCTGTAAAACCATTTTAAAATCATTTCTTATACCCAATTTAAAAATTTCATAAAAATAACAAATTATTTCGACCAAGAAATGCATAATGCTCTTATTAGTATCATTCCTTACGCTTTTAATAAAAAAAAAAAACACGTTTTTCACGTATATCTGCCTTCAAAGAGAGTCCATGAAGCATGGACAACAACAGTGCTAACAAAACGAAAAATAGTCCTATTTTTCAAAATATTTTCCTGGCAACAAAAAAATACATTTGCTTCGGACAGTTTACGTCATGTAAAGTCTTTTTTCTTTCGCGAACACTTACACATTCTGGTTGTTGTTTTTTTCTGTGACTAGCATGACGAAAATAGGTTAAAGGGGAGGAGAAGGAAAATATGTATACATACTGTACATGCATATATACTGTATGTATATATATATATATATATATATATATATATATATATATATATATATATATATATATATATATATATATATATATATATATATATATATTATGTAATATAGCAATAATATATATATATATATATATATATATATGAGTATATATATATATATATATATACCATATATATATATATATATATATATACATACATATAAATGGATGCATGCATGCATGTGTGTGTATGTGTATGTTCAGCATGACTCTGAAAACGCATCAGCAATTTCAATAAACTCATGTATATGACTTGCCATCTGGAAAAAGTACTGTTAGTAAGACATCACTACCTCCAAGGGCACCAAAGGGGTGGGGTGGAAATGCTTCTCTGAAACATTGGTCTCTATCTATAGGCTTAGTGGATAAATAAACTCTAAACCCAATTTATCACTTCCTCATTTCGTATACATATGACTTACTGCTATGGAAAAGATTTGTGGGGTAAGACATCACTGGCGCCAAAAAGGGTGAGGGTTGGAAGGGAGTGATGTAAAAATAACCGAAAACGACAGATACCAGTGTCTAATCCATAGTTTTCGAGAGTCTATGAGATGAATGGTGATTAATTCTGATGTGTCCTTTTGTTCGTCCAGTCCCGATAGGAATGGAGGGCGAAGAAGTGAAATGAAAATGTCGAAAAATGTTTTATTGCAGCGTAATTGAAACAGCTATCTTAACAGAGAAGAGATAGCAGGGTGTCTGGCTTTTAGACCAGTCTATATTTTCGCTGGGAATTAGGGGACCTGGTCTACATTTCCTCCTTTAGTCTAGAATTCGCCATCCCCTCTGAATATTACAATGAAATAAGAAAGAATTCAATCTAAGATACTTGCTTGTTTTAAGAATTGTCATCTATGCTGTAGTTAAACTGTAAATGTTTGAATACAAGTGGATGTTTGAATACAAGTTAATAACTATATCTCACTACAAGAACTTAACAACTATATCTAAATACAAGTTTTTCTTTGACAATACAGCTGCACTTGTCTAAATACAAGTTCATAACTATATCTAAATACAAGTCTTTCTTCACTATACAGCTGAACTTATTTTACAAACTCAAGACCCAATAGCATTAACCTCTTTCTTTTTGCACAAGAACCCAAGCATCAAAGTAACATTTCAAATCCTGTAAAACATTTTTTATGGATAAAATTTTTCCAGGCACCTTTTCTGGTCTGCATTTAATCGTGTCTTCTGATAATTTCTGATAACTACACATCACTGTTGATTCTATTACATCTTGGTCTATAAAACACCTTAAACATTCTTTTTCCTTCTCAGACAAAGTTACAACTACCTCTGACACCACTCCACATGCATCATTTTCATCAGAAAAACCATATATCTTCATTACATTAATGATAAGTAACTTTTAAAATGTCTTTCCCCTAACTACCAAGTTTTCAACAACTCCTTTATCTACAGCAACTGACACAAATCTCATACTGGTCAACATTTGTCCTCAGTTTCCACCTTCTGAACATTTTTATTCTTCATTCAAAACAAAGCTGCCTAATCTGTTTTACTAATTAACTGACATAACATGTTTTGCACTATAATATTGCTTTTTGCCCATCTTTACTGCGATGCTTTTCTATGTTAGTCAGTACCGCGTTGTGGGCCAAACGCTGCCTATCAGCTATTTCTTTATAAGGTCTCTTACTGTGTCCACAGTTGTAGTGTTGTCAACGGTACTTGGATTACCTGCAGCACTGAAGTCCATATTAACAGGTAGTATAGGATGACGTAGAAACTTAACACATAATGGGATGAGTTTCATGCTACCATGTTGGGCAGTACGGTAGGCAGACAGGACTCCATCCAAGTGCTGGATGTCCCAGTTATCGTGGTTTTCATTTACGAATTTTGCAATGGTACGTTCCATTGTCTGGTTGAAACTTTCCTGTACAATGAGCACAAATTGTTGAAATAATAAAATCCTGAATTTTGTACTTCATAAATATGATTCATATATATATATATATATATATATATATATATATATATATATATATATATATATATATATATATATATATATATATATATATATATATATATATATATATATATATATATATATATAAAGATAAAATACACGAAGGAAAGGGAAACACTGGAGTGCTGCGAGGCCTTTCGACTGTCTGTCTGCTAAGTAAAAGACGACAGACATTCGAAAGGCTTCGCAGCATTCCAGTGTTTCCCTTTCCTTCGTGGATTTTATCTTTATTTATATATTCATCACGTTTCATATTTTCGTGATTCAGTTGTACACATACCTACACACACACACACACACACACACACACACACACACACACACATATATATATATATATATATATATATATATATATATATATATATATATATATATATATATATATATATGTGTGTGTGTGTGTGTGTGTGTGTGTGTGTGTGTGTGTGTGTTTGTGTATTATATAAATGGGTACTCACAGAGGCTGGATAACTAGAAACTGAAAATTACAAGGAACTTTAGCATAAAATAATTGCAAAAATATTTAAGGATATCTACAAATAATTGCCACGCGCGCCACGAGAAAAAGGCGCGAATATATAATGACGTAAATACAACCCTGAATTTTGTGTTTCATCAATATGATTCATAAATGAATATTGAAATGCATTCAAATGCATACTGCTGATACATACCTGTAATCCGTTTGTGTGTGGATGGTACGTAGATGCAATTCTATGATCTATGTTAAGTTTCTCACAAATTAGATCATTCAGATGATTCACAAATTCATGACCTTGATCAGTTATAAGTGCTTCAAAACGTCTATATGTGCAGATATCCTGAATCAGAACACTGGCCACTTCAGCAGCAGATTTACATGGTAATGCTTCAGCAATGGGCCAGTTACTAAAATAGTCAGTCAAACCACAAATATACTGGAATATACTGCTTTCCGTTTCTAGATTTTGGGAGTGGCTTAATAAAGTCCACCACCGTCTGTTTCCAGACACCACTGGGAACTGGAACTGAATGCAGTTCAGGGGCTTGCGTTGCTTGTTTATTAGAATTTCTCTGACATTTGTCACACTTAATAATAAACTTCGATCCATCATCTATCATGCCTTTCCAGTAATATTTTTGTGATGTTTTATTGAACGTTTTGTCCCTTCCAAAGTGTCCTCCTGATACTGGATTATTATGACAAGCTTGAATTATCCTTTCTTTATCTTCACTCAACACAACTTTTTTTCGGCATGTTATCAGTTCCAGTCTTTGGTTTATGATATAATTCTTCCTTTATGATTGTTAGACTATATCGGCGATAGAAGTTAAGCCTTTTAGAATATACTAAAACTGTATGAAAAAATACAAGTTGATGTTAGATTTTTTTGGGCATATTTTTTTAGTTGATTAATGGTAATTTCTCAGCTATGTCATAAATTACTTAGTACTAATTTTCAAAGTGATTAATTTAAAGGGCATTTCACATCCGTGTTTCTTCTTCAGGGTCCTACATTTTTCAGTTAATTGCTTGAAAAGAAAAAATGCAAATGAATATAAAAAGGCATTGTTTTGTGAATTTTATGAACTTGATTTATACTAATCGGCATACCCGTCATTTTTTTTCTGATTCTTAAAAATACAGTTCTCCTGAGATTACTGTAGCTACTCCAATTATAAATACTTTATGCAACCGGAGGTTTTACTTTTTAAAACCCTGCATAAATTGTTATTTTTGGCCCTCTTTATATGTGTGATCACACTGAAGTGATAACATAAAGGAGGACTGATTGATGCTAGGCGTAAGTACGAAAGCAGGGCATGATAACAAGGTGAAGCACCTTATGCTCAAAATTTTTGGCACTACAGGTATTTAAAGTATAAAGGAGAGACTGCACGACCACTTGTCTTTCAGTAAAAGTCAGTTGATGAAAGATCAATAAGATTTTAATTAGTATAGAAGAATCATTACAGTTACGTGTTTTTTTTTATTTATTAATCTCTTTAACCACATTAAGATACTATAGACAGTCGGACAACACATTCCCCTGCGGAAAATGTACGTAGATGATTGTATTTTCCTATTAATCCTGGATGTGAAGTATCTAAACTCTAGGTGATGTAATAACCTCTTTAAAAATACTGTTTCGTTAATTGATATATCGCATTATTATTATTTTTAATATTTACTATGAAATTTATATTTAACTGGCTTCAGTATCATCCAAGACTGCCATTAAGCAATAATTTGTAGTGATGCAAAATGCTTTGGAAAATTATGAAACTCATGTTTCCCGATATCAAACGTTGCCTGGTGATGCTCATATCTTTTCCCCCAGTTAGTCTTATAAGGGCTAATAGCAGGCTATTTCTTTAGTAGTCGAGGATAAATATGATTTACATAAGTAAGTGCAAAACATACCACTTTCATATTTTATTAGATCTAGCAAAATAAACATAATTACAGATGGACAAGCCTAAAGTAACAAGAATTCCCAAACAAAAGTAAAATTAGAATAACAAAGATAATAAGAGCAGATGACTAATGGTAAATTAACAAAAGAAATTTTACACGCAGAAACAACAATGGTGCATAGAACTTAAGTGCTGAATAACAGCTATTTTTAATGCTGTGGCCAGTATTTCAGTTCTTTTTTTCATATATCATGGTCATCAACATCATTAAAATTTTAAAGTAAAAGGACTAAAAGACTTCTGGTACAGGGTATCGGACAGCGCCAAAACTAAACAAAATATAAATTTAGAAAAATCTCGATAGTGAATAACGAACAGGTTTGGTGGGGCCACAGCACAAAAGCCACTAACTAATGCCTCGTATATTCAAATAGTTTGTGGAAGATGGCCAGTTGACTAGGCCGTCTATCGGAATGCTTAAACCAAATGACCATTGTCGGAATATGGAAATCAGTAGGTTGCAAATATACCCTTTACGTACCGTGAGTTCACCTTAATATTCTCTCCAATTCCAAAGAACTTCCACATCGACATTTTTATTGCAACTGGTGAGAATCAAGAATCAAGGAGTTTATTTGAATTTATTGTGGATATAATATATATATATATATATATATATATATATATATATATATATATATATATATATATATATACACACACACACATACATATATTTTACATTAAAAGGACACATTTACAGAAATGAATATCTACCTCACATCATGATGGACCCTGGTCTTTTAAATGAGATGCCAAGGCGTTACTAACTTATCTGCAGAAGTCATAAAGTGAGTTTGACCATTATATATATATATATATATATATATATATATATATATATATATATATATATATATATATATATATATATATATATATATACTGTTATCTAAAGGTTTTCCCGGGCAGGCTGCCCTCTGACATTCCAGCGAATTTTACCCACCTTCCCGACCCAGCAGCGAGTAAATTGGTAGTATTTCATTCAAATTATCCTTCGTTGTGAATATGGAGTGCAGAAAATTAATGAACACATAAGAACGTGTTTCACAAAAATTTCAAGCCAGGATCACATTGGTAACAAATGAAAGTTATTCCCAGCAACATTAATCTGGTAGAGTTGTAAAAAAGGGGAATCAAAAGATGGTAAAAATTTTAATAAATGTTTTTCGAGAAAATTTTGAATGGAAGTTGAAGTATGTCAATAAAAATACGTTGACTTTAAGTTACTTACTGTATTACAATAAAGAACATTAACTTTAAGATTTGGAAATAGTCTTTTTCAA
>NC_089771.1:12975383-12977883 GCF_040412425.1 Macrobrachium rosenbergii
GGGGAGAAGTGAAAATCAGGCCATTTTGGCATAGTCAGACTGCGCAACGTAACATGCTATGGCGGAAACTAAGGCATGCAGAGGTACAATTTATCAGATATACGAAGGAGGTGTGAGTAAAAACCCAAGAATCTTAACTTCCGTTTTCCGAGGAAAGAAAAGAAAAGACCGGAAAACAGCTGAAAGATTAATTTTGATGAATTTGATCGTAGTCCGTTTGACGAGGAACTATATTAAGATTTTTGTGCAAGGAGAGTTTACACTCACGATAGTGTATTAGTTGTGTAATCTGGATGAGAATCAAAGGGTAGTTCAGCTTGGATTCAGTAAGATAAGAGCTATTTGAAAATTACGCTAAACGAAACACATAGTCATAAGATAATCTGTCCGTTTTTTGTTTCTTTATGTTAACTAACTTTCCTCACAGTTTTTCCTGTGTTTACAGATATATTAGAATGAGTGATGATAAAATTGTAAGCTAATTGTGAAATGGAGTTTTTGGGTGAATTAAGGGATTTGAGGAGGCCAACACCCTTCCCTTAAAAAAAAAATGAGCGTATTTATTGCTCCACAAGGAACAGGCAAGAGTTCAAAACAAATACGACTAAGGAGAAGAGGCAATGTCGCTACTGGGCTCCATGTTTCTATTCAAAAGAAAACAAATCTAGCATACTGGGTATAAGGTAACTAAAATCTTGTGATCTTTCCATAACTAGCTTCATCTTGATTTGAACTGACTCATCACCCTAGGTATAAGGCTTTATAGGACCAAACTTCAAAACTGAATGTATAGCTTCAGGCCAGCAAATAAATAATAACTTAATAATCTGCCTCTTGTAGTTTTAGATTTTAGAAACTATTTGTTGCTCTACAAGGCTGAAAGAATTTTTTAGTTATTAGGTTTTCGTGGATCGAAGAATACTTCTTGGACCTGGAGAATAACGTGTTACAGGGCACTTGAATACAAGAGCAATATCCCTTGCAACAGTGTCATGGTTGGCTTGATGTGGCCCCGAGTAAAAGAATTTCTTTGCGCACTTCTTTTCAGTCGAGGTTGCGCTCAGACACACTGGCGTTTTGAAAGACCTGTAGGGATTCTATTGCTTCTCTCAAAGGAGAGATCACGGGTTCTTTATAAATGTATCAAAGGTCTCTCTCTCTCTCTCTCTCTCTTCTCTCTCTATATCTCATCCTTGATCATGCAAATAAAAGCACGCTATTTTTCATTCCTCTTATCTTAGGCAACATACAGTGTCTCTCTCTCCTGCTTCATAATATATATATATATATATATATATATATATATATATATATATATATATATATAGAGTATATATATATATATATATATATATATATATATATATATATATATATATATATATATGTGTGTGTGTGTGTGTATGTATACTTGTATATATAATTCCTCTTCCTGCACTTTGTTATGCCATAAACTTCATATTTCTCTCACTATTTCAACTGCTTATTTATAGCTTGTTTAAAATACTGTACAGATAAGATACATAATTCCAATAATAATACAGGTATGAACCTATGTGCATACAGAGAGAGAGAGAGAGAGAGAGAGAGAGAGAGAGAGGAGAGAGAGTAGGAATACTATATAATGGAAAGAAGGAGCGAGGAAGATGGAGAAAATTACTTGTGCAAGAAAAATTCGTACTGTACACAAATATAAAGTGACGCTCCAAAACACTTTCGCAGTTCGTTATATATTTCCAATAACAAGTGCACATCTGCATAAGGGAAACTTACAGGAGAGTGTGGAAAGCCTAGTACTCTCTTATGATATGAATATGTTCTTTAGTTTTATTTTATTTTATTTTCTACAAACATTGTTAAAAATACTTTAAAAGAAAGCAATGGAATAGCAAAAATTAATAAATAAACTAGACTCTAAATAAAGAATGCCTGAACTAATTTTAATTTCCTAAATGACATTAATTTAAACATCTACAATATTTATTTTCTATAAAGACATTAGTACATTGTAAATTATCACTTACATCTGACTGAGTACTCAACGATCATCAAAATAATAACTTCCTGAAATATATTTTAACAAATCTTATCAATCCTTCTAAATCTCAACCTACAGTGAGCTAAGCCTATATTTCGTCATGAATAAAACGAATCATTTAAAAGAAAACACTTATTAAAAACCCCAGATTATTGAAATGAAAAGTTTTGACCTGTTCAATTAAATAAATTTTAACATCAGTAGTACTATTGAAAGCAGTTACTGCATTAGCTACAATAATTTTATATAAATTCTTTTTACTGCGTATGAGTTTCATTTCTTGAAGATGCAGATGAAAATCAAATCTCTTGACACAGTTAAAAATGTTTAATCTTAAACAGCGACAGATACCTAATCCAGAATATCTCCGACTTTCGTTTAGACCATAATGTTTCGAATTACAGTGAAATGTTATGGTCGCCTTAACATTTACTTCCGCTTTTAAAGGTAATTGTAACTAAT
>NC_089771.1:12982883-13015383 GCF_040412425.1 Macrobrachium rosenbergii
CGTGAAAATAACTGAAAGGATACGAAGCTTAAAGGTACATAGAAAATGCCAAACAAAGATTAGCATATGACGTAATGGACGGGAGTGCATTGACACGGCCTGATCTTGTAGAAAGAATAGAGGATTATAGGCTGGGGAAAGGTGTATAATTGGAGGCTGAAGAGGAAGGCGGAGAGGACGAGCTGAGACTGCATAATAGAAGTACAAGAGACAATGGAAAGGGAGTGGTCCTAGCATCCAGGGAAGCATGAGAGGTGAAAAGAAATATTATTCAATGAAATTTCGTGAACTGCTGAAAATCATTTTGTGCACAAGCAAGAATTACTGCTAGGAAGCTTTATACAACCGGTTTATCCACAGTTCACCTGTTAGAGTATAACTACGTTAGTGACCATTGGCCTCTGGCTTTCTTTTATCTTAGGCAACCCTACTTTTCTGAAACGGCCCAATGCCGAATTTATATATATAGTTATATATATATATATATATATATATATATATATATATAGTATATATATATATATATATATATATATATATATGTGTGTGTGTGTGTGTGTGTGTGTGTGTGTGTGTGTATGTGTGTTTTAGCATGCTTGGTAGCAAGACTGTCCTGAATTAAGCTCCTAAATCTCTTGAGTTTTTGAAGCTCGTATGTTGGGGCTTGCCCTCAAGGCGACACAAAAGTTTTCCCCAAGTCTCTGACCACCTCAGTATGACAAAGTTTTAATAAGAATATATTTAAAAAGTGTGTAGGTATAATTTTTCACTGCAGGCCATCCTCTCTTTTCTAAGATAATTGCCATTCTTGGGAACAAACATTTCATTTTTTTCCTGTTTCCACGGTGTATATGATGCAAATTATGGTCATTATTAATACTATACCTTTTTCTTATTTATCTTGGAGAGATAGAAACATTTCAAGAATATAAAGAAAATACAAATTCCAAATTTTAAAACTAGACAACAATATATCTTCTCCAGAATTGATGTTATATACAAAAAGTAGATATTATAAAACGTCATGTTGGCACGAAAGCTATGACGTCGAGCAAAACATTCTTCACTTCTAGTAAACATAATGGCATGGATTCCAAATTAACGTTTAGCCCTGCTTCTTCACTCTTCTTATGAGACATCTTGGTATTCTGTAAATTTTATCTTACGCAGCAGCGTAATGAAACAGAAGAAAAGTTTATAAAAATATTTTTCATTTTTTGTCAAATTATGAGGAGTACGAAACTAATTTTTATTCTGAGACTTCAATATTTTTTATACGTATCTTCGATATTAGAATTATTGAGAATGGAAAGGGAATGTGCCTTACGAGTATAAACAGCCTTCTGCGTTATTTTAAACATTATCAGCATCATCATCTTCGCTTCCAATGTTGTGAGACAAAATGGACTCCTTAAGTGTCGTGAAGAAATTAGATATTAATTTAAAAGTTTTTTCTGCACTAAATTGTTTCCTGGCTATCGGGAAAAATAAGTACTTCATCATCAGTTTGAAATATTTCGTTATAATGTATCTTAGACTGTTTTTTTTTAATTCCTTTAAAGGAGAAAAGTATTCTTGAAGACAATCGCGTACTGGTAAAAGTTTAGTTTAAAATTTTAAATAATAAGAAATATTAAATATCGATAACTGCAGCTTAAAATCATATCATACGTTTCTTTGTAAATCGATGACGTATATGAATTTTCAATATCTTTAAAGAAAGTGGAAAAGGATGAGAAATAATAGAAAATTCTCCTGCACCTGCATGAACGATATTGAGTCGTGGGCAAAGCTTCCTTTTCCAGGTGTCAGCAAAGCCAATCGAAGTTTGAGAAAAGAGGATCTTGGTAAATGACCTTCAGAAGTTCGATCAGGCAACATTCACAGGTCAAACCTTTTATCATTCTTATTCAGAAGTCGTTATTTTTGTTGAAATTGGCTCACCGGCCTTAGATCCGTATCAAAAATTTATATAAAAGAAAAAAATAATACTTTCCTATATCCGAGAAACAATATAGTAAACTAATCTAAAAGACTATTTGCAATACTTTAGATATGCCTTTTACTAGTGCAAGTATTTTTGAAACATTCCAGTAGGACTGACATTTTTTGATATATAAATTTTTTAGTGTAGATCTATTATGGACACTCGTGCACACATATATAAACATGCAAACATGAAAGAAAAATTATTCAAGCACAGAAATAGATGAAACCTGCGTGCTGATATATATATATATATATATATATATATATATATATGATATATATATATATATATATATATATATATATATGATATAAAAAGGCCCATAAAACACTATTTAAACGTTGCAACCATATATTTCGGTCACTTGCTTCTGTGCCCCTGTTCACTGGTAGAATATGGACAGATGAAAAGTTACAAGGGTATATATACAAAGCATATATAGGTGTGGCATTAAGTCTCCGATGGTATGTTGAGACTGCTTCTAAGAAGGAGGAGAATAACCACCCTAGTGGTTTTTGGCCTCATTAACTCCCGTTTGGCGACGATTCTGGAGGTCGTATTCTCTGGGCCACCTTCTTCAGAAACGGTCTAAGGATTAAAGCGTCGATGTCGTCTGATTTCCAATGTCCTCCTGACAAGTTCATATTGTTGGTTTGATTGATGATAGCAGATTCCAGCATCTTTCTTTTGTACGGACAGCTACTTTGAAAACCAGCTCCGCTCCCCACCTTATGGAATGGCCAGTGTCTCTGATATGTAGGAAAATCCCCTGAACTCCGGAAGCATGTCTTACCGACCTTTTGTGCTCTATTATTCTTTGCGAGAGCTATCTACCTGTCTCCCCCATGTAAACCTCACTACAGTTACTGCACGGTATCTTGTAAACTCCGGCTTTTCTCCTTGTTATTTAAGTATACGTTAATGAGCGAGCTCCTGATGGATTTGGGATAATGGAAGATGAAAGGATTGTTAGCCTGAGTTGTTCTGTGGCTTTTTGATGTTTTCGTCGTGACGGGTAGCTTTATTTTGTTGTTAAAATCTATTTGTCTGTTGTGAGTGTGACCTTTGTAGTATATTTTATTCGCTTTGTTAATAGCCTTCTCGATAATGTGGGGTGGGTAGAGCAGTTGCGTTAGGCGGATCGTGTTGAATTCTTTGTCTAGGTACCCATTTGAACATATTCATTCATGTGCAAACTATCAAAATGGCTCACAGTCCTCTGTCTAAGCAGGCGAAGGCCTTGTCAGCTTTTTAGCAACACAGGAAGGTTTATTTGAAGCGAACTTATGCCGTTCGGTATGCAGAATGCTGCTGCAACTTTTCAAAGGTTGATGAATACTTTAGTTCATAATTTAGAAGGGTGTGTCGTCTATATTGACGATTTAGTAATTTATAGTGATGACTGGGACACACTGAAACATAAAATTAGAGCATTGTCTGAAGTTTTGAAAAAGCTGCTGGGTTGGTTATTAATTAAAAAAGTGAGTTTGCAAAAGCAAAGGTGGTATATTTGGGTCACGAGGTTGGTTGCGGTCAGGTAGCTTCCAAACAGGCTAATGTTGAGTCTATTAAGAATTTAGAAATCCCCAGGTGTCGGAGAGAAGTCAGAAAAATTCCTTGGTTTGGTAGGCAATTACCGTAGATTTGTTAAGAATTTTTCCGACGTTGCTGAGCCTCCGACTAATTTGTTACGTGAGAGTTGGACTAACGAGGCGCAAAATGCGTTTGAACAAATGAAACAGTTCTTAACTAATTTTCTTATTTTGAAAGACCCTGATTTTGACATTCCATTCTCGCTTGCCACTGATGCAAGTGATGTTGGTGTGGGAGCGGTGTTTCTACAGAAAGACGAACCCGGAATTTTTCATCCTGTTGCGTTCTTTAAAAAAAAAAAAAAAAAGTACCCTGCTCAACATGATATTCAACAGTGGAGAAAGAGAGACATTAGCTTTAGTTTTGGCTGTTAACCATTTTCAGGTTCATCTTTCTTCAACAGGTTCTCCTATCAGAATACCAGCAGACCACAATCCGTTAGTATTTCTTAATAAGCTTAGAAATAAAAACCAACGATTAATTCGTTGGGGTCTCTTGCTACTGGAATGGAATCTGGAATTTACCTACATTCCAGGTAAAAATAATACTGTCGCTGATGTCTTGCCACGCATTCTTGAATAGAGACATATAGGTAGGAAGTGGTTACAGGAGGTCGTGCAGGTAATCAGATAGTCTCTGTATCGTTCTAATTACGGTATGTGTGCTGAGGGAGTAAGTTTATGTATGGGTAAGTGAGGGGAGGTATATTTAGTGTGTAATAACCTTATTTGTAATTTTTCGTCGTTTTGTCTGTGGCAATGTAATGGTGTAATAGTTTTAAATCTTGGCTTAAGGTTTACTTAAGATTAATGTTAATCGTGAGATGAAATTGTCATTACTTGTTTGATAGGGTTTGTCTTAGGTTAAGGTTGACGTAAGATTGTTTATTATGAGTTGAAGCGGTTGTATAATATTTATTGATCAGGTGATTTAGGTTCAAGGCTTGTAACTATGCTTCCCTGCTTTTTGTGCGTGTTTGTCTTGTGCAGGGGAAGCCCGTGCTGGTCTTCTCTGTGTCGTTCTGGGTTGGTGTGTGTAGTGTTTTTACAGGACGCTCTATAATAGTGAGTGCAGTGAATCACTGGTACAAAGACAGCGTTGTTTGTGGAGAAAATGTTATGGCCTAAACTTAGAAACCCGGTTGGCGATATTAAAGGTTTTAGTGCAATCTCAATGTTTAGTTCTTGTTCAGTGAACTATTGAGTTATGGAGGTAGTCTGTATGTTTTGGGTTGAAAACCCTGACAACGTGTTAGTATTGATATGTGGTATTAGCGGCATTTATACGTACGTAGGTTGTTAATTGTGAATCTGCTAGCCTTTGTTCTTGCCACCCCACTTTTGAGATTTCAGGAATTTTGGTTTGTAAGCCAAGTCCAGTATGTTTTATTTTGAAGTGTTTTGTGATAATGCGTCTTGTAAATAATATTATTAGGTTTAAGGTCCTGTGATACGTAGAGTACTATTTTGCATTTACATTTGTAAAGTGAGTGAGTGGGTTTTGATTTTTATTAATTAAGGGTATTTGTTATTCATTTGATTTATGTATTTTAAGAGGTTCATGTGTTATTTCTGTCTAGTGGTTATGTATTAAATACTAAATGGTTTTTGTCAGAGTTTGTTTATCCACTTGAATCCTCCTGCTCACATTGTGGTAATCGCACGATTCCGCCCATTGTGGACTTCGTCGCTGTTTTAGCGAATTTTGAATCTATTATTGACAGTACTGAGTGTGTGGTGGTCGAAGCAGGCCATTGATATATATATATATATATATATATATATATATATATATATATATATATATATATATATATATATATATATATATAATCAACCAATCATCTAATTAACAAGTTATTTAAATCGGATCGATTCACTGGATAATCGATTTAAGTCTATACCCGAATATTCAAAACTGGAATCATCTCTTTCGGAACTATAGAACGATTTGTTTACAGACATATCTGGTACATTTGTCTATAACTGAAAAACATAGACACCAATTCCTTTTCAAGAGTCTTCTAAATTTGTGTAATATTCTCTCATTCCTTTTTCTTCGGAATTTCCTTTACCTCAACTATCTACACGAAGAGGAGATTCGTCGTAAGATATCCTAATTACACGGACGAAGAATCTAGCACTAATACTTATAATCCCGTTGGGCACCTACTTTGCTCGTATTTTCCCTTACCTGATTTACTAACGTGGGCCAACACTTCACCTGTTTGAACAGCTTGGGCTAAATTATGCAAGAAGCAAGGTAGGTCCAATTGGGCTTGAAAGTTGCATTGCCACCTTTTCCATATTTTTATTTATTGTTAAAATTTGAATTTATTTTGAAATGATTTAAAAGTTTTGTGGATGATAATCAGTGCTTTAAGGTGTGGCTTTACTTGCTTATTTATCATTCGACATGGTAATTATCTATGTATTTATACGCAATTATTTGTACACAAAATCCATCCAAATTACCTTCTGTGTGTGTGTGTGTGTGTACAGTATGTGCACAAGACCTAAGAACAGTTCATTATATTCCTGCATTCTTCTCCTTTTGTCGTTTCATTCCTTATTCATGGATACTTAGCCTAATAATCTGCCAAAGGCTCCCAGTAGAGCTAAGAAAACGAGGACAATGTTGCTCCAAATGATGTTACAGAGCACAGGCCCTCATGCCAAGTGGGTTAGCGCAGGAAAATTCGTCCTCCAACGCATTTCTCAAGTCTCGGTCTGACCAAGATTCGTTCTGAGGTTTCCAGGTTATTACGAGTGTTTTCCAGTTTTCATTGTCTTTAGCGGAATCTTCTGGGATGTTGTTTTAAAACTATCATTAATTTTTCTCGTTTAATGCTTCCAAAATATATTTGTCACAAGGAAATCTTTTTAGGTGTCCATGGAAATTGAAAAACTTGGTGCGTTTCCTCAGGACATTTACCAGAAGGAGCTTATTTCCAAAATGTTTAACAATTTCAACATAAATATTATTTCACAATTTTTAAAATGCAACTAAACATTTATATAATTAAAAATATAAAAACCTCATTGTATAAATGTTGCTCAATGGTACAAAAGACAGTCGTTTCAAAATGTTTAACAGCTTCAACATTCATTATAATTTCACAGTTTTCGAAATGACAAATAAACATTTGCATAACAATAATATAGGACATCAACTTCAAATGTTTCTCAATGATACAGAGGTGGTCAGGAGGACAGAAAAACGTTTGCCTCTTTCAATGAGGTCAGTTGCCAGCGGAACATCCATAATTGGTCTCTTTTCAGAGACTTATCTCTTTGAATGAGCTTGTTTGCGACTTTTTGACAACCCCAGTGGACATAAGTGAGCTCAATTACATCAAGAGAGAAGGTACAATTTCAAGATGCCCAGGCGATTTTTCTGCTTGCCTTTGTCTGTGCTAAGCTGCTGCTCCATGGCCAAAATATGATTTATGATTGAATGCATACTATTATCTTGAAGGAATATATACACAAGTTATATTTTCTACGGTTTCTCTTTATCAGAATCTCCTTATGAGGAAAAACGTATGTGATGTAAAAATATTAAGATGTGTGATGACCCACCTAGTATTTTTGTATTTATCCCGGAAAGTCTTTTATTTCCACCATTATGATACTGCCAGCTCCCTCTCTCTCTCCTTCAGATATATATATATATATATATATATATATATATATATATATATATATATATATATATATATATATATACACACACATATATATATATATATATATATATATATATATATATATATATATATATATATATATATATATATATATATATATATATATATATATATATATATATATATATATATATATATATATATATATATATATATACATATACATACATACATACATACATACATGCATATATATATATATATATATATATATATAAATATAAATATAAATATATATATATATATATATATATATATATATATATATATATATATATATATATATATATATATATACTGTATATATAAAATGTTTGTGTATATATATTATATATGTACACATATGTATGTGTGTATTTATGTACGTTTTTGCCAATGCTATAATTCATTAATTCTGGTTTCTATGCCGCAGTTTTGTAAAGAAACAAAACATTATGACTGTCCTCTCTGTCTAATCCCTAAAAATTAACATGCGTATTATTTTTCTTGTTTCCTGTTAAAAAAACTTTTTCCTGACAGTTTTGAAAATGGGGAACAGATGTGTCCCAGTCAATTACTAGAAGTTTCCCCCCCTTTTTACAAAAAGGCAATTGGACGAGGCTTAGTCGATGAACAATGAACAATTGGAGGGACAACATTTTTATTGTTCCCTGGCTAAAAATTGAGTTTCCAATCTCCATTCTATATTATACCATGCTTTCTTTTCTTGCACATACATTTTTTTAAATAGTGGATGAACGGAACAGATGTGGTAACTGTTATAGAATCATAAGATGTGCACAGAAAGTATATATATATATATATATATATATATATATATATATATATATATATATATATATATATACATATATATATCATATTTATATATATATACATATATATATATATATATTTAGATATATATATATATATATATATATATATATATATATATATATATATATATATATATGTATATATATATATATATAATATGTATATACATATATATTATGATTATTTAGTTTCATGAATCTTTTTATATTATTATTGTTGTTGCACTTTTATGCATGCCATCAGAAATGTCTTATAATATATATATATATATATATATATATATATATATATATATATATATATATATATATATATATATATATATATATATATATATATATATGTATATGTGTGTATATGTGTGTGTGTGTGTGTGTATAAGACATTTTTATGTCATGGTGTGAGTGTATGTAATAAGACATTTTATGTCAATAATAATAATAATAATAATAATAATAATAATAATAATAATAATAATGATAATAGTATAAAAATCTATTTTGGAACCTAATTAATCATAATAAAAACTCAACGGCAAAAACAATAATTGACACCCTTGAACTTAGGATCGTCTTCAAAACCAGTGACAGGAAATCTTTCAAGCATATTTGTCAATAAACTAGAGAGATATTAATAAACTAACCAAGAAGACCCCTCTAACATAGAAAAGCCAAACTTTCTGTCAACTCTTCCTAGAATACACGATATCTCAATTGTATAATCCGTACAACGGCCACCGTATGATAGGAAAGTTGATAGAGAAAGTTCGAGGAAGAGACTGTAGTAATGTTGAGATAGAATGCATATACATCTATGTACTGTACATATGCCCATGTACACACATACATATATATATATACATATATACATATATACACATATAGACACATATGCATGCACAAACACATACATATACAAATTTACTTACATACCAGTGAAAGACTAAAATTATAAATATATTAAACATTAGACTAAGAGTATGGATATAATTGTAAATAAGTAATTGTATGATAAATAATTACAAATTATTTTAAAGAATAACTAAGGATAAATGAAAAATAAATAAAATTATATAGCAAAATAAATAATGATAAACAAGTGAATAGAACTAAATACATGTGAGTAAAAATAAAAAAATGAAATAAAAAAATAAAATAAGGTCAGTTGCTGTGAAGATGTAGAGCTATGGGTTGCCTGTGCTGATTCAGGAAAGGTCTCAGTGGAGGTGGCTGGTTGCATCTGTCTGAAAAGAGGTACATAACAAGAGAGATATTCTGCACAAGGTTAGTGTGTATTGCATGAGGCCTGTTACTGTTCACCTGGGTGGTGGATAGGAGCAGAGGAATGCTGAAAATTCTTCAATGTTTTCAATTATGTGTGATACCAGTTTGGTGTTAGTTAGCGGGGCCTCTGTGAAATTCCGCCTCAGTGGAGAAAGTCTCCGGGCAGTGCAACAGGTAATGATCTAGTGGTTGATCCACTACTTGTTTACAGTATGTGCATGCTCTGTCTTCTGGATTGATTAACTGCCAGGTGCACATATATCCTAACCGTAGTCGGGTGATGATGACTGCGAGTCTTCTGGGTGTGTTCCTGGAAAGAGAAAACTTTGTAATTTGGTGTTTTCTACATACCATTTTGCAGACCTGGATCCTTGGAGAAGTACCTGACGAATTTCGCTGTGGGCTTCATTTTGGCAGTACCTGAAAATATTTTGTTTCATTTGTGTGAGGGACTGATTTAGGCAATACTGATTGTATTGCATTGTAGAGTGCTTTTTGCAAGTTGATCTGCCTCTTCGTTTCCTACGATTCCTATGTGACTGGGAATCCAATTTAGTGTCACTTGCCTTCCATTGCTCTGATGAGCGAAGGCTGCAGCTTTTATGCTGGTTAGGATGTGGACATTTTCAGTGTGTGACTGATTCTTTATGGCAAGAATTGCACACTTTGAATCGGTGTGGATTGTCGTGTTTCCTGCCTGGTTTAGAGAGTCCTCTAGTGCCTTCTGGATGCTGACTAGTTCCGCTTGCAGGGTGGAGGCATTGTTTGAAAGTCTCCAGCTAGCTTTTAGGGAGGAGGAGACTACTGCTGCAGCTGCAGCTGGTATATTCCGGTCCACTGACCCATCTGTGTAGTAGACATTGGGAGCAGATGTGTTGTTTATGGCTGTTTGTGCTGCTTGTCTGAGTTGTGCTGGAGAGCAGTGTTGCTTATTTGCTGGGAGAAGAGTGAAATGGAATTTGAAGGGATGGGCATCCAGGAGGAGGCTCAACATAGTTGTCGCTGGGTGTTTCCTCTTAGTTGCAGCAGCAGCTTCTTGCATGTTGACCCTTCTCAGAGTGGCGAGGAGGTTCCCTACATAATTCCTGGGAGGACTGAGTTCCTCATGCAGGTTTAAGATTCTGGCTATTTTGTTCCTCAAAGGGCAATCCCTACCACTTTTCAAGGTTTTGACTATGGTGAGGGCATTTTTCTGATAAACTCTGGATGGGAGAGGGAGAAGGTTGGTTTCTGCTCTGAGTAGGCAGAGTTTTGTCCACATTGGGACCCCTGCAATGATTTTCATTGCATTGTTTTGAATCACTTCAAGTTAGCAGACCTGAGGTTGTGTCATCTTTGTGAGCACCAGTGCCGCATATTCCACTACAGAGCGGGTGGTTTGAAAGTAGAACATTCTAAGTAAATGACTTGATGCACCTTGGCGAAGTGAAGTGATTCCTCTCATCGCATTTAGGCGACATATGGTCTTCTGCTTCAAGTGTTGTATTTCATTTGTCGGTGAGAGTTTGTGATTTATATTCACTCCCAGGTACATGAAGTCACTCACCCATTCTATGGGTTTTCCCATGATGGAGAGATTATTGGGTGGGCATGTGTGTTTGATGGCCATAGCTTTAGTTTTGTTCGTGTTGATTTTGAGGCCAAGTTCTTTGCACTTACCTTCAATCAGGTATAGTGAATGCTGGTTTTTTTGCAGTTGAATGTCTCCTGGTTGCTGGGGCATACCAGGCAGACATCATCTGCATAAATGAAGATTTCTACTCCTTTGGGTAGCTTCAGTGTAGCAAGATTTTCCATGAGGACATTGAAGAGAAAGGGACTAAGTATTCCTCCCTGTGGCGTCCCATTTTCATGTTCAATGAACTCAGAGTAGGCTCCTTGAAAATAGACTCTTGCTTCTCGATTCTGAGTGTACTTTTGTTTCCATGCCAAGAGATTTCCCTTTATGCCTTTTTGAGCAAGTGAGGAGAGTATGACAGTGGAATTTGCCAACTCATAGGCTTTCTCGAGGTCAAGGAAGACAATTAAGGACTTCTTTTCATTTACTGTGGATAGGACATCAGTTATGCATTCTTGGGTCCCAATTCCCTTTCTGTATGCATAGATACGTGGATGTAGAGGGCCTGCTTTCCAGAGTAGTCTGTTGAGGACCATCCTCTCAGCTACCTTTCCAGTGCAGCTAATTAAAGCAATGGGTCTGTAGGTGCCTGGTTGTTTAGGTTTGGGAATTGGGTTTATGTCCTGCCGGTTCCATTTCCTCGGTCTGACTCTTTCGACGTAGGTTTTGTTGACTATCATTAGGTATACTGTCTCTGCAGCTTCGCCCATATTCTTGAGCATGCTGTAGGTTATCAGATCAGATCCAGGTGCAGTATCCTTTGCTTTGTGTAGTGCAAGGTTTAGTTCCTCCATGGTGAAGGGAGTGTCTGTTTGGTCATGGGTGTTGCAGGCTTCTAGTACACTTCTGCTTCTGATAGGTTCCAATGCTCTTAGGCATTGCCGCGTGTTGAGGGAGAGGTTGACAGTCTTTGTTCTGTCGGTGAAATGCTGGGTGACTCTATCCGCTTCACTTTGTGGGTCAGAGTGCGGGACATTTATGAATTTCTTTTTGCCAGAGACTTTGCTGAACCAGTTCCACAGTTTGGTGATGGGTGTGAGGTGGTGCACTTGTCCGCACCACTGGAACCAGGTTTCTTGCCTCACTTCTTTGGATACCTGAGTAGCGTGAGCTGAGACTTCAGTCAGTGTGGTACACAAGCTGTCAGTTCTGTATCTTCTAAAGAGTTTCCTCACTCGGTTTACTCTTTTGTTCATCTCCTTTATCCGAGAGTTGTAGTACCAGGCATCTTTGTGGTTTGTATTTGTGGTGGGGTATTTCTTCTTTGGCATGGACACTCTGGCAGCACTAGTTATGTTGTTGCAGAAATCTTGTAGAAATGTGCAAACTTCCTGTGGAAATTGATTTATGTATTCTGTAGACCAGGTGGTCATGTGATTTTCAAAGGAATTCCAATTTGCAAACTCAGGGTTCCATCTTGGAGGGGGGAGAGGAGGGGGAGGGAGCCTCCTTAACTGTAGCTTTGTCTGCAAGGCAAAGTGGTCACTGGTAAGAACAGGGTGCAGATTCCATGTTGCTCCTTCTTGCAGGTTCCTGGAGACCAGAGTGAGGTCCAGCCTGCCACTGTGTAGATGTGTGGGCTCATTACAATTGTTCAATAATTTGACTTCTGGGAATTCCTGGAAAAGAAAGTGCAGGTGGCGTCCTGCAAGGTTTGTTTGTTGTCTGGACTTGAGGAAGGGGTGATGCACATTGAAATCACCTGTAATAAGGGTATTTTCTCTGGAGGCTGCACCAAAAAGTGCATCTGCTTCTAGGGTGCTATTTGGTGCTCTGTAAATATTGTGGATTTCAAGGGTTGTGCCCTCTAGAAGGATTTTAATGCTCAGCGTTTCTGCTTCTAGCCCACAGTCTATGCTTGGAATCTGGGAGGAGGGAATACTGTTTTTGACCAGTGTTAGGAGCCCTCTTTTAGTGTCGGTGTGAGGTGTTCGGTATGCAGTGTATCCTTTGAAGGAAAATGAGAGGTTTGGTCTGAGGAGTGTTTCTTGCAGAGTGATGATATCATAGTTTCCTAGGGATGTTTGCGACTTCAGCAATGCAAATTTGGTACGTACATCGAGAATGTTCAAGAGAATGTTCCATTGAAGCATTTCCAGCAGTTCTCTGTTATCACTGAGGGGAGAAGATGGGTTTATGTCAGAGCTGTTGGTGGAGTCAGTGTCACTGTCTGTGTTCATGAATTGGATGGTAAGGTCAATACTTTATTGAGGATTTGAGTTCGATGGCTTTTTCAGTAAGGGTTTGGTCAAAAGGGATATGAGCTAATTCAATGAAGGCAGTCATGACGTTTTTCATGAGGTGTATCATCTCGTCCTTGTTGAACCTCCATTCAGTCTTTGGGTTGTCTGTATCGCAGTCTGTGATGATACGAGTGCATCTTGTGTAAGGAGGTAGAGGAATATCTGAGGCATGTTCTGTTGAGGGGACAGGGGTGTCCGGAGAGACAGGGTTGTATGGTTCAGGGGAGTGGGTAGGGATGGAGGGTGTGAGACGAGAAGGAGAGGTTGGAATGTAGGGAGAAGGTGACATATCGACTGGGGAAGGAGAGGGGGTAGCTTGGGAGGGGGGTGTGATGGGTTTGGGGGGAAGGGTAGTGTGGGAGGGGGAGGAAGAAAACCTTGCTGTCTATAGTGTCAGGGGTTGTCTCTGTGGTTTTGGAGGAGGGGAGTTTTGAGGAAGTGGTCTGGGAAGAGGAGGATAATGATAGGAAGGGGTTCGTGCAGGTGGAGTCGGGGGAGGGTTTTGTCCTTTGTCTTTCATGCGTGCAATGCGCTGGAGCCGGGCGGGACATTTCTTCTGCCAGGCATGGTGTTTTCCTTTGCAGTTAGGACAACATGCGAGAGTTGGGAGGACAGCTTTGAATTTGGCTAGGCAGGCTGTTGTTGGGTGTCGGCGGCTACATATGCCGCGGATTTCGACCCCTGTGCAACGTTCCTGGTGGTGCCCGAATCGATGGTACTTGAAGCATCTCAACGGTTCTGGGGTGTAGTCTTCCACTGGGAACAGTCCCCAGATTCCTAGGTTGACCTTAGAGGGTATGGGTCCTTTGAAGGTGCATATCACCTTTCGAGTAGGGTGGTTCGACCTTGTGCTAATGCACCTCTCTACACTCATGATGAAGGGCTGGTTTTCAAGGGGGGTGAGTTGCAGCTCGGTTGGGTAGTTGCAAACTACGGCTTTCATCAACCGTTCTGCAGGGTCAAGCAGAACAAGCTCTGGGGTGTTTTTTAGGAATTCAACTGTTTCCTTATTCTTTGGGGTGATTGTGAAATTCCCCTTCAGGTTGGGCCTGGCTGTCATACTTAGTGATGGGTTTGCAGTTTCTAGGGCAGCTACTTTTGCATAAGAAAGTGCTCTAAATTTGGGCAGATTGTTATCACATGATTTTGTCATTAGTTTATTCTCAGATTTTGGGACATGCTGAAAAGATATATGGTGTACCTTTATATTTCTTTTTTTCCTCTGAACTGTTGTCCAGAAACCTTCGTTGTCTGAAGTGGGGGGCTCCTCAGTCGTGTGCTGATTTAGGTGCTGAATCTTCTACAGCTGGGGTTCTCACGGCAGTGTCCATTTCCACAGGAGTTGGGGTTATTTCGTTGTCGGATTCGTCAGAGTCCATGATCCTTCTCCTGGCGGGGTCTGGGGATGTGGGGAGGGTGAGGGTGGAGCGGGAGACTGATCTCTTCCTCGACATCTTCCCTGTTTGGAAGAGGTAAAAGAAAAAAAAACACACCCACACAAAACCACTACACGAATTGTAAAATGTCTGTTGTTCACTGTTCACAAAAGTTCGTTTTCTTAACACAATTTCACAAGTCACTGGAATTTCTCCGACACTCAAATCGTCGGAGAAATCGCGGGTCAAATTCGGTGCTGAATGATTATCCTTGGCTGGTAAGGCACGATGTCGCACAACACAGCAGTGGGAGTCCATTGTATGATGAATCCTGGTTGATGGTCGCATTGTGTGGGACGCTCGTCGTGGGTCTCCTGGTAGCTGTAGGAAGAAGAAAGGTCTCTTGCGTAATGTTCAATGATGGTCTTTCTTTTCCTATATGCAAGGCTTCCAAGAGGCGCAGTCGACGATGGTCTGGTGCTTGATCTATAATGTCGACGTTCGGGATAATGTCTTGTCGTTTTTAATTCTCTGGTTGTGGGCAGTTTTTGCATGACTGAAGATTGCTCCCTCTTGGGTATGGCAGGACATTCTCTTCGAAAAACGCCCCTGAGCATATAGATCTCTTCTATAGAGAATTCTTCCATAAGAATTACAAAGATGACGAGCACGCCTTCCGAAAAATCATAGAATAGAACATCAACACCACCAACCCCGAGAAGAAGGTCAGCTTAGTAATTTATTACAAGAACTGAAAAACAAGCAGTTTGTTGATGAAGAACAATCTAGCCACCCCTAGAGGAACCCTCTCAAGAAAACCAACGTAGTTTACAGTTGTTTCTGCCACGTTCGAGGATGCTTCGGCAGTTACATCGGAATGATAATGATGCGTTTTTCAAACCAGAGAATTAAACGACAAGATATTATCCCGAACATCGACATTATAGATCAAGCGTCAGACCATCGCCGACTGCGCCTCTTGGAAGCCTTGCATATAGGAAAAGAAAGACCATCATTGAACATCACGCAAGAGACCTTTCTTCTTCCTACAGCTACCAGGAGACCCACGACGAGCGTCCCACACAATGCGACCATCGACCAGGATTCATCATGCAATGGAGGTGCCTATCAAAATTTCCCTGCTCCTTCCCAGCGATGCAGCGCTCACATGCAAAACAGACCATCGACGCACGAAATGCAACTTAGAACGAGAAGGAATGCCAGCAGGCCTCCAATGATCATTCAGCGCCGAATTTGACCCCGCCCACCACTCATATCAAAGCTGATCTAACCCGTTACTCATTTAGTTCGTCTTCACCAACGTCCTGACGACGACCACGGAGGTGGTTGAAAGTGACGAAGCATGTAGACTACAAAATATACAAGATATAAGCAAGATATATTTTCATAAAACAATCTTTGGCAAATATCCCAATTTAGGCAAATATGAATATTGGAATTCCACTCACCAACCTACTGTAGCTGAGCCAGAAAAACGAATTGTCAGGAGAATTGAAAAAACCATGTATAAGCTTAATTCGTTGAAAACTGCCATTATTTTCAACAAAATAATAATAATAATAATAATAATGAAGAAGAAATAAATGAGGCAAAAACGGAGACTATGAATGAAAAACGGGCTAGAGTTCGAGAAGCAGAGGCTGAAGGAGTATGTGAAGAGTGTGGAATTTCTAGTCTTTTGTCAGTGTGTATTAGTTGCTTTGCAAAGGCGGGAAGAGGGAACAAAAAGTGTGGGAAGGTGAGGAAATGAGAAGTTAGTGAATGAAAGAAGATATAGTTTTAGGTGCAATTGCAAGGCAAAAGGAGATGGTAATATACAGGAATACAGGATTTTAGAGACAAAAGAAGCCATGTAATCAACAAAGGTGGTGAGCAAAAACTTTAGGGAGAAGAGCTGTTCTACATGGAAGGAAATGCAGAAAGTGAGAAAATGAATTTTACAATGAAAAAAAGCAAATGGGGAGATTCTGTCTGATGAGAATGTCGTCACAGGTCAGTGACAGAAAACAGAAGTGAGGAAGAGGTGAATGATGCAAGAGTGGAATAGGCCACTGTAAATTTGAGAATGTTTGTGGAAAATATTGTTGAGCAGATAAGGAAATCAACAATAAGGATGAATAACTGTGGGTAAGGAATGTCTAGATGAGGAAAAGATTCAGAGAAAATCTTTATTCTTTTAAAAGGACACAGGTGATCAAGGACAATGTAAGAAACATAGGGGCATAACTTTATTTTGCATATCAAGAAGGTGTACGGTAGGATTTTAATTGAGAACTGAAAACAAATGAAGAAAAAATTAATAGGAGAACACTAGGTTTTACAAAGGGAAGTGAGTGTGTGGATCAAGCATTTGTTATGAAACAGTTTTGTGAGAGGTTGCAGATAGTGATAAAAGTTTTTATGATGTATGTGAAACCTGCATTATAGCTTGCAGGTGGGAGAGTGACTGGTTTGTTGTAAAAATGTGTCTGCGACAATGGCGTGTCATGTCTCCATGACTGTTTATTATAACTGAGGATGGAGTGATGTAAGAAGTTATAAGATAAGAAGTAGGGTATGACTGGAGTGGTAAATTACTAATGCTGGAAGATGATTGACTGGGAATAGTGAAGTGAAACAAATGATGGTAGACAAGAGGAGTAGTAATCCAAACAATAAGTAAATCAAGGTGGGTAGCTGGATGTGTTTGAGAAACTGATAGGTGACTCTGAGTGTCTATGAATATCATCTGAAATGCATGAAGGGATTGTTCAACCATATTTCTTCTTTGGAACTGAAGTATGGATGTTGAGTGCGAGTGAAAGGCAAATGATGGAAGCTAATGAGATTAAATACTTACATAGTAAATGTGGCATAAGAACTGTAAAGGTGAAAAATGGGGGGATATACAAGAGTAATTAATGGGTTACCATAGGTTAAAAGATGGGCTGTAAAGCATTGAGATGATCCTGTGTTGTACGAATAAAGGAAGAAAATAATTTGAAACAGGCTGGAAGTGTTAGGAGGAAGGAGGAGAGGAAGACCTAGAAAGGGGAGGTTAGTTTGATATAGGTGTTGTGAACGAGGAGCTAAAGCAACTAGGAAGTAGGAGAGTGCAAGGCAGAAAAAGGTGAATTGCTCCCTGTGCTGTGTGTAGATCGCTCGAGATGTTACTGGTGAGCCTTTTGTGTACATGTATAAATCGACTCATGTTATGGACGTTTTAATCACTGGGTTTCATCAGAGTTGGCATATATGGCTTATAAACTAGCTAGAACGTGATGCGAGCAATGGATGATCAAAATGGATTAGAAATATTAAAATCCAGCTGACATAACATGGTCACGATTTTACACATTTTTATAGAACATACGATAATGTATATAAAGCCTGCGTTCTGACAATACTTCGAAATTATCTAGGGAATAGCGCGATACATATTTAATGATAACTGAAACAATTCATGTTAGCCCCACATCATTTCGGTTTCTAATTGTTCGGGCTACTGTGCAAAATTAGGTTAGGTTGCAATGGGCCGAAATAGCTGCTACTAGGGATCGAAAAAACCGAGTAGCAGTGATTGCTGCTGGCAGAAGAAATAGATGTGAATTAAACGACTTACATCGAACAGGCGCTGAGGGACACGACTTGGGATAGAAATACTGCTGCTAGCAGTCCAAAGAGACTAGTGGACGAAGCGATCTGGAGCCGACCTGATTAGAACCCATGACAATGAGTAAACAGAAAACAATTGAATTGTAACGTTTGAAACTAGACAGGATCCCAAATGTAAAATCTTGTAATTATGTACTAAAATTGAGATGTATGATAGTATCTCCAGGGTATAAGAAAAGCTGACACTGAATGCGTCATTAGCCAAAGATCATCCGGCATTCAGAACCCAACTCGAATTGCACTTTAAGTGTGAAATGATTATTTTTATTGTTGAAATACGTAACGGCATATGAGAGCTTTCATTCAACTGACGGTGCGTGGCAACTATTTCCATGTAATGTACAGTGATGGGCTAAGTAAAATATTCTAAAAGAGATTCAAAGCCAGGAGCATGAGTTGCAGAAATGTCAGGTCATGCTAGGAAAAATGATTTCCAGGTGCGATGAAAATTTCCTACAACTGAAAAAAGTTTTTAAATATATCTGTCATCAACTTCTTCACACGGAAATTTAAGGTCATAGATTCACTTCAGTTTCGTAAAAGCTAGAAATATTTCAGATAGAAATAAAAGAGGAAAATAAGACGCTCATAGAATGTCAAATGTGAAAACAGCATTAACCCTGAAAATTAAAACAGGCAAATTAACAAATTAATAGATTCTAAAATGCAAAGTATCCATACATGACGGAAAACCAAGGCAATAGCGCACGGCGTCTCAAATTAGTGTCCCAGCTTCTTTTTAATGAAGACCATTCCACGGGTTTACACGAAAATTAATGAAGGACTTTAATTATCGGGTAGTGTAGAACCGTAACACCTCAAATAGTAAAAACATGAAATGCACAAGCTGTTTCTTTAGTTTAGTTTAAATCTTGTGTAGATTACCAAGAAAATATTTTCCAGTGATAATCCTCAATATATATATATATATATATATATATATATATATATATATATATATATATATATATATATATATATATATATATATATTTATATATATATATATATATATATATATATATATTATATATATTTATATATATTTATATATATATTTATATATTTATATATTTATATATTTATATATTTATATATTTATATATTTATATATTTATATATTTATATATTTTATATATTTATATATTATATATATTATATATTATATATATATTATATATTTATATATATATATATATATATATATATATATATATATATATATATATATATATATATATATATATATATATATATATATATATATATATATAATTATATATATAGAAAATATATATATATATATATATATATATATATATATATATATATATATATATATATATATATATATATAAATATATATATATATATATATATATATATATATATATATATATATATATATATATATATATATATATATATATATATATTGAGGACACTGTCTCAGGAAAAATTTTTGCAACAGCTTACACAAGATTTGCATTGTATATATGTAAAGGCCAATCCTGAAGCCTATACTTTATTTAAGTCTCCGTTCTATGAACAGAGGTGGGTATCTCGCTTTCCCCGAGATTTTTGTGTGTTAGCGTGTAGCGTGAGCCGACATCATAAGTTATACCTTTCATTAACTATATTCTAAGGACTACTGGAATGAGATACTAAGTACAAAACTAAACCTTTATTGACAAAAAACAACGAAAATAACTTCTTAAAAATTACGAAGAATGAAATCGAATGATTCATCATAACTATCAAAAGTTCTTCTAAGGAAATAAGGTCCAAAATCATAAACATCCAATTACTTAAGGAAATACAGAAAAGAACTCATCTGTCCTTCAAAATCATAAACAGGTCAATTAATAAAATCAGGTCATCTCAAAAGGTCATACCACCCTCTTCCTTGAAGAAGGAAAGTGAAGGAGGGAGAGATGGAATGGAATACCTGTGAAAGAACAGACGTTATATTAAAAACCAAATTCACAAAATACAAATACATAACCACAAGATTTCACTGCAACATGGATAGAGTTTTTCCAGAGTCTGAAAAAGAAGACCTAAAATGTTTATGAGTGGTACTCACTTCACAAAATCCTCTGGGACAGTCTCCATTGTCTGCTGCTATTTTGTTTCACAGATACATGCTAAATTAAACCGATAACGTATCGCAATGCCCAATCCTTCATTGTTCACTCCCATTTTATTCATTAGGCAATGCACATACGAACACACTCTTTGTGACATCATTCGAGGTCAAAGTACGGCAAGACACGCGTCTGTACTTCAAGGCGTCACGAGGTCCACGTACACACACACAAACATTATTTGAATGCTTTCTTCAAAACCGGTTTTATAACCGGTTCAGCTTCTAGAACGTTTTAAGCTGAAACTGCATTTTCACTGACCGTGTCCAGTCACCAAGGAGTTCTGCGACTTCCAGTGGTATGCGAATGGTTCAGCATTTTCCTATATGCTGTGTATAGTCAAATGGACTCCGCGAATAGCTGACGAAACTTCTCAAAGGTCACCTTTCTCGTAAATTACACACACACACACACACACACACACACACACACACACATATATATATATATATATATATATATATATATATATATATATATATATATATATATATATTGAGGACTATCACAGGAAAATATCACTGGGCCATACAAGTCTAAAGAAGTTGGAACCTGAGCAACTGCACCAAGGAATTACCTGGGCAAGCTAACTGCTTGCATACCAGCGGTTTCCCCAACTTCCCGGCTCAGCAATGACCCAATAGACAACATTTCATTCGAATTATCCCTTCTGAGTGAATAAGATGAAATCATCAACACACAATCACGTGTGGAACGAAATAAATTTCTGACTCACGTCAGGATCGAACCCAGGTCTCTCAGGTGGAAAGCAAGGGCGTTACCCACTGGGCCATACAAGTCTAAAAGAAGTCGGAACCTGAGGCAACTGCACCCAGGAATTACCTGGGCAAGCTAACTGCTTGCATACCAGTTTTCCCCAACTTCCGACTCAGCAATGACCCAATAGACAACATTTCATTCGAATTATCCTTCTGAGTGAATAAGATAGAAATCATCAGCACACAATCACGTGTGGAACGAAATAAATTTCTGACTCACGTCAGGATCGAACCAGGTCTCTCAGGTGGAAAGCAAGGGCGTTGCCACTGGGCCATACAAGTCTAAAAAGTGGAACGAGCAACTGCCGAAATTACCTGGGCAAGCTAACTGCCGTTCGTTCCAGTGATTGTGTTGATTTCTATCTTATTCACTCAGAAGATAATTGAATGAAATGTTGTCTATTGGGTCATTGCTGAGTCGGAAGTTGGGAAAACTGCTGGTATGCAAGCAGTTAGCTTGCCCAGGTAATTCCTGGGTGCAGTTCTCTGGTTCCGACTTTTTAGACTTGGCCCAGTGGTAACGCTTTCCACCGGAGACCTGGGTTGATCTGACGTGAGTCAGAATTTATATATATATATATATATATATATATATATATATATATATATATATATATATATATATATATATATATATATATATTATATATATATATATATATATATATATATATATATATATATATATATATATATATATATATATATAGAGAGAGAGAGAGAGAGAGAGAGAGAGAGAGTGGTCTGGGATGCATCTTAGATATCGTCGAGCTTTTATTCTGAACACATCTACGCTCACTCCTGTTATGTTCTCAGATGAGCTGGTAGCGCATTGAATAGACGCCGCATTATCGATGCTGGTGCGTGGTGGATTAATGTCCTGTGTGCTTTCCTTAATTTTCCTGGTATAGTTTTTGGCACTATTAATCTACCTCTGCTTGCTCTTTTTGATAATTTTAGTTCCATGATATTTTCGGTAATTCCTTCTATCTGTTTCCATGCTTGAATTACCATGTAGCGTTCTCTTCTCCTTTCAAGACTATATAAATTTAAGAATTGTAGTCTTTCCCAGTAGTCAAGGTCCTTAACTTTTCTATTCTAGCTGTAAATGACCTTGTAATACTTCTCTTCATTTGTGCAATATCCTTTTGCAGTGTGGGTACCATATTATATTGCAATATTCAAGTGGACTACGACGACGCTTTATAAAGCATAATCATGTGTTCAGCTTTTCTTTGCTTTAAAGCCGGAACAACATTCCCATTTTTGCTTTTGCACTTTGCCAATAGAATTGTTATTTGACTACGTAGCTAACATATTCCTATTCAACATCACACCGTCTTAATCTTTCCTTTTGTTTGTGATTTCATTATTAGGTCCTTATATGCATATAGCATTCCTACTTTATCACCATAGTTCATTGGATTCAAATTTATCAGAGTTAAATGATCATCCTATTTATCTCTGCCCATTTATATTTTATTTAGGTCTTTGTAGCGAGTTCCTATCTTCATCACAAGCAATTTCTCTACTTATTCTTGTGTCATCTGCAAAACTTCTTACTACAGAGTCCTTAACATTACCGTCTATGTCTGCAATCATAATCACAAACAGCAATGCAGCTAACACCGCATTCCTGTGCCAATCGGATATTACCGTAGCTTCATCCGATTTCATCGTTGCAATCACTATCTGTTTTCTGTTTCGGCAAAAATTCTTATCCATCTTCCTACTTTGTCAACAATGTTATGTTTTCAATTTTTCGCTAATATATTATGATCTACCTTGTCAAAAGCTTTTGCAAAGTCTAGGTAAACTACATCTTTGTATCTTTTCATTTATCATATTTTATATATATAAGTTTTCATAGGATTCAACAGTTGGCTTGTGTACTTTTTTCCGGTAAACCATGTTGTCCTATATTGAACAATCTATTTTTCATTAAATGTTTCTATTATATTTTTTATTACCCTTTCATACTTTCATAATATGAGATGCCGTGACTCACAGGCCTATATCATTTCTGCCTCTAGTCTTGAACCACTTTTGAAAGTAGGAGTAATATATGCTAATTTATGTTTTTCTACAAATCTTGGTTGTATCTATACTTTGTCTTAATAATATTGCTAAGTAGCAGCTTTGCGATTGAATGAACCACTTTTAACAATATGACAGGTACTCCATCTGGTCCTGCTGCTGATCCATTTTTAATTTCATTAATAGCCTGCACAATATCGGCTTCTGTAATATCTATATCTGATAAGTATTCAGTATTTTCATCTCTTATTTCTGTATCATTATCTTCATTTTCAATTTAGGTAAATTCACTCTTATCTTTCTGCTAATATGTTACATATTTCCTTTTTCATTCCTTAATCGCCCTTCAATTTAGAGGGCCTTATTTCTACTTTATTTTATTCATCTTTTTGCATATGAATAAAAAATTTTAGGTTTTGCTTGATATTTTGTAGTGTCATTTTCTTTCTAGGTTCCCTTTTCATTTTTCTTTGATTGTATAATCTTTGTCTCTGCATTTTTTATCTTACTTTTTTAGTTCCATCACTTTCCATGCATTCTTTTCTTTTGTGAGCTTTTTTCCACTTTCTAATTCTCCTTTTCTGAACAAGATCCTGTCTCTTGGAATTCGTGACTGATGTGATTTTACTTTTTTTTTCTTTCAAAAGTATTTTTCCACTATTTCCTCTAATATTTTATATAATATATCATTTACCTGTATATCATCACTTACAAATATATTTTCCATTCTTTGTTTAATTCTTTCATTTATTTTTTGACCAATTTATATTCTACTATAGAAATTGTATTTTCCATATCCTTCCCATTTTTCGTTTTGCTTTTCTCTGTTTTCATATGTTCTGGAACGGACTGTTAGTTCTATGACATTATGGTCCGAAATACTCGTGCTATATACTATTATTTCTTTAACATAGTTCACCTCGTTCACAAATACTAGATCTAAAATATTATCCTTCTTGTTGGTAGGTGATTTATTTGCTGAATGTTATGTTCTAGTAGCATATCTAATAGTTTTCAAAATTGCTCTATCTTTCAGTAATTACTATTGTTCTTCTTTATATGTATAAATACAACCACAGTCTCCTATCTGTTCTTTCCATTTTACAAAAGGAAAGTTAAAGTCTCCAGTTAGGAGTATAGTCCAGTCCTTTGTGATTTCTATTATTTCATCCAATTTTTCAATTATTATGTCACAAACTCTTTAGTATTAGGGGTCTATATATTACAATGTTCACTAATTTTTCATATTCAAATTCTACCGGCTATTAATTCACATTCTGTGTTACTATATTTCTACAGATTTTTCTCGATTGGCATCTCTCCCATATATCATAAGGTTCCCTTGATTTCTATTTTTTCTATCTAATCTATAAGTTTGAAACCCTTTATCTGGTCATCATTACCAGTCTCTGGGAATACCAGGTTTCACTCTATATTCAATATTTCTATTTTTTCATTTTGGGTTAGTTCTTCTAAGAACTCTATCTTTCTTTTTGAGTTACTCGAAACTAAAACCTGCGCGTTCATCACTATGATGGTTTGCGTATTATCTCCATAATCTAATATGGGTAATAATAAGGATTTTCCCATGTCTCTTTCCTGTTCTGATATGTTGATCTTTTTTCATTTCCAGAAATCGTTCATTAAAAAATCCAACTTTTCCATTATACTTTGTTCTTCCAGAGAGAGAAAGAAAGGCCAAGGACTGAAAGGAGAGGGACCTCCTGCTCCTGTGCCCCTTCTCCTCTTCCTACCTCTCACAGAGAGAAGGAGAGAGAGAAAGTGACAGAGAAAGGAAGAAAGAAGGAGAAAGAGAGAGGAGAGAGAGAGAGAGAGAGAGAGAGAGGAAAAGAAGCCAAGGACTGAAAGGGAGGGGTGGGACCTCCCTTCCTGCCCTGTGCCCCTTCTCCTCTTCCTACCTCTCACAGAGAGAAGGAGAGAGAGAAAGAGACAGAGAAAGGAAGAAAGAAGGAGAAAGAGAGAGAGAGAGAGAGAGAGAGAGAGAGAGAGAGAAAAGAAGCCAAGGACTGAAAGGGAGGTGGACCTTCCTGCCCTGTGCCCTCCTTCCTACCTCTCACAGAGAGAAGGAGAGAGAAAGTGACAGAGAAAGAAGAAAGAAGGGAGAGAGAGAGGAGAGAGAGAGAGAGAGAGAGAGAGAGTGAAAATAGCCAAGGACTGAAAGGAGGGGTGGTGGGGACCTCTCCTTCCTGTCTTCCTCTCCCCTCTCCTCTTCCTACTTCTACAGAGAGAAGGAGAGAGAGAAAGAGACAGGAGAAAGGAAGAAAGAAGGAGAAAGAGAGAGAGAGAGAGAGAGATAGAGAGAGAGGGAGAGGAAAAGAAGCTAAGTGACTGAAAGGGAGTGGGTGGGACCTACCTCCTGCTCCTTGTGCCCTTCTCCTTCCTACCTCTCACAGAGAGAAGAAGAGAGAGAAAGAGATGCCAGAGAAAGGAAGAAAGAAGGAGAAAGAGAGAGAGGAGCGAGAGAGAGAGAGAGAGAGAGAGAGAGAGAGAGAGAGGAAAAGAAGCAAGGACTGAAAGGAGGGTGGACCTCCCTTCTGCTCTGTGCCCTTCTTCCTCTTCCTACCTCTCACAGAGAGAAGGAGAGAGAGAAAGGACAGAGAAAGGAAGAAAGAAGGAGAAAGAGAGAGAGAGAGAGAGAGAGAGAGAGAGAGAGAGAGAAAAGAAGCTATGACTGAAAGGGAGGGGTGGGACTCCTCCCTTTCTGCTCCTGTGCTCCCTTTCTCCTCTTCCATACCTCTCACAGAGAGAAGGAGAGAGGAGAAAGAGAGCAGAGAAAGGAAGAAAGAAGGAGAAAGAGAGAGAGAGAGAGAGAGATGAAAGAGAGAGAGAGAGAGAGAGAGAGAGAGGAAAAGAAGCCAAGGACTGAAAGGAGGGGGGGTGGGACTCTCCCTTCCTGCTCCCAGCCCCTTCCTCCTCCCTCCTACCTCACAGAGAGAAGGAGACAGAGGAAAGTGACAGAGAAAGGAAGAAAGAAGGAGAGAGAGAGAGAGAGAGAGAGAGAGAGAGAGGTGTGCAGCCAAGGACTGAAAGGGAGGGTGGACCTCCTTTCCTGCCCTGTGCCCCTTCTCCTCTTCCTACTTCTCACAGAGAGAAGGAGAGAGAGAAAGAGACAGAGAAAGGAAGAAAGAAGGAGAGAGAGAGAGAGAGAGAGAGAGAGAGAGAGAGAGAGAGAGAGAGAGAGAGGAAAAGAAGCTAAGGACTGAAAGGGAGTGGGTGGGACCTACCTTCTTGCCCCAGTCTTCTCTCCTCTTCCTACCTCTCAGAGAGACGGAGAAGAGAGAGGAAAGACAGAGAGAGAGAGAGAGGGAGAAAGAGAGAGAGAGAGAGAGAGAGAGAGAGAGAGGGAGAGAGAGAGAGAGGAAAAGCAGCTTAAGTGACTGAAAGGGAGGGGTGGACCTCCCTTCTTGCTCCCAGGCCCTCCTTCTCCTCTTCCTACCTCTTACAGAGGAGAAGGGGAGAGAGAGAGAAAGGACAGAGAAAGAAGAAAGAAGAGAAAGAGAGAGAGAGAGAGAGAGAGAGAGAGAGAGAGGAAAAAAAGCCAAGGACTGAAAGGGAGTGGGTGGGACCTCCTTTCTTCTGTTCTGTGTCTCTCTCCTTCCTACCTCTCACAGAGAGAAGGAGAGAGAGAAAGAGATAGAGAAAGGAAGAAAGAAGGAGAAAGAGAGAGAGAGCGAGAGAGAGAGAGAGAGAGAGAGAGAAGCTAAGGACTGAAAGGGAGGGGGGTGGGACCTCCTTCCTGTTCTGAGTTCTCTTTCTCTTTCCACCTCACAGAGAGAAGGAGAGAGAGAAAGTGACAGAGAAAGGAAGAAAGAAGGAGAGAGAGAGAGAGAGAGAGAGAGAGAGAGAGAGAGGAAAAGAAGCTAAGGACTGAAAGGAGGGGGGGGGACCTCCCATCCTGCCCTGTGCCCCTTCTCCTCTTCCTACCTCTCACACAGAGAAGGAGAGAGAGAAAGTGACAGAGAAAGGAAGAGCAAGAGAAAAAGATATAGAGAGAGAGAGAGAGAGAGAGAGAGAGAGGAAAAGAAGGCCAAGGGACTTGGTGCTGGAGGGGTGGGACCTCCTTCCTGCTCTGTGCCCCCTTTCCTCCTTCCTACCTCTCAGAGAGAAGGAGAGAGAGAAAGAGACAGAGAAAGGAAGAAAGAAGGAGAGAGAGAGAGAGAGAGAGAGAGAGAGAGAGGAAAAGAAGCCAAGGACTGAAAGGGAGGGGTGGGACCTCCCTTCCTGCCCTGTGCCCTTCTCCTCTTCCTACCTCTCACAGAGAGAAGGAGAGAGAGAAAGAGACAGAGAAAGGAAGAAAGAAGGAGAGAGAGAGAGAGAGAGAGAGCGAGAGAGAGAGAGAGAGAGAGAGAGAGAGAGAGAGGAAAACAGGCTAAGGACTGAAAGGGAGGGTGGGACTCCTCCTTCTGCCCTGTGCTCCCTTCTCCTCTTCCTACCTCTCACAGAGAGTAGGTTGAGAGAGAGAAAGAGACAGAGAAAGGAAGAAAGAAGGAGAGAGAGAGAGAGAGAGGAGCGAGAGAGAGAGAGAGAGAGAGAGTAGAGAGGAAAAGAAGCCAAGGACTGAAAGGGAGTGGTAGGACTCTCCTTCTGCCCTGTGCTCCCTTCTCCTCTTCCTACCTCACAGAGAGAAGGAGAGAGAGAAAGACAGCGAAAGGAAGAAAGAAGAGAGAGAGAGAGAGAGAGAGAGAGCGAGAGAGAGAGAGAGAGAGAGTGAGAGAGAGAGAGGAAGTGTGCTGAAGCTAAGGACTGAAAGGGAGGGTGGACCTCCTTCCCTGCCCTGTGTTCTCTCTCCTCTTCCTACCTCTCACAGAGAAGGAGAGAGAGAAAGAGACAGAGAAAGGAAGAAAGAAGGAGAAAGAGAGAGAGAGAGAGAGAGAGAGAGAGAGAGAGAGAGAGGAAAAGAAGCCAAGGACTGAAAGGGAGGGGTGGGACCTCCCTTCCTGCCCTGTGCCCCTTCTCCTCTTCCTACCTCTCACAGAGAGAAGGAGAGAGAGAAAGAGACAGAGAAAGGAAGAAAGAAGGAGAAAGAGACAGAGAGAGAGAGAGAGAGAGAGAGAGAGAGAGAGAGAAAAGAAGCTAAGGACTGAAAGGGAGGGGTGGGACCCTCCCCTTTTCCTGCTCCCAGGTTCCTTTCTCCTCTTCCTACCCTCTCAAGCAGAGAGAAGGAAAGAGAAAGAGAAGAGACAGAGCAGGTTGAGAAGAAAGAAGGAGAAAGAGAGAGAGAGAGAGAGAGAGAGAGAGAGAGAGGAAGAAGCCAAGGACTGAAAGGGAGGGGTGGGGACCTCCCCTGTGTGCCCCCTCCTCTTCCTACCTCTCACAGAGAGAAGGAGAGAGAGAAAGAGACAGAGAAAGGAAGAAAGAAGAGAGAGAGAGAGAGAGAGAGAAAGAGAGAGGAGATAGAGAGAGAGAGGAAAGAAGCCAAGGACTGAAAGGGAGGGGGTGGACCTCCTTCCTGCTCCAGGCTCCCTCTCCTCTTCCTACCTCTACAGAGAGAGAAGGGGAGAGAGAGAAAGACAGAGAAAGGAAGAAAAGAAGGAGAGAGAGACAGAGAGAGAGACAGAGAGAGATAGAGAGGAAAGGCTGGGGAAGGACTGAAAGGGAGGGTGGGACTCCTTCCTGCCCTGTGCCCTCTTTCTCTTCTTACCTCTCCTCACAGAGAGAAGGAGAGAGAGAAAGAGACAGAGAAAGGAAGAAAGAAGGAGAGAGAGAGAGAGAGAGAGGGAGAGAGAGAGGGCAGCTGGCTGACTGAAAGGGAGGGTGGGACCTCCTTTCTCTGCCCTGTGCTCCCTCTCTCTCCTACCTCACAGAGAGAAGGAGAGAGAGAAAGTGACACAGAAAGGAAGAAAGAAGGAGAGAGAGAGAGAGAGAGAGAGAGAGAGATAGAGAGGAAAAGTAGCCAAGGGACTGAAAGGGAGGGGTGGGACTTCTTCTGCCCTGTGCCCTTCTCCTCTTCCTACCACAGAGAGAAGGGAGAGAGAGAAAGAGGACAAGATAGGTACAATGAGGAAGGAGAAAGAGAGAGAGAGAGAGAGAGAGAGAGTAGAGGAGAGAGAGAGAGATAGAGAGGAGTAAACATGACTGAAAGGGAGGGGTAGACCTCCCTTCTTTCCTGCCCTGTGTGTCTCCTTCTCCTCTTCCTACCTCTCACAGAGAAGGTGAAAGAGAGAAAGAGACAGAGAAAGGAAGAAAGAAGGAGGAAAGAGAGAGAGAGAGAGAGAGAGAGAGAGAGAGAGAGAAAGCAGCCAAGGACTGAAAGGAGGGGTGGGACCTCCCTTCCAAGTTCTGTGCTCCCCTTCTCTCCTCTTCCTCCTACCTCTCTACAGAGAGAAGGAGAGAGAGAAAGAGACAGAGAAAGGAAGAAAGAAGGAGAAAGAGAGAGAGAGAGAGAGAGAGAGAGAGAGAGAAAAGCAGGGCCAAGGACTGAAAGGAGGGTGGGACCTCCCCTTCCTGCTCCTGTGCCCCTTCTCCTCTCCCCTACCTCTCACAGAGAGAAGGAGAGAGAGTAAAGTGACAGAGAAAGAAGAAATAGCAGAGAGAGAGAGAGAGAGAGAGAGAGAGAGAGAGAGGAAAAGAAATAAGGACTGAAAGGGAGGGGTGGGGACTCCCTCCTTTTCCTGCTCCTAGCTCCCTTCTCCTCTCTTCCTACCTCTCACAGAGAGAAGGAGAGAGAGAAAGAGACAGAGAAAGGAAGAAAGAAGGAGAGAGAGAGAGAGAGAGAGAGAGAGAGAGAGAGGAAAAGAAGCCAAGGACTGAAAGGGAGGGGTGGGACCTCCCTTCCTGCCCTGTGCCCCTTCTCCTCTTCCTACCTCTCACAGAGAGAAGGAGAGAGAGAAAGATACAGAGAAAGGAAGAAAGAAGGAGAGAAAGAGAGAGAGAGAGAGAGAGAGAGAGAGAGAGAGGAAAGAAGCTAAGGACTGAAAGGGTGGGGTGGGACCTCCCTTCCTGCCCTGTGCGCCTTCTCCTCTTCCTACCTCTCACAGAGAGAAGGAGAGAGAGATAGAGACAGAGAAAGGAAGAAAGAAGGAGAGAGAGAGAGAGAGAGAGAGAGAGAGGAAAGAAGCAAGGACTGAAAGGGGAGGGAGGGACTCTCTCCTTCTGCTTCAGTTCCTTCTCTCTCTCTCCTCTTCCTCTCACTGAGAGAGAGAGAGAGAAAGAGACAGAGAAAGGAAGAAAGAGAGAGAAAGAGAGAGAGAGAGAGAGAGAGAGGAGAGAGAGAGAGAGAGAGAGAGAGGAAAAGAAGTTTACAGGACTGAAAGGCAAGGAGGGGGTGGGACCTCCTCCTTCCCCTGTGGTTCTTCTCTCTCCTACCTTCACAGAGAGAAGGAGAGAGAGAAAGAGAGTTAGAGAAAGGAAGAAAGAAGGGAGAAAGAGGAGAGGAGAGAGAGAGAGAGAGATAGAGAGTGAAAAGAAGCCAAGGACTGAAAAGGAGTGGGACCTCCTTCCTGCCCTGTGCCCCTTCCTCCTCTTCCTACCCTCCTTCAGAGAAGGAAAGAGGAGAAAGAGACAGAGAAATGAAGAAAGAAGGAGAAAGAGAGAGAGAGAGAGAGAGAGAGAGAGAGAGAGAGATAGAGAGGAAAGAAGCCAAGGACTGAAAGGAGGGTGGACCTCCTTCCTGCTCCTGTGCTCCCTTCTCCTCTTCCTACTCTCACAGAGAGAAGGAGAGAGAGAAAGAGACAGGAGAAAGGAAGAAAGAAGGAGAAAAGAGAGAGAGAGAGAGAGAGAGGAGAGAGAGAGAGAGAGGAAAAGAAGCCAAGGACTGAAAGGGAGGGGTGGGACCTCCCTTCCTGCCCTGTGCCCCTTCTCCTCTTCCTACCTCTCACAGAGAGAAGGAGAGAGAGAAAGTGACAGAGAAAGGAAGAAAGAAGGAGAGAGAGAGAGAGAGAGAGAGAGAGAGAAAGAAGCCAAGGACTGAAAGGGAGGTGGGACCTCCTTCCTGCTCCTGTGCTCCCTTCTCTCTTCCTACCACAGAGAGAAGGAGAGAGAGAAAGAGACAGAGAAAGGAAGAAAGAAGGAGAGAGAGAGAGAGAGAGAGAGAGAGAGAGAGGAAAGAAGCCAAGGATCAGTGAGGGTGGACCTCCTTCTGCTCCTGTGCTCCTTCTCCTCTTCCTACCTCACAGAGAGAAGGGAGAGAGAGAAAGAGACAGAGAAAGGAAGAAAGAAGGAGAAAGAGAGAGAGAGAGAGAGAGAGAGAGATAGAGAGAGAGAGGAAAAGAAGCCAAGGACTGAAAGGAGGGGGTGGGACTCCTTCTGCCCTGTGCCCTTCTCCTCTCTCCCCTACCTCTCACAGAGAGAAGGAGAGAGATAGAGACAGAGAAAGGAAGAAAGAAGGAGAGAGAGAGAGAGAGAGAGAGAGAGAGAGAGAGGAAAGAAGCCAAGGGACTGAAAGGGGAGGGGTGGGACCTCCTTTCCTGCTCCTCCCAGCCCTTCTCCTCTTCCGCCTCTCACAGAGAGAAGGAGAGAGAAAGAGACAGAGAGGAAGGAAGAAAGAGAGAGAGAGAGGTGGAGAGAGAGAGAGAGAGAGGAAAAGAAGCCAAGGACTGAAAGGGAGGGGTGGGACCTCCCTTCCTGCCCTGTGCCCTTCTCCTCTTCCTACCTCTCACAGAGAGAAGGAGAGAGAGAAAGAGACAGAGAAAGGAAGAAAGAAGGAGAAAGAGAGAAAGAGAGAGAGAGAGAGAGAGAGAGAGAGAGAGAGAGAGGAAAAGAAGCTAAGGACTGAAAGGGAGGGGGACCTCCTTTCCGTCTCCTCTGTGCCCCCTTCTCCTCTTCCCACCCTCTCACAGAGAGAAGGAGAGAGAGAAAGAGACAGAGAAAGGAAGAAAGAAGGAGAGAGAGAGAGAGAGAGAGAGAAAGAAGCTAAGGACTGAAAGGGAGGGGGACCTCCTTCCTGCTCCTGTGCTCCCTTCCTCCTCTTCCCACCTCAGAGAGAAGGAGAGAGAGAAAGATGAGAAAGGAAGAAAGAAGGAGAAAGAGAGGAGAGAGAGAGAGAGAGAGAGAGAGAGAGGAAAGAAGTAAGGACTGAAAGGGAGTGGGGTGGACTCCTTCTGCCCTGTGCTCCCTTCTCCTCTTCCCACCCTCTCACAGAGAGAGAAGGAGAGAGAGAAAGAGGCACAGGAGCAAAGGAAGCAAAGAAGGAGAGAGAGAGAGAGAGGGAAAGAAGCCAGCAGCACCTGAAAGGGAGTGGGGACCTCCTTCCTGCCCTGTGCCCCCTTCTCC
>NC_089771.1:13020383-13130383 GCF_040412425.1 Macrobrachium rosenbergii
TTTCAAAAGTCCAATCCACCCATATTTCAAGACTGTGAGTAAGTGATTTCTCATATTTATAATCTGGGCTATGCAATGTTTAGAATTTAAGAACATGCATTTTGTGTAATATCATTTTGTAGGGGGATTTTCCTTTGTGCATTATTGTGTGTGTGTGTTAACCTGGAACTCTATTCCAGGAGACTGCATAACCCTGCCCAGTTTGCAAATATGTGCCAAGATATCCCTTACTGACTGCCATCCAAAGTTCCTAATCATTCCTGGTCACAGCCTGACCGCAAGAATCCGTTGCCAACACAGAAATAAACTTACAGAAACTAATTGCCATTATTCTGGGATTTATCCCTTTCATTCTATTGTTTGTTTGTAAATTGCTGCATTTTGGTCATATCATATTTGCTTTGCTGTAATGTGAATTGTTGCATCATATTTGCCTTGCTTGCCTGTAAATTACTGCATGTATGGCCTATCATACTTGTCTTGCTTGTCTGTAAATTGCTGCATTTTGGCCTATCATTTTTGCCCCGTTTTCTGTAAATAGACCCCTTAATGTAAAGAGAGTTCTAATTCCAAATTGGCAACCTTCAGTACACTGAGCTAATCAATGAAAACCTCAAGGTAAGTCCCCTTATCATTTCTTTTGTTCATAATTGGGTGGCCCCCCTGGCCCATAAGGCAGTCCATACCATAAAACATTCACTATTCCTCCTCCCAAGGATCCTTGCTTATGACAGTGACGACCTAATGCTCAGGATCCTATAGAATAGCTATAATTAGCGTTGCTAACGGCTAAGAAATAGGAAGAAATGAACCAGGAATAAATAATTCATTTAAATTAAATAATTCCATCATTCACAAAGGCATAAAGGCGACTGGAGCAAAGGGTATTAAGGTAAAAGGTTATTATCATTAAGTTTTGTAACATTAAGGATACGTAGGGATAACTAGGAAAGTGATATTAATTTTTCGTTAAAGGAAAACGCAACAAGTCTTTTGTTAGAAGCGTATAGGTTCTTAAGTTAGCAAGGCAGAGCGGCAGCCACGAACCTTTCACCACCGCGAACTTTCAAGTATAGGGAGCAGTTGAGTGTGTTGCCAGATGAATGAGCATAGGAGTTAGGAAGTGTTTACTAGGGAGTTACTGCATGTGTTAGCGAGAACAAGTTAGCTAGGAGCTTATTCAAGAACAGTTATGGCCGAAAAGGTGTAAAATTTTTCTGTCTGTGATAAATTTTGGGATAATTAAGTAGCTAAAACGTGTAGCGGTCTCTGGCATCCTGACACCGAGCTAGCGAGCAGACGTTCTGTTCAATTTGGCACATGCATGAAACGTTTCCAGTGTAGTAACAACAATGACATTCCAAGCATAGTTGATTAACAATCCTCCCAGCATATATTCAGTAAAGTAAAGACATTGCTGATATCTAATGTTAAACCATTCACTTTTGCATTCGAAACCCGCATCTAGTGAAGAAAGTAGAGTTTTTTTTTTGTTTGTTTGTTTTCCCTCAAACACTTCCCATTCTCTGTTGGCGCGACAAAGTGACGAGTCGGGTGACAAAGGGAGTCAACCCCCGATCAGCTGTGTTCTCACACATGCGACTCGATCCCACATCTTTCGTTCGCTGAACAAAATTCCATCACTCTTCACTTAACGTAACAACTTGCGAACACTCAAATGTCTTTGAAACCGTTCACAGTCTTAATCTTTTCACTCGTCAGGGCAAGAACGCATTAGTAACCTTATGTAGTTTCCAGGAATTCATTTGTAAAAGAAAGAAACCTTAACTTAACATAATTTAGCAAACATAATCTATTTTCTCTTAACCACAAGGTATAGTAACTTAATTCATAACAAGTACATTCCATTACACTATGCTCTCCGAGAGAGAGAGAGAGAGAGAGAGAGAGAGAGAGAGAGAGAGAGAGAGAGAGAGAGAGAGAGATTTTCTTTTGATGTTTTGTTTTCCTTCCTTTTAGCACAACAAGGGGAAGTACACAAATTTATCCACGAGTTGGAAAAACAACCCACAAATCATAGCAGCCAGTTTCAAAGAATTTTCTTTCGTTTAACTACTCTTCGAACTTTGAAGATCCAATTCCATTATCACTTTATTATACACAGTGCGTGAAACTTCATAAGCACTCTTATCCGCGAATAATATCGCATACCTGCGTTTTCCATTTCGGGCTTCAGCCAATATAAATTCTTGTACGCCATAGAGCGCACCGGCAGCTGTTTAATTACATGTTTATCAGCTGTTGTACATGAGTTGGGTATATCTCATTCCAGACTTGCTTATGCTGCAAGCGCCAAATTGCATATTGAGTGCAACCCCCATATCCTCCCTCTCCTCATGTTAGGGAGAAAACTTCTTTTCCCCATGTTAGGAAGCAATCTCCAGTTCTTAGAACTAGCCACCCACTTGTGTCATGCCCCAGTTTCTATTTCTCACAGTGCCACTAATCTGTGCCACTGCCAAGCAACCCAATCACTGTAGCGCTTATCTTTCTTCTTTCCTTTCCTTTCCTTTCTCACTGACAGTCTGCCGGAGTCTCTCGTTTCCCCTCTTACTCCTTGATTACCTTCTGCCTCAGGCATAGTGCCATTTCCTTCAGTGCTGCTTCGTGCACGGAGCTCATTGGCACCATAGTGCCACCCAATCAAAATAACTGCTCATAAGCCACTGCACCTGTACCTAAGAAACAGAGTGCTATCCAACCAGTGTTTCCGCCCATAAGGACCTTAGCCCCTTAACATTGCATCCACCCATAAGGACCATAGAGCCTTCAGGATCACTCCCATTTCCTAAGTGTTTCCATCCATAAGGAATAATATACCTTCAGGATCACTTCATGACCCACTAGTGTATCCGCCCATAAGGACTCAGACTTCCTTCAGGAACGTTCCACTAGTGTGACCTTTGCCCGGCACACTCAACCACCGGGCCACGTTATTGAAAAGATGCCACACCACCGAAGTGCCACCAGATTACAGGACACTTCCCACAATCATCACAAACCTTTCCTCTAAGAACGCCCAGTCAACCCACTTAGCCGCCCTTCCCCACCAGCAACATGGCAACCGAGGAGTACAAAGCCTTCATGGATCTGGGGAACGAGGCCGGGCTCTCGGGAGCCGCGCTCACTAAGTGGGTCAAAGAGCAGATAGCTGAACGAAGGCAGTATGAAGAAGAACAGAGACAGTAGGACGAAGAAAGAGAAGAAAGGAGGAGACAGTGCGAACAAGAAGACGAAGAGAGGAGAGGAAAAGACAGCGAGAAGACAGCCAGCAGAGAGAAGAAGAAGAAGAAGAAAGGAGAAGACAGCGTGAATTAGCCCACAGAGAAAGCAAACTAGCCCTCAAAGACAAGGAGCTCGAGTTGGAGAGAGCAAAGAAAGAAAGTGCAGAAGCTCTAGCATCCCAACCAGCTTCTAGCTCCACACCCGCTGCCTCAAATACTCCTCTCTCAGGTCTTAATTCTCTAGTCCCCAAGTGGACTGAAGACGAACCGGAAGCATAGCTAGAAGAGGTAGAGGAGCTTTTCGATAATTTCAACACCACTGAGGCCGAGAGGGCCATAGTGCTGACCAAACATCTGGAAGGCAAAGAGAAGGCAGCCCTCTGCTCGCTGGCGCAGAGTCAAAGAGGTGACATGGCCAAAGTCTGTAGGCTCATCGCTAAGGCCTATGAGATTACCCCGGAGAAATGGAGACAAAAGTTCTGAGGTCTTGCCAAGGAAGTCTGCTGGTCTTGGACGGAATGGGCCTGTCACAAGACCCAGTCTGGTACCCGCTGGTTCGACTCCCTGCCGTGCAACACTTTCGAGGATCTATTTAAGCGGGCCATGCTGGAAGATCTTTTTCAGTGTGTGCCTGGGCCCCTTGCCATATATCTCAGTGACAAGCAGCCCACCACACTTATGGAAGCTTGCCGCTTGGCCGACACTTGGGAAACTTTTAACCAATACCACAGCATGTCTCAACGCCGTATAGTGTCACCTGGGCACCTCTCAGGCTCGACTCGCCCAAGGAACGGACACCCTAGCAGACCTACTTGCACCATCTGCAAGTGGTACGGTCATGCCAAAGTAGAGTGCTGCTTCAAGGCAGACAACAACCAACGGCAGCCTACCAATAACCACCATTCCTCCTCTCCCTCTACCTCCGCACCACCTTCCCAGAAGACCATTACTGCCGGGAGATCATCCTATCCCAGGGGACCCTGCCAAGACTGTGGGGCTCCAGGGCACTCTTCTGCCAGTTATCCTGGTTGCTCAAAACATGTGGTCTCTCCCAGGCACGTCAACCTGATCAGTGCCACAGCCCCCATGGCTGAGCCATCAGAAAGGTCTCATCCTGAGCGGGTCTGGGCTCAGTCCATCTCCGTGGCCCCTCTGGATGGTTCTAGCCCACCAGTGCACCTGCCAACTGCTGTCGACACTGGCTCGAGTATTAGCCTGATTGATCGGGCCCATGTACCAGCCAGTGCCAAGGTAGATGAGCAGACCAAGTGGACAGTGCCCTGGGTGGACGAACAATCCTTGACCGCCCCCACAGTTGAACTCAGGGTGATCACCCCTTGGAGCAACAAAATTCACTCCCTTGGTGTCGTCAAGTGTATTTGGCATGGAGTGGAGTTCCTGCTTGGACGGGACATCGTCTGGGGATGTCCTACCCCCATGGAACTCTGTTGCCTGACTGCTTCCGCTGGTGAGTCCACATCAACCTCTTCTGATCAGGACACAGCCTCTGTGACAGCTGTGACACCATCAGCCAAAGCTTCCATTCGCCCAAGAGCGGCATTAAGCAACCCACATCCAACCACTTCCAGGCCGAATCCTCGGAATGCACCACAGGACGGCCCTCACAAACCTCCTCCCTCACCACGAAGGGATCCTACCAAGTACTGCTGCAGGATCTGCAACCTAAGAGGCCACTCAGAAAGATGGTCAAAGTGCCCCAGCAAGCTAGCCACAGTGGCCATCATTTCCACAGATCCAAGAGGCCTTGCCCTCTCGTCCAGACAGGAATCTGTCCCAAATCACTCCAGGTACACCGAGGGGTCTTGCTCCCCCGGGTCCCTCTTCAGCTTTGTCTGACACCAATTTGCTGCCAGTGCCACTTGAGAGCACTGGTCAGTGCCAAGCTCCGCCTATTTCAGCTGGGATATCCATGCCAACCTTAATCCCCATGACTGGCCGCGAGTTAGTTCCAGTGCTGGACCCAGAACCTGACACGGATCCTCCTACGGGAGATCCACCTAACTTCACTAATGTAGTCATCGTCATTTGTGAGCCTCTGACCCCTGACGTTTCATCTTCCCACTCCCTTCCACTTGCCAAGGATGACCCTCTGGCAGGCCTGGACATTACCTATTTTCTGGTTGACCAGGAACTGTCCGGCCAGGATGCAGACGCTGGCTCTACTCCCGCGACGGTTGTCGCAGCAGCCAAAGTAGGAGACCAGCCTGTAGCTACTGAGGCTGCCCCTGATCCTGCTCCTGACGGTGCTCCTGGCCTTTCTCCAGAGTTGGTACCCTCATCGCCTCCTGGGAATGGCCTGTATAGCTTGAGGCACAGATTAACCAGCCAGCCTTCACCAAACGAGGAAGTTGGGAGTATTTAACTGGCCAGCTTTCGCCCAAAGAGAAAGTTGGACATACCCAGAATTAAAACGCCGGTAATCCTCAGAGCTAATAAATAGCCCTTCATCGCAGAAATTCAGGATAGACCTAAGTGCCGCCAAACGAGTCACATCTCTTGACTGCCCACTCCCTCAGAGCTAACTTCCCTCTGTGGCTGAATGCCTCAGTCCTAGTATCTTAACCTAAAAGCCAATCCCCCCACCAACCCTCCCCTCCGTCCCTCCATTGGTAAGACTACAGGAGCCATCTCTTCAGAATTAAGGTGCAGTAAGGAACTGAGGTTGTCCATTCACTTAACTCTTTCTTCTAAACATTTCCATTTCTAAGTGTAATTTTTACATAGACCTGACCTGTCATATGGAACTTGTGTCATAAATTTATTCAGTAGTGTTTTATGAAATGAGGATTTCTGTCACCCTCAGCACTAGCCTTTTATCCTCGCTATTACTGTTAAGTCATCCAGTGATTGCATACCTTTCTCTATAGCAGAAAGGAGTGCTTGCCACTGTGAACCCCTCTGCCAAGATTGAAGTATATCCCTCGGCGCCCAGTTAATGTCTATTATTCGTTTTATGTGCTGCAGCAGGACCCCAGTGGCCTGCCTTATCCCTCCTTGTCTTCTGATTTTTTATTGTAAATACATTAATTTAGTCATCCTAAGACATTATCTCCAGAATCCCTCTAAAGTAGTGCCTTCAGCCCCTGTTCCTCATTAGTTTTACTCTTGGAGGTGATGCAGTCAGATTAGCTACATCCTTTTGGTAAGTTTTCTCCCCACCCCCCACCTTCAAGCATAAGAATATAATATATATATATATATATATATATATATATATATATATATATATATATATATATATATATATATATATATATATATATATATATATAATAAAGACGAAAAGCCTCAGACGGAATATATAGTAGAAAGGGCTCAAACGCAGACGTCAGTTTCATATGACATACTTTTACTAGTGCAAGGTTTCAGGGAACAGCCCGATTTTCGAGCTGAAAATTACGATAATAAAATAAATCAGAATAAAAAACTCATCTAAAAGTGCATAGTTACAATAAAAAAGCAAATTAAAAGAACCCCATCGAAACTAAGTACCATTTCCAGTGAAGGAGGGAAGACGAGTGACTGCAATTGTGAAAGGAGGTCGGTTGTTTACGCCAGGTATAGAGGAATGGAGGTAGTTTTGTAGTTCAACTTTGGAACAGCCATTTGAAGACCGATCAGCTGTGGAGAAAACGCTTTAGTTTTTTTTTTTTTTTTATCTTATTATAAAACGATATATCTATATAATGTACAATATCATACATAATCAATCGATAGCACTAAAACTGATACAAAGTTACGCAAGTAACTTGGCAAATTTTGTGATCACATGCGTACAACAAGACAGTTAATGACATTGAAGAATTACAATTATGTACTAAGTATCACCCAAATCTTATGTTAAAGTAATGTGCACAAAAAAAAACAATATATGCACAAAAAAATCATTCACATCATACTGCCGTTGCGTTATTGCCAAACAATTCATTAAAAAAACTATTTCCCATTGGGGATGGAGAAACCACGTATATACCTAATTAAACTAATACATTCCACAGCGTGCACAAGTCAAAATAAAGACTGACATCAACTATAAAAGTACCTTTGATACCAAACGTTGCCATTTCAACTTTCTTACCTCAACCAGAACTGTATTTCATGTCTCAGTAAATAATGAAACACATTACAGCACCATAACAACTGTAATGTTTAGTACATTAGAAAGTGTTCGTAACATATTTTGCTGGGAAAAATGACAAAAATTGTTCCTATATCTTGTTTCTGTTAACCATTTATTATGGTTCCACTTCCCTTTAATATACTCGATGGTCTCCATCAAAACCCCACATATACGAGTATATCCTGTAATTATTATAACAGCTGCAGTACTGTACTTCTTTGACTGCAATTGGATGTCAAATATTAGAATATTTAGAAATCTCTCCTTATTTATTTCTGTAATACTGAGCAACACTTATGATATAATTAACTGCCATTCGTACTTGGGAACGAAAAAAAAAAAAAACATGAAGCACATCAAACATTTTTTGTCATTTTACAATGTGAACACAAACCATCCTCCTTCAGTCTGAGAATTCTAATTTTTTCATTTATGCTGGCTGTAACACAGGCTGTTCAAAGAACACACGTTTTCGAGTGTTCCTGTATTTCTCAATTTTGAGCTAATCCTAGGGATTTATTCTAGATTTTCTACTGTTCCAGCAGAGCATAACAGCGATGTGACCTTAGTGTTTCGCTTTGCAGTGTTTACGTGCCAAAACAGTGTTGTTCTTTAGGTAAATTGATACACACCTAATAAAAAAGTCTTGGCCGGTGAACAAATGATTTGCTTCGGGGGTTTAGCGGCTCGCGGCTTCCTCCTCCCTCCTTTCCCCGGCTAAATACAGCACACCGACAATTAGCCAACAAATACAACAGGTTAATCATGATGGGTTATAATACACATGCTCTCAGGAGGAAGGACTCCATAGGTCTGCATTTTACAGGGCCTTGTGCAACCATGGAAATGGTTGGTGATGTGTTATTTAGGGGTATGAAATTAGGAATGAGTGACATAAAAGGTGTTCAGAATATGAAGCGAAATAAGATTGTGGTAAAACTGATCTCAACTGTTATATTTGCAGATGCTGTGAAGAAGTTTGAGGATAAGATTGTCAAGATAAATGATGCAGACTCAGTGAAAGTTATAAATTTCAGTTCGCAAGTGTCAGTTGTATCAATAGGGAACGCACCTTTCGAGATGGACGATCAAGTGATAATAAATATATTGATAGGTATGGAAAGGTAGAACACTTAAGGCATAATAAATATGCATTTGGACCTTTTGAAGGTTTACTCAGTGGCATTCGCACGGCAAAGATGAGGGTAAGAGAAAATATCCCTTCATCAATTTATGTTGGTGGCTACAATTTAACTTTTCTATACAGTGGACAAAGAAGAACATGTTACAAATGTGACAAAGGTCATCTAGTGAAGGGCTACAATGTAAATATGACTGAGAGTTAAAAAAGTTAAGTATACCTTAGTTTAACCAGACCACTAACCTGATTAACAGCTCTCCTAGGGCTGGCCCGAAGGATTAGATTTATTTTACGTGGCTAAGAACCAACTGGTTGCCTAGCAACGGGACCTACAGCTTATTGTGGAATCCAAACCACATTATAGCGAGAAATGGATTTCTATCACCAGAAATAAATTCCTCTAATTCTTCATTAGCCGGCCGGAGACTCGAACTCCGGCCTAGCGAGTGCTAACCCACAACTCTACCGACTATCCCAACGAGGAACAAGACAGTGTTTTAAACTTTGGTAACACGAGTGACGACGAAATCTAGGAAGCTACCATTAGTGACGAACCAAACAAGGGCATTCGTCTCAGGTTAACAAAAGATAATGGTGTATTTTCTGAGTCGAACATGGGTGAAGATAAATCAGTGTTCGATGAACCCAAAAGTAACTTTTGGAGACTTCACTTACCTAAGTTCAGCAGCTGTTAATGTTAATGGTCTGTTTATAGCTTATAAACAAATTAAATTGATTGATATTTATCATTTGGATGTAATATGTGCAAGAACATAATGCGAAAGAAATTTCGCAACTTGAGTATGTTGAAAACCATTGCGATATCACAGTGAATCCAACTTTCTTGCTGAAGAGAAGCACAGCTATCCCTTTTCAATAAAAAGTCCAAAGTGAAGGTTCTGAACTATGAGATGGATATAAAGGGTCAAATAATCAGTATCCATCAAGGAACAAATTTTCGATTAATAAATGTATGTGCCCTTCTGGGACAAATAAGGAAAAGAAAAGAGAGGAACTGTTCTTAAATGTTATGCTGTATTACTTAAGAAACAATTTGCGAAATGTGATCATAGGGGGAGATTGGAACAGTATAGCAGGTAAGAGAGGTTGTTCTAATTATGATAACCATGTTAGTTCAGAAGCTCTTCAAAAGTCGCAAAATGATGTGCAGCTTAGAGATGTGTGGCTCTTAACAAATCATTTGATAGTATACTTATATTAGGCATAAATATGACTCTAGGATTGACCGTATATATGTACGAGAACTGAGAAATAATTTAAGTGAATTGGAAAATATACCATTGAGCTGGTCTGATCATAATTCTGTCAGGGTTAAGATTAAGATGGGCAATAATATTGGTATTGGCAAGAGATATTGGAAATTAAATACAAACATTCTAAGACACACTAGAGCAACAGAAACTGTGCTCACTTTTGCGGAAATTTGAAAGGAAAAATAGGTGATGTACAATTTTATTATATTATAGACAGGTGGAATTATGCAAAAGGTCAGCTTAGACTCTTTTTCGTCAAAGTCTCAAAAACTATTAATCAGGAGAGATTTGGCTTACTGAATTTGCTGAAAACAGATCTAATGAGGAATTATTGGGTAAACTCTGCTAACTGCAATAATTAAAAAAAAAAGCAGGGGAACTTAAAGCCAGAATAAATCTGATTGAAGATGAAATATGTGAAAGGGTTAAGGTAAGAGCTAGAATTGATGAAAGTTTGAATGGTGAAAAATTTACTAGGAAAAGAAAAGAATGTAAAAACAAGTGTCGCTGAACTGTGTAAAAGAGGGTGTACTGTATATGTATCAGACGCAAAGTCTATACAAAGGAATATATTTGAGTTTTAAGAAAATCTATACAAAGAAGCTCTTGACTGTGACTTGATATATAAATTTCTTGAAAATATGAATACTGTCGTAGATGATGACATGTGGAATGCAAAATGGAAATGCCCTGGTATGGATGGATTAGCTGCCGAATTTTACAAAACTATGTGGAGTATTTAAAAAATGAATTTATGAAAGTACTGAGATATTCATTTACTAAATTTGAAATATGGAAAGACTCAAATAAGGGAGTTATTAAGCTTGTACCAAAGAATGGAGATAAGTGTGATCTTAATAACTGGAGACCTATAACTATGTTAAATGTAGATTACAAAATTATAGCAAAGGTTTTAGCAAACAGGCTAAAATCAGTGCTTTCTGCATTCGTATCCAAGGAACAGTTCTGTGCTGTCCCTGGAAGGTCAGTAAATAATTGTAACACTTTGCTAAGGGATATGATAATATTATACTCTTTGAATAATGAGAACACGCCAGCTGCCCTGATAAACCTTGATTGGTACAAAGCATTCGACAGGATAATCTGGACCTTCTTTTGGGAACGCTGTCCAAACTTGAATTGCATAACCACAAATGTCCTTATATCTGACACCTTTCTTATAAATAAGTCTGTTCAACAGGCTTGTCCATTATCGATGACTTCATTTGTTATAGCTCAAGAACCCATGTATAAAATGCTTATGTTTGAGTTGAGGAATTTTTATCCAGATCTTCCAAATGGGTTAAAAATTGTTCTAGTTGGCTTTGCTGATGATAGAACTATTACTGTAAATAAATTAAAAGGTACCGAGGACACTTCACGGGTCATCAATGAATATGAAGAAGCAAGTGAGAGAGAAAAAAAAAACATACTTTGTGGAATGGGATCATGGAAAGATAAACTTGACTGACCAGAAACCGGGATAGAAAGGAAAACAGGCAGTTTTAAAATCCTAGGTATAATCCATAACAATGATTATGAACTATCTGCAAGGATGAACTGGGAAAACATCAAAGATATTATTATGAAAATGTTGGGGACACTTTATAAACGAAGACTAACTTTATTCCAAAAGAGTGTACTAGCTAATGCAACTGTACTATCAAAGGCATGGCATGTTTCCCAGGTGTATCCAGTTCCAGCTGATGTTGGTAAATGTATAGAAAAGTGTATTGTCAAATATCTGTGGAATGGGAATTATCAACCCATTAAAAGGAAAACTATGTACCTCCTAAAGAGTCAAGGAGGATGTGGTATTGTAAATCTAACTGTGAAAGGAATTTGTATGCTTTTTAGCAGCTTCTACAAATGCATTATTAATAGATCAATAGGATGTGAAATAACTGCATATTATTGTAAGCTGAGACTTTCTTACCTTGTTGATTTTAATAGATTTAAGGAATCCACCATTTTTAGCACTCCATATTATGACAAATTAATAACGATATTTCATTTTGTAATAAAGCTAAAGACCTATCATTTGCTAAAGTCAAAACATATTTATCGTTCCATGATGAGAGGTGAATCAAATATTCAAGGAATCCATCCGTTGTTTAACTGGAAAATTATATGTGATAATTTTAATAATAAGTGGATTGACCTAATGAACAGAGAAATGTTGTTTAAGTATATCCACGAGGTCTTAGCTACAAAAGATAAGTTATTTATAATGAACATAACGGATAGTTATCTGTGTGGTAATTGTGGAGGGGCGGAAACTATTATGCACTTAGTTTATTTTTGTAAACAGAAGAAAACAGTTGTGAACTAGATAAAAAAAAAAAAAAAGTACTAAGCCAGGTTTGTAAAATAAATACAGTGAGTTTCCAAAGGTTATGATACTGGATTTTCAAGCCTATTAAAAAAAAAAGGATAAAAATACACCGATGATATTAATAAGTTAATATATAACTGGAATTGGGTATCTTAATAAAGTAATGCCCTTAGCAGACGAGTTAAGTATGATTTCATTTATAAGAAGTAGAATATTCAAAACAAGATTTATATTGTTAAAAGCCTTGAGGATAAATGTCATTTATTTTGTTTTTACTTCAGAATATGTTCATCTAGAGAAATGGGAGTAACATTTGTGTAATTAATGAAATCCATACTGATTGTATTGTATTTAATCTATATGTATTCCTCGTATTGTGTTGTACTTAACGGCACTACTAGTTTTCTAAATAACCTCACCGACAGAGGTTTCCTAAGTTGGTTCAAGGTCATGCCAACTGTTGCCCTTTATAGTAAACGTAAAAGGATCTAATGTTTTGATAATCCCTAACAGAAAAAAACTTTAGAGGATACAATTATTATATTACTAATTGCCAAATTGTCCAGTGAACTCTAATTTGGCTGTTAAGTAATTGCAACTATGACGATGCTACTTCACGGGGCTCAGAGTATACTGTCCAAGCTGGGTTTCATACTTGGAAAGTTATTCCTCAGATTAAATAGCAGCCAGGAAGCATTCTTATTTTGTTTGGTAAATTCATGAGAAGAGTACATGATCACTTTACAGCGACCAATTGTATTTCGTATTTATAGGCTAAGAAAAATAGGACAGAGTCCCTATTATTCTTAGGAATAGTGGAGCACATGTTTCACAGACCTATAGTACATTCACATCAGCCATGCATTTGGTGCCTAGCGCCATCCCTTACGACGCTCCGGATTGGCTAGTGGTCAGCCAATCACAGTGCTGGAAAATGGCCAGTCTGCAGTCTCTCTCAAAGCTGGAGAGAGTGAACATCTCCGCTCCGACACCTGAGGAACATGTCTTTCAAGAGTTATAACTTTCATTACACCTCAGTTCTACCCAAAGAATAGTAGTATTTCCCAATTTCATCACTAAGCATGTCAAGCCAATGGTTGAAGGATTATAATGATATATGAATTATTTACTTCAATAAAGTTAATGGTAAGATATTTGGTAGTGAAACAAACAAGAAATTTTTAAAGATAAAATGTATTCTTTCATTCCTTACATGTCATCGTAGTGCAGTCATCATTTATCATCTTGTGTCTCATAAAATTTCGTAGCTTAAATGTCATGGATGGCAATGCTACCTAAAAAGTATAGGTAGAGCTATCAATATGAAAATAACAAGCAAGCGATTAAAAATATTAAAATGTGCTGGGATGCACGCAGACTATACCGTACCCTGGGCAACTAGCCAGCTCTTTACACATTCCTTACTTCTAGAGGAATCTCTTGCTTTCACTTGTTGTAATTTGGGGCCATACTTGAATGACGCTTGTATGTCAGATCTTGCATTCTAGTTCAATAAACGAGCCTAGGATTATGTAATGACTCGTCTATGACCGTCCGAATAAAGAGGTAACTTCTCTACACGGGTACGACCAGCTGCACTTGACAGTGCGGTAGCGCTCTATCAGAGACCCGTTTCCTCACTACTTCCCCCCGACCCTTTGAATTTAGGCGAGATCCAGGCCTGGAGCTTTAGCCCTTTAAACTCGTCCTAGGCAGGAGTCTGCGCAGATGTGTAAAAGTAAGGTTATCATATAAAACTCAGTTCAAACAAATCATATTTTTATTTCATAACTGTACATCAACACCATGATAATATATAAACCAAAATATTTATTTTCTTAAGCAAACACTTCCTTTAACACACGATAGTAGTTGATAAATTGGCAACTTTGCGCTTTGAAAAATGGTATTATGTACAATATTATACATTCCAACATAAACCTGAGATATTCTGTATAATTGCATGTTAACATTTCTTTTCCGTGACTGTGCCAAACAATTACACGGGCACGAACATATAAATGAAGGCAAATTCATATAAGAATAAAGGTTACTATCATTGAAAGAATGTAATATTAAAATGGAACACAAACTACATCTCATTATCATCACTGCTGTTATCTGAGTCGTCAAGTCTTATAACCAGTTCCTCAATCATATGTTCTCGAGCTATATCATTTCGTCTATAAATATCTTTTATTTTCAATGTATGCTCCATGCACTTTCGCCAATCACCCTCAGTAACTTTTTCAATACTATTTCTTGCCAATTCTTCGACTTACTTTGCCGTCTGGTGTTCATTTGAGTTTTCTTTTTTAACTTGGTTTTTAACTTTGGCCCAAATTAGTTCACAATGATAAGGGGGCAACATCAAAATTTCATGTCCATGGGTACGAGCAATTTCATCAATTATGTATCTTTGTTTTTCTTTCTGTTTTCTACATATGTCCATTAGTTCTGATTTTGTGAGGTCTGGGTCATGATCAATTTCGTTTTCAGACAACCAATTAATAATTTCAATTTTTCTGTTGTTGCATGCAGGTACTTTATTGACTACCTTTGAATGATAACTTGCATTGTCCATAATTATGAGTGATTTCTGCGGTATGTTTGGCAAAAGCTGTTCCTCAAACCATTTTTTGAAATTTTCGTGGTTCATGACATCATGGTAGTCGCCTTTACATCCATTCCATGACTTAAACATGAGCAGCGCATTAGGGATAAAGCCATTTCTGCTTCTTGCATGTAAGATGATGAAGCGTGCACCTTTCCCAGACTTTACGTTAGGTCCTACTGCACCGTCACCTGTGGTCCAACACCTTGTCACATTGTCCCTTTGATTGAGCCATGTTTCATCCAAATAAACTTCAGGTCTTGGATTTTCACTTTTTCTGTTCTTTTCAATTAGTCTTAAATGCTTATTCCGAGTCACAACGATGTCTTGGCGTTCAATTAATATTCTCCTTCCACTTGAACAATTCTTAAACTTAAATCCAAGCTCTCTAATTACTTTCCATAATGTTGTCCTTCCACCTTGAAAATTTACAGGTGCTTCTTTCACCTTAGGAAGCAAGTTATCCAATGTTGGTAGCGCACCTCTGTCGTAGAAGGCAAGAATTTCTTTTCTTATTGCTTCCTTCTCAAACTGTTCAAGCTTCGTGAAAATCGAAGGTGGTGCGGCACGTAGTGGAGGTGACGTGATAGGAAGTGAATGACACTTAACTGCCCGTTGTTTGATGGATTTAACTGTTCTTACTCACACACACACGTACCCACCACATTGGCTGTCTCCTCATCCACTTCCGACACTGACATGCACATGTGCTGTTTCCTATGAAGATAATTGTTGACATTGAAGATGATGTTCTTTGCTTGACTTCGTAGTCTCTTTGGATGACATTGATGTAGGTCTACAGTGGTCCCATTCTTCGCCATCCTGACACCATACACCTGTCAACAATGAGTAACATAACTAAACAGTGCATAACGACAATATTGTCATGCTTTTCACTTTTTTACTTGCACTCCCCAAACTAAGGCCATGAGTCAAAATAGACACACAGATAGTCTATCAATAAATCTGGTTATGCTACTTGGAAGTTCTGCTGGATCACACTGGCAAATACAAACATTTTTCCTCGTTTTATGATCTCATCCTCGTATGCATCCTAAGTCTGCAGTTTGTACGACATGTGCCTAATGTATGCTCGTGTGGCCTTTGTGCTTATTCAAAAGCTTCATTCAAAAATTAACCCAGACTAAATACAAGCAGGATCCAGACGGCAACGTTAGACCTAATAATAAAGTTTTAGCAACTAATCACATTATAATATTACACATAATATATACTGCATAAATGTTATGCAGTTACCCTAATCCTCACTATTCCAACATTACTAAGCTGAAGTATTTCTAATCTAAATCGAACTGTAAAAACAAAGAAATTTACCAACAATTATGAAACGAATTCAAGTAGTCCTACACTCGGAACGCTCGCTCCAGCAGACTTCTCTCAAACATGCCTGCCAATAGTGAGTAAAGTTGTTATTCATACGTGCTATAGTTCACTATTCCATATTTATTTTAAATGTGTATTTCTCAATTAATAGGATTTCTGAACAACAGCAGAAACTTACTTAAAACAGCCAAAAAGCTGAGTGCAGTGTTGTCACCACGTAGAGATGTCGAGCAAGTTCCCACCAATAAGTTTGTCCCTTTTTCTCTGTCGACACTCTGGTTTCGTCCGTGCATTAAGCCCCGTACACACTATGCATCATGATGCACGCAGTGTTGAACGAATGTGTTGAAAAACCAGTTTTTCAACTCGCAGCCACATCACCAACGCGTTGATGGGCTAGACCAATTTCATGTGCCTGCGCAGTATTGCAGCAGCAGTCAGAGGGGGAGGATGTCCACTCAGCTCCAGTGCCGATGGCCCACTCGCCACCACCCACACCAAAGCTCTTGAATGGTCAAGGACCAACCCTCTACACTGTTGCATTTTCCAGCTTTAAATTGAGTGTTTGGTGGCTGGGATGCTTGGGAAGCTATATATATATATATATATATATATATATATATATATATATATATATATATATATATATATATATATATATATATATATATATATACATATATATATACATATATATATATATATATATATATATATATATATATATATATATATATATATATATATATATATATATATATATATATATATATATATATATATATATATATATATATATATATATATATATATATATATATATATATATATATATATATACATATATATATACATATATATATATATATATATATATATATATATATATATATATATATATATATATATATATATATATATATATATATATATATATATATATATATATATATATATATATATATATATATATATATATATATATATATATATATATACATATATATATATATATATATATATATATATATATATATATATATATATATATATATATATATATATATATATATATATATATATATATATATATATATATATATATATATATATATATATATATATATATATATATATATATATATATATATATATATATATATATATATATATATATATATATATATATATATATATATATATATATATATATATATATATATATATATATATATATATATATATATATATATATATATATATATATATATATATATATATATATATATATATATATATATATATATATATATATATATATATATATATATATATACATATATATATATATACATATATATATATACATATATATATATATATATATATATATATATATATATATATATATATATATATATATATATATATAATCTCTAATCTGAAAAGCTTATAGGTCACAAGTATCTTATAAATTACAATACACATTAGATGTCTGAATAATTAGTGCGTCTAAAGTCATTTTGAAGAACCTTAACAAGGAAGGGCAAAAGGAATATTTGCCTCTCACTTAATCCATTAATCGCACTCTGTACATCCCTTACAACGTTCTCTTTCTCAAACATGTGACGCTATACTGTCAAATCTGGCCGGAGAACAAGTGAGCAGTGTTGCAGTACAGTTTGGCCGCTAGTAATTTTTTTTCAACACCACTACTGCAACACGTGGCTGATACATGATGCATAGTGTGTACAGGGTTTTAGATATTCATTTGCATGATGGTTACGTATCTCTCACAAAATATATTATTTTTGGTATTTAAATTGGTCACAAATGAAATCTACAGCAGAGTTTGTTGCGTAATTATTTCGTTTTGAATTTGTTAATAAAATCACTATGAAAGGAATCGGATGCATAGATTTCCGTAGGTCGGTGGTCGAATTCTTTAATTATATCCTTTTGCAATCTGCAATCAGCTACACTACTAACATTATGAGCCCCCTCGCCCCCCTACAAAAAAAGTTACATACACACACCATACATTCCTATGTATCTACGTATGTGTGTAGTCTATAATTACTCATTTTTATTGTTTTCCGTATCGCGGCCCCTGATAGAGCGCTACCGCACCGTCAAGTGCAGCTGGTCGTACCCGTGTAGAGAAGTTACCTCTTTATTTTGACGGCCATAGATAAGTCATTACATAATCCTAGGCTCGTTTATTGAACTAGAATGCAAGATCTGACATACAAGCGTCATTCAAGTATGGCCCCAAATTACAACAAGTGAAAGCAAGAGATTCCTCTAGAAGTAGGGAATGTGTAAAGAGCTGGCTGCTTGCCCAGATAGGCTACAGTCTGTGTGCATCCCCGCACATTTTAATATTCTTAATCGCTTGCTTTTTATTTTCATATTGATAGCCCTACCTATACTTTTTAGGTAGCATTGCCATCCACGACATTTAAGCTACGAAATTTTATGAGACACAAGATGATAAATGATGAATGCACTGTGATGCCATGTAAGGAATGAAAGAATACATTTTATCTTTAAAAATTTCTTGTTTATTTCACTACCAAATATCTTACCATTAAGTTTATTGAAGTAAATAATTCATGTATCATTATAATCCTTCAACCATTGGCTTGACATGCTTAGTGATGAAATTGGGAAATAGTACTATTCTTTGGGTAAAACTGAGGTGTAATGAAAGTTATAACTTTTGAAAGACATGTTCCTCAGGTGTCGGAGCGGAGATGTTCACTCTCTCCAGCTTTGAGAGAGACTGCAGACTGGCCATTTTCCAGCTCTGTGATTGGCTGACCACTAGCCAATCAGGAGCGTCGTAAGGGACGGCGCTAGGCAACAAATGTGCGGCTGATGTGAATGTACTATAGTAATCCTCATTTCATGTAACACACTTACAAGGGAAGGTCATTTACAGTATGCTGACCTTTATATATGCTGAGACGTCTTGCTTCCCCTCCCCCGATTTTTTTTTTATTTTATTATTATTATTATTATTATTATTATTATTATTATTATTATTATTATTATTATTGAATAAACTAAGTCTCGTTTTTATCTGGAATGAGCATTTACATTATATGGTATCAAAACTATTCCATGCCAGTAATCCATTCCATGCCATTAAACAACTTTTTCCTTCTCCTCTGCGTGACCAAAAGCGCATCTAAGCTGTCTGGCCAGTTTTTCGACTAAACTAACCTTTTTATCTTACTGTATTATTTCCTCTATATTTCTCACCCTTTCAATCCTCCTTGCTTCACATAAAAAATGTAAAGAATTTTTTTTAGCATCTTTCGTCTTCTTTCACAAGCAATTATCATCCACATTTTTTCCCCAACCCTTTTCTTGGACAGCCTTCACTTCTTCCTCTCCTAGGGGGGTAGGGCTGCCTGTGCACCTCATGCGGCACACTGCAGGCATTACTTGAGGTTTTTTGCAGCGTCCTTTCGGCCTCTAGCTGCAACCTTTCATTCCTCTTACTGTACCTCCGTTCATATATTTTTTCTTTCGTCGTAGTGCGAGCTTTTCCTCCTGTTACACCATTCAAACTTTCACTGTCAATTTCCGTTTCAGCGCTGAATGACTTCATCGGTCCCAGTGCTTGGCCTTTGGCTTACAATTTATATTCAGTTCAATTCACTCCTTCCTGAGCCTCTTTCGTGAGCCACCTTTTCCCTCATCCATCAATTAATGATTACATTTACTTCAAACACTCAAGTATTCTCTAACGATTCTCAACACCCTTTTACTATCCTTGAGGAATACTCATTTATTTACAATCACTAGCCGCTGCACACTCCTTCAACGAGCCTTTTTCCTTTACCAAAAACAAGCTCTTGTGTCTCCTGTATATTCGTTGTCTTCTTTTATCTTTCCTCCCAGCAATGTACTAATCCGCCACAGAGACAGCAAACCCTATCTATGTTGTGCTTCACCATTCTTCAGTTCAATTGCATTTGTCACAAAAGAAAATTGAATTATTTTCTTATTAAACCGATATGCTAAAACCACCTCATTGTTTTGATGAGGTGACCCTTGCATGGCTCTTTCCCCCTGAAGCTAACTTAGTGGACTCAGTTACAACATTTCAGCTTGTCTCTTCGGTCCTTGCCTCGTACCAGTCAACAGACTCTTTTCATCAACGAGACTTTGGAAGTTCCTTATGTCTGTAATTTCTTTTCTTTTCTTTTTACTTATGCAGTGCAAGAGTTATCAGTACTGTTAGTAAATAAATCGTATTCAAAGTATATTCCTCTTGGTTATTTAGCTATTTTACTACTTCCATACTCAAGCTAGGCGATGAAGTGGTGCATGATTGATGGCTGCTTTTCCACGTCACTTTTATGCATTCTCATAGCCATCATATTTTTCAGTGATGTTTATAAATATCCGTGTTATAACATGTGATGTAGTTTATCATTAAAGAGGCGATCCCTTCCCCTGTGCGATTATTCATTCTTCAAAGGAATCCAATTTATTGATTGAAAAGTTCTTATTATGTAATTTATAAGTGAGACTTGTACATAAGATAATCTCTCCAGACAAATGAGTCGTAGAATAGTGATTAGCATCTTTTTCTGCCCCACGTACCATCTCATTGTATTTAATGTTCATTTTGCTTCATTATTTCTGGTGCAAACCAAACCGGTTCATGACCATCCAAAGCCTTTTTCTCCAAGAGTCGTCTGCGCTTTGGCTTCGACATACCAGGTTCATACCTCGCTATCTGAGCGTCATTTTGGAGTCGGAACTGCTGATGCATGGGATCATAATCATCTACAGCGAACCACCTACTTATTGATTTGCAGACTTCAATTCAGATATATTACCTTTTAGTTGATAGATATCAGCAACCATCAAATAAGGTGAAAAGCTGAGCAAGAAGAAACATAAGCAAAGAATGGATACCGATAATATTAGAACATTACTCACCACGCCTCATGAAAACCCTTAAAAATTAGATATACAGATAGATTAACTGATATATATATATATATATATATATATATATATATATATATATATATATATATATATATATATATATATATATATATATATGTTAGGAACGATCGTTTGCCGATTGTTCCCTTGGTGGATTGTTGCCTCCTTTGTTTTGTTTGTTTTTCTTGCTGGCGAGTTGACGTCCGTTGGATGGCATCAGACTTCATCAGTCAGGTTCGTAGCAGCAACGAGTCAGGTTGAGGTGTAGCAGCAAGCCAGCTGGAGTAGCAGCGGCAGGTATCCGTACCTGCGAGTCAGGTCCTGGCAGCAGAGCAGCGGAGAGTTTTGAGGACGAGATGGTTGCCGTGTTGGCTCTGTCTTGGTCGTTATTGGAGGAGGACGTCAGCAGAGCAGCGGAGAGTGTTTTTGGCCATGATGGTTGTCGTGTCGACTCTGTCATGGGCGCCTGGAGTTGGAGGACTGTGCTTGAGGGCTAGATGGTTGCCGTGTCGATTCTGTCTTTGTTGTCCTGCAGTCTTCCTGTGTTACAGCTTCGTCTGTGAATGTTTATGTAACTCCGACTATTAGTATTTTTCATACGTTTATTTTACAGATTGTTATTATGCTGACTATTTTGAGTTTTTTATTTATTGTATTTTTGAATGGCTTATTAATTTGCTTTCGTAATGTTTACTGATTTGGTTTTATATGTAGATTTTCCTGACTCTGTTTAATGCCTATTGTGCGGGTCATTTGTAATGTCTGTTGAGCTGCTCATCCTTATGATGCTTTTGGTCATTTATGATATGTTCATTTATGTACTGACTCTTAATTTATTTTTTGATTTTGATCATTCTGTGAGATGTACAATAGGTTTTGCTGCTATTCCATTTGTTTGGATTCAATCTCCGTAAATGTTTGCTGACTCATTTTTGTATGAATTTTATTTTTTTTAACCTGATTCAGTGTACATTATGTAAATAACTTACTGTAAATAAATGAATTTTAAGGTAATTTTTTTGTATTTGTTCTGCTCCTCTCTCCTTTGTTTGTCACCTCTCGTCAGTCATTACAGCCCAATTGCTTATATATATATATATATATATATATATATATATATATATATATATATATATATATATATATATATATATATATATATATATATATATATATATATATATATATATATATATATATATATATATATATATATATATATATATATATATATATATATATATATATATATATATATATATATATATATATATATATATATATATATATATATATATATATATATATATATATATATATATATATATATATATATATATGTATATGTATATATATATATATATATATATATATATATATATATATATATATATATATATATATATATATATATATATATATATATATATATATATATATATATATATATAATATATATATATATATATATATATATATATATATATATATATATATATATATATATATATATATATATATATATATATATATATATATGTATATATATATATATATATATATATATATATATATATATATATATATATATATATATATATATATATATATATATATATATATATATATATATATATATATATATATATATATATATATATATATATATATATATATATATATATATGAGAGAGAGAGAGCTCAAACCTCATAGATACTTTATTTCACTTCACTTCCAACGAGATCGTATTAATATATATATATATATATATATATATATATATATATATATATATATATATATATATATATATATATATATATATATAGAGAGAGAGAGAGCTCAAACCTCATAGATACTTTATTTCACTTCACTTCCAACGAGATCGTAATAATATATATATATATATATATATATATATATATATATATATATATATATATATATATATATATATATATATATAGAGAGAAGAGAGAGAGAGAGAGAGAGAGAGCTCAAACCTCATAGATACTTTATTTCACTTCCAACGTAATTGTTATTTGTACTGATCTGACTAAAATTTTCCGAGTTTTGTTTATTTCCTGCCTTACATATTGTGCTCATGATTTTGATCGATTCAATAGTTCGCAAATCCTTTGCCTAATTTTCATGTCATTGTTATCGTTACGACCTCTCCATTGTAGAATAAAAAGAACATCTATGGAAGCCAACTGGTTCCTCAAAAATGCCTCAGTCAGCAATAGGTGTGTTTTATAGATATTTCCTGAGCTCATACTTTTCCTTTGTTTGAAGGCTCTTCTTGTGTGACTTTTGTAACTGACGAAGCACATATGATTCCCGAATGAATTCTTTTGTTTACCTAACCAGAATTAACCATCATAGATAAAGCAAATTACAGAAGATATTTTACAAGTATTTTACAGCTATACATACTTTCTTGCCCCCCCCCCCTCTCTCTTTCTCTGTGTGTGTGTGTGTGTCTTCTGCTTCTTTACTTAATCATCTATCCTAATTGTAATCATTTCTTTCCTCTTTTACCTGTTTCTTCCCATTATTGGCTAAGCGAAATGTTCTAACGTGTAAGATATGAAGACATATGAGTCTAAGTGCAACGGGAATTCATCGCTGCACAAGAGCAAAGGATTTCAAGAAATGACAAGAAACTCAGGGACGCAAAATTTCCAACAGAAAATATGAGGTGCTTGTGCGTGCACAAATCCAAACAAACCGGCGGAAAATCACAAAGGAAACAAAGAAAGTGCCTGTCTTGGTACTGTATTCCTATGCTTTCGCAATCAGAGAATGACACTGATAAACAGTGTAAAAAAGAAATCTGAGAAAATAGCATAGTGCTGTTCGTGTCATACGAAGATTAAGAATGGGCAAAAGAAGAGAAAACGTTTGAAAATTTGAAAGAAATTGAAATTGAAATGTAATATATTAGACTAAAGTTATGTTTCACTGAAACGTAGATGTGTACGTACCGTACATTACAATAAATGATCAGGTGAAGTTATTGCCAGTTGTATCAAGGTCATAGAAAGCCAAGCATAAATATGAATGAAAGAACTGCAATTGTCCCCAAACGTTAATCTTTCTATTGTCGTCATCTCGACGTTCTTTTCATGGTTCGTAGAGCGCCATTTCGGCAAACGCTGCACGAAGGTCCTTCAAGATCCTGCATCTCTGCTGCCATTGCCAAAAACTTGGGGCCGGAAGGAACTCGTCTGGGCTTATTGAGAAAGCAAACAAGGATTGCGATACTTCATTACTTGTGCAATCTCTTGACTTTCATTTACTCGCACCGAAGAGAAAGAAAAGTTTTCTACTGACGTGGACAGTTTCAATGTTTTTAATTTCATGTCATTAAAAGTTAATCAACCACAAGAAAATTTTTCTCATTGCATTCGTTGGCAGCTTTAAGATCATCATTATAAATATCAATTTGAATAATTGGAAAAGGAATAATAACAGTGATCATTCCCCTGTCTGTATATAGTAGTATGGTGTTTTATGAAACATCTCAAATCTTATGATGTGAATCACTTAGAAAGAATTATGTTACCCACGGGCCGTTCTACGCCTCTAGCCAGTGATAAAAACAAGTAAAAAATGCACCGAAGTTTCTTCGACGCAATCGAGTTTTCTGTACAGCGTATAATGCTGTATGAAACTCTCAGACACGGCCCATGAAACTCATAGCCGCTGCCCATGAAACTTTCAGCCACGGCCCAGTGGTGGACCGTGTTGTTGGCACCAATAGCAGTGCCAGACGCACGATCATGTCTTACTTTAACCTTAAATGAAATAAAAACTACTGAGGCTGGAGGGCTGCAATTTGGTATGTTTGATGACTGGAGGGTGGATGATCAACATACCAATTTGCAGCCCTCTAGCCTAGGTAGTTTAACAGAAAACTAAAAGCGGTATGTACAGTAGCCTAATAAAAGATATGTAAGATATACAAAATATTCTTGATTTGGGCACTGGTCAGTGCTTTAGCTTCTTTCTGTTTATTCGTTGTTAATGTTAAAAATGGGTATTTACTGGTGGTTGTAAAATTTTGCTTTACTTATTGAAATGCATCAAAACTTTCATGCAACGTAATATTTTAATGTTTTGATTGATATGGGAATTAACTAGAGCTGTGACACTGTTAATAGACAACTCAAATGGAAAACAGTTCAGGCAATGAAAGAAACAATCGTTACGTGGTTAATACAAATGTTTGTGCGACCTTTATCTAATACGTTATTTGGGTTAAGAACGGGTTGTTTGTCATTTTTTTCTGATTCTGTTATTACTTTGATCAACTAATTTACTTAATTGTAAAATACAGGAGAGGAGATAGCGCGCAAATCAATTTATTTTTTGCAATCTCATCTCGTTCCCATTACCCTTTCCATAATAAAAATCGATAGCTCCCGTAGATCATGGTAAATTCAATAAAATGCTCTTTACGCCAGGAAAGGTTAGCTGTACAGTCACGCAAAAATGCTTTGCAACATGTTCCAGAAGTTTTCGTTCACCTAACAGTAATTTGTTCTTTTGATATTTACAGGAAAATTTAATTTCTTATTCGATTTTGGTTATTAATCATACGGTTAACAATATAAAAAAGAATGGTGAGTGAAAAATTCAAATTACGAAAAATGACGAAACATTTTGAAAAATTTCACTTCAGATGATTGGGCAAAAGAATCAAAGAAGAAATTATATTTCGAATCCAGATACAAGCTTATTGACTAATAAAATAGTATTGAATAACCATCAATGAAATTATATATAAATAAAGAAAGAAAGAATTCAACCATTATCGTTGTTAAAAACAAGAAAGAAAAAATCTCATAACGCCGTATGTTATCGTCTGACTGCACATTCGGGCGGGAAAATTAACCTAAACTGTCTTGTCACTTGCACCGATAAGAGGGGCAACAGACTCAGCCGCACCACAATCATAGCTTGCATAAGACTAATGTTTCTATCGTAGATATTGCTTAATGTAAATAAAACAACCATGTATAGAGGGATACAGCAACAGAGAGAACGAGGAAATAGGATAAATTCATTGTAAAAAGTGGAGGACGACCTCATTGTTGCACTACTATTAAGGATCATCATCGGATGATCACTGAGGGAGGCATCAAGGAGCTCCACCTAACTCCCCTGACAACCAGTGTTGCTATAAAGGAGAACATTATGCTCTCCCTTCAAGTTCCTGCTCAAACCATTCATAACAGGGTACATGAGACTAAGATATTATTTCATCATATTCCTGCCAAGAAACATTTCATATCAAAGAAACACAAAGAATAGAGGCTAGGGTTTGTGTTACAATCCAGTGGCCGATGATTTCCGTAAGAGTCATTTTTGCGATGAGGAGGAGACACTCTCCACTGATGAGCATGGTAGTCTTCTTCACTGCTGGCCTTTAACAATAACTAAATTAATGTTGACCTTCTCGCTAATTTTAATTCTTTAGAAGCTTAAATAATAAGAAATACAAAAACAGGCGTGATATATCCAGTTAACTTCATAAGAGGCATTAAAATAATAGGCCTAAGTAACAATGAAAGAAATGAGAAATTACACATGATAACGGCATTATATTATATTATATATATATATATATATATATATATATATATATATATATATATATATATATATATATATGTGTGTGTGTGTGTATGTGTGTGTGTGTGTGTATGTATATATATATATATATATATATATATATATATATATATATATATATATATATATATATATATATATATATATATATATATATATATATATATATATATATATATATATATTTATATATATATATATATATATATATATATATATATATATATATATATATATATATATATATATATATATATATATATATATATAAATGCGATTATATTCTATGTATTACAAAAATGGATGTGAAATCTGTTAGTCTAGTTCAGTATATTTTATATTAAGTTTCACTAGTTTACAATATACATAGGATTAGTCATTCAAAAATTTGATTAATAATAATGTGCAAGCAAATCTTTACAAAAGTCGTATTTGTTGATGTTAATAAGGCTAATGGTTAAACTTATAATAGTCTACAAAGCTCACACATATGAAGGAGATAAAACAACGATAATGATTGCATTTGGAGATGAAAATGTTAAAACATAAGAACAGCGATGACCTCTGAAGTATTATAGTAACATCCTTTGATCAAATAAAGTATGACAACAGTCAATATTATCAGAAAAAGCCCTGTTCAAGGGAAACTGCATGTACTGAGTTGCCAAATGGCGCCAGACGTCGCTATTATAAGCTGTTGGCCGAAAAGTTTTGAAGTATGTTGCAAAACATTTTTTGAGTGATTGTACATTCCATTTAACATGTAAAAGAACCACACAAGCTTGTACTTGTACCGGGTCACCGTAGCCCTTTGATTGCAATTTGGTGGTTGGCGGATTTTGGCGATCCATTGTTGCAGTAGGCTATATGCCTCTCCTGAAAGCGTTGACAACGAAAGTTTCTCTTATTTACCCCAAACTCATCTTTCTTGGGCCATCGTTAACCACCGTTACTGATTTTGAAGCCGCTGAATTAATCCACTTTTTTGCTAACTTCAGAAAACATCTTTAAGATTTGGGAAGGTGAACAGCAAATGCAGAATGATCTATACTCTTAGTATTTGAAATGGGATTTCCAGCCCCTAGCGTCATTCATTCAAAAGAAATCACAGTGGGAAATTCTAGAGAGAGACTACACTCACATCATTTATTTTACGAAAGTGATAAAAACTCAGTTAAATGGAAAACGAAGCATAATAATCCTTCCAGGATGCCACATCAAACTCACTGAAATAAGTATGTATGTTAATTGTACATGATTATCTTTCTGCTGGAATTGTGTTTCTACTCACGGGAGTTGGAAAGTCATGAAATGTGAGTTTATGGTTTTGACTAAAAAGTCACATAACGTTTACGAATTCGAAAGTAACAAAACCAAGCACTAACTATTACATCTATAGTAAACCTAAAATTAGTTCTGCTTAAAGACAAATCATTGAATATTTCACGTTCACGTAAAACAAAGAATTTTCCTAATTATATATATATATATATATATATATATATATATATATATATATATATATATATATATATATATATTGTAATAACTTCTTAAAATATTTCTTTGGTTTCTCCTTAATGTTAGTTAAATTTTCGTTTTATATAAATCACGAGAAACTGGTTGTTGGTTCATTTCGCTCCCCTCAAGGGTTTTGTGCTTATTGTTATATAGTTGTATTTATCATTTTGCTTCTCTTTTTTTTTTTTTATATTTCAACAAGCGGAGTATCATCTTCGGTAATTGCCTCTTTAGCCTGATGGATTTACACCACTTTTCTCATCACCCTTGCTTTATGTGGAAGAGCTTTCCCCGAAGGGAGGTTCAGCACCCTAATATTCTCTTTGCACTCTTCATCATTGTGTTCGGTAACACTGCCTTCTGGTCATGGCCAGGACATTTAGGTGCTCGCTTTCTTCAATATCTCCTGCTGTTGGTGGTGAGGATGTACCTTGTGCCCTCCTGCGTGAGCTTGTCTGTGGGTTTTGCTTTTGCCCACCTGTGAGCAAGGTCTATCCATTGCATTTACAATGCGCTGCTGTATCCTCCAGGAATGGTCAGAACGCCTTCTTAGGCCAGAGAAGGGTAAGCATCCCCTTTTGCCCATATTTGCTTTCCCCTTTATGTGAGTCGACTCTCCCGTTGGAGCATTTCATTAAAGCATCCAGTGAAAGCCCACCATATGACCCTTTATAGACCGTTTTTCCTCGACTGAAACAGCTTCAGTGTATTTTCACTGTATCTGGTGAATGGTTATTGATGGTTTTTAGAAACTGAGGTTTATTGTTAACCATTTTTGTAAATTTACCCTTTTGTATAAGGGAAGCAAATAATTAGTGTTAAGGTTTTCTTATCTGTGTCTCTTCCTTTCGTGTAGATGTGAGTGGGTGTTGATTTCTATCTACCACTGTGACTTTTCTCTCTGACTTCGGTATAGTAGTTGGGTAAGAGACCGAGGTATGTGTGAGGGTATTGTATATGCTTGTGTGTTTTTTCTAGTTCCTCAAGCACGTTTTCGGGGACAGTTTTTCCATTACGTGTTTTTGCGAATAAATAAGTGTTAAATTTAGGCATTTGTTTTTTGTCACCCACTTTGAGTGTTTATTATCTAAAGTTTGGTGTGTGGTAAATCATTGTCTGGACTAGCAATTGATTTATTTAGCAAAGGACTTTACTGAAAAAATAATTTATTTGTCGCCTTTGGTAAAGAGTTCATATATATTTATTTATACATATATATATATATATATATATATATATATATATATATATATACATATACATATATATATATATATATATATATATATATATATATATATATATATATATATATATATATATATATATATATATATATATATATATATATAAATCTCAATGATTTATATAAAAATGAAAATATATATATATATATATATATATATATATATATATATATATATATATATATATATATATATATATATATATATATATATATATATATATATATATATGTATATATAAATATATATATATATATATATATATATATATATATATATATATATATATATAATATATATATATATATATATATATATATATATATATATATATATATATATATATATATATATATATATATATATATATATATATATATGTGTATATATATAAATATATATATATATATATATATATATATATATATATATATATATATATATATATATATATATATATATATATATATATATATATATATATATATATATATTTATATATTTATATATATATATATATATATATATATATATATATATATATATATATATATATATATATATATATATATATATATATATATATATATATATATATATATATATATATATATATATATATATATATATATATATATATGTATATATATGTATATATATATATATATATATATATATATATATATATATATATATATATATATATATATATATATACATATATATATATATATATATATTGTAAAGATTAGTGCCAAAATACGCTATGAAAGCGCCCGCCTTTCTGCTTTGCTCGGCCAATAGATAGGCCTCTGTCTATTTTGAACCTGGGAGAAGTAGTGAATACTGGTTCATGTTAGTTTGAACCAGAAGTCGGGGGGTTATACTCAAGATGTAATCTTTTTGCCCTGGGCAGTAAACTGGCTTTGCATCGTTTTCTTTGGTACAGGAGAGTAAGCCGTTTTCTTTGATATAGAAGCGTGACCTGGGTCAGGACATCGCCCCCTACCCCTGTCCAGAAGCAATAAAAGGTCAGGGCGAGGACAGCTCTCTCTCACTCACACACAGCCAGTAGTTAAAGTAAGAAGGTCACGAGTGCAGACCTCGCTCTTTCGCTCGCCGCCACATGGAAGTCAGCTGCCCTTTGCTCCGTGCCCCGACCCACGTGGCCCTCAAAGACTGCAAGTGGGGATTGCAAGTCCCAATAGCGAGCTGATACTCAACTGCGGCCTTTTCATCATCCCAAGGGCGCCCTTTTCCACCCCAATCTACGACTTGAAGCAGTACCTTGGTGAGGGAGGCCCTTTTGTCAACGCTCCCACACGTGGTCTCTGGCAGAAGACGCCGCTGGACGCCGACGTCAGCCTTACGCCCCTACAATGTGGTAAAGTACCCAAAACGAGTTGCTAGTCACGTTACTTCACCCTTGTGCAGTGATTAACTTCTGGGCCTATAACTTTGTATTCCCTGATGTTTCTTGGTTTAATCCCGGCCCACGTGTTCACTGCTTCTTTCCTCTGAGTCACAAGTAACTCCTCGGGGAGTCCTTGGCGCCCTCCGCGCACACCCGAGTAATTCATTCCCCAAATTCCAGCATTAGATTTGTAACCTGGGTCCTAATATCGTTTCAGAAGGACGATCGTAGCAGAATTTTCCTTGGTCCGTGTTCCTGGCATTCCCAAGCTCCCCCGCTTCGGGAGGACGTCTGCAGCAGCAATTTAACGTGTTTCAGTTCATTTCCCCTTTGATCTTGTGTGTTATGAAAATATACCTATTTTTGTATCCACGTGTTTCACGCACTTCCCTTTGAGATAGAGCCCTCCGCTCCTTGTATCACTCCTATTAGTTTGTGTTTTATATGTCCTGGTTATCTTGCAAGGCCCTTTTAGAAGTAAAGTAATAAATGTGGAGTCATAAGAACCACCCGCACCACGAAACATATAAATAAATATATATATATATATATATATATATATATATATATATATATATATATATATATATATATATATATATATATATATATATATATATATATATATATATATATATATATATATTATATTAAAATTTAAAAAATCTGGAATCTTAATCACCCAATTTCATTGAAGCCTAACACGAAGAGTAAGAATACACACACACACAAACACGCACACACACAAATACATACATATATATATATATATATATATATATATATATATATATATATATATATATATATATATATATATATATATATATATATATATATATACACACACACACACACACATATATATATATATATATATATATATATATATATATATATATATATATATATATATATATATATATATATATATATATATATATATATATAAATATATATATATATATGTGTGTGTGTGTGGGTGTGTCCATATTCCTACTCTTCGTTAGGCTTCAATGAAATGGGATGGTTAATATTCCAGATTTTTAATTTACAAAGTACATTTTACCAAATACTAACTTTCTAATACATATAACCTTCTTCACGAAGTACCCATGCACTGAAGAGATAAAAACTACACTCGGGTATAAATATGCTCACCCAACACCCGTTTTTTTCTTTTTTATAATCCCTGCGATGTCCTGTCCGTTGATCTTCAGCTCCTCCTGCCCTTCCCTGCTGTGGTTTTTTATCTCCTTGGTCGTATGCTTAATCCTTAGATGTTCGGGAGTATCCCCTTACTGTTCATCTTTCTGCTTATGTTCTTCCTAAAACTCTGGCATGTAATTTCAGAGGTGATCTTGTCTTCAAAATTAGTACCTATGTTGCCTTAAATCGTTTTTTTTTATTGCAGTTACTGGGGGCATTCTCTACAATCAATCTTGATACTTTATTCTTTTTGATTTATATGAGATCTGTTTTTTCCCATGTGATCTTTTAGTAGGGTTTGTGGTAGCAAATGTTCTGCTTATTTTGCCTTGCACTCTCCGTGGATGATTTGCTGCTCTCACCAAAATATACTTTATACCACAATTGTCTCAAGTTGCTAAGTAGATCCGGCCCTTCTTTTCCTCCCCATCTGCGTGTATTTTATCTCTAGATACCTTATTCCTAATGTTTTTAGTTTACTGTAGAAGAAAACTATTGTGCCAGCTCTGTCTGTCCGTCGGCACTTTATTCTGTCCGCACTTTTTTCTGTTCGCCCTCATATCTTAAAAACTACTGAGGCTAGAGGGCTGCAAATTGGTATGTTGGTCATTCACCCTCCAATCATCAAACATACCAAATTGCAGCCAACTAGTCTCAGTAGTTTTTATTTTATTTAAGGTTAAATTTAGACATAACTGTGCTTCTGGCCACGGCATAGGATGGGCCACCACCAGCCAGTGGTTAATGTTTTATGGGCTGCTGCTCATAGAGCATTATACCGAGACCATTGAAAGATAGATCTATTTTCGGTGGCCTTGTCTATACGCTGTAGCAGCTGTGCAGAAAACTCGATTGCGCCAAAGAAACTTCGGCGCATTTTTTATTTGTTTATATAATTCCTGACAAATCTAATATTTTTCAGTTTCTTGTTTTATTCGTTAATAATGTTATTATTTCGAATGACGACCGTATTTTTCTTGATTATTCCGTCTTTGTCTTGGCTCCTTCACCCCTCAGGGAATCTGGTATCCCAGTTTTTTTCTGTGTATACTATACTCTGTTTTTCTACCTGCCCTTGTAAGTTTAACACCCCGGAAGGGGATTATCCCTTCTTTCTCCTCTTCTAAGATGAATTTGATCTTTTCGTTAATCTGGTTGAGTCCATCCAAACAACGACCAATTTCTCTTTCTCCCAACGGTATATTACTAAGATATCATCTACTTATCTAACACACTTAACTGTCTGGAACTTAAGTACCTTAATCTTTCCCACCTCTCACATACACATGCACTCGGGCCTCATGAAGAACATTAAGATATGGTTGATGACAGGGCTGATTATTAAGGCCCACAATGTTTGCAACCCACCTTATGTGGCAAAGAAGGTTGAATATATATTCTCTTCTTTTATAAAACTGGGATACCCAACTCACTGGGGGAGGGGGGGTGGGAGGAAGACACACAGTAAGGCTAGGAAACACTATTATGGGAAAGGCGCCAAAACAAAGACGGAATAGAAAGGTAAAATATGATTGTCATTCCAAACAATTATTGAAGATTTAAACAAGGAATTAGAAAACATTAGATTAGTCAGGAATTATAAAAAACAACATTAGGAATAAGGTAATTAGAAGTAAAATACCCACAGAAGGGGAGGAAAACAGAGGCGGAGTCTAGCTAGCACCTTGTGACAATAGGGATAAAGTGTACTTTGGTCAGAGCAGCAAATCATGCTTGGAGAGAGCAAGCCAGCATAACAGAACATTTGCTACCACCAGCAAGACTCGGAACTGGGCAAACACTGCTTGAATCATAAACACAAGATCTATTGGGAAAAGATGGATTTCATATGAACCAATAAGAATACGACATCAAGGGTGATCATAGAGAATGCCCTCATTAACTGCTATAAAAAAAAAAACAGTGGAAGACAACATAGCTAATAATTTTGAAGGCAAGGATAACCTTCAACATTGAAGGATTAAGCGTACGACCAAGGAGATCAAGAACCACTGCAGGGAAGGGCAGGAGGAGCTGAAGATCAATGGGCAGGATAATTATCCCATGGATTAGTAAAAGGAAAACAACAGATGTTGAGAGGAGCACATATGTAGCTGAATGTAGCTGTTATCTCCTCAGTGCATGGATACCTGATGAAGAAGAATGTGTTTTAATAATCTAGTACTTGGCAAAATGTACTTTGCAAAATAAAAAGACAGGAATAATACATCTTCCCAAGCATCCCAGCCACCAAACACTTAATTTAAAGCTGGAATATAAAACAGTGCATTTTGGCGCTGCCTGACAAGAAAGGGCAAAAGGAATATTGGCCCCTCCCTTAATCCGTTGATTGCACTCTGTATATCCCTTCAACTTTCTCTTCTCGAACACGTGATGCTACGGAGCCCTTTGTTTACAGACTCGAGTTGTGAGGAGATTAAGTATGGCCAGATGCAGAATAGAGCTGGCGATGCAGATTAAGAGAAAGGACATCTGGCATGAACACCAGGGTCTTCAGTCATAAATGATGCACATGCATAGGAAAACAACACCAACCCCATCTACCTGTGGATAACCTCCTAATCCCTGACCGAAGTCATAGAAGGGCCTCCTCACCGAAGGATCAGGAGTGAGAGACATAGCTGGATGCAAATGAGACATATCTTCCCCTTCCATTCCCGCCTCCTTCAGAGAGCCACACCCTACCATGTGGTCCTATCTTGTAGAGACCCTTAGTATTCTTACCAGTGAAGCCCTTAGTCCTCCTCAACTGCCATTACCCTCACTGAAGCCACCTCTTCTACAAGGTAAAGTGATCTGTTGCAAAGGTTCTTCCAGTCAGTCACGCTGTTGTAATTCTTGTACTAAACTTTCTATTTCTATTTCTAAGTGCCAGTATTTCAATATCAACCTTGCCTTGTTAGGGCAGTGATATGTAAATGCCTGTTTTTAAATTATTACATAAAATCGTGTGTTCAAGTCTTCTTTGGCGCCCTTTGTGCTCGCTTTGTCCTATGCATATTTTACTGTGTCCTTACTGGCTTTTAATTTGTAAATCTCTCCATTGACAGAGGGTTTGTTAGCTATGGAAATCTCTCTTGAATGTGCCTTGTATCAGCATCGTCACACCGACAGATATACCTCCAAGTGTTCCCAGTCATGATTAACCTCTTATGCCTTGCCTGCCTGATTATTCCATTTTATCTTCTGATAGTTCATTTTATGTAAATACACGTAGCCTTCAACTTACCCTAACGTGTTTATTTACAAATACCTTGTGAGTAGAGCCCTCAGCTCCATTAAAATCCTTCTTTTTCCTTGTTTTTATGATTTCTTGAATCAACATCAGTCAGATTTTATACAAAAAGTGAGATAAGTAACAAAATCATTCATTTAGAGTCTATAAATGGCTCATGATAAGCATTTCCCCAGGTTAAATTGTAAAAATGGCGACCTTGCCAGGAACTTGCAAGCAACGTTGCAGAATTGAACCTTCCCCCCTCCCTTTTGTAACTTGCTGTATCAGCGACTAGCGAAGCTAGGCTGGGTGCAAGAAAAAGAAACGAACCTTTAACATATAATCCACAAGCACACAGTCAAGGAGTATCCACACAGTAAGTATTTTTATTTTTTGTGACTGAAAATACCAGTAGGGAAACGTTAGGCACATGTATGCAATCCAGTCATCACGAAGAGAGAGTTAGTATCCGCTACGCAAGTTTTGAAAGCCCTGCATGAGGGCCTGCTTGTTGTTTCACACAGGCAAGTTAGGGAATTATGAAGAGTTGAAAAAAGAAAATAGTGCGTGTTTCCTCCTTGTGTTATCCAGACAATTTGTCATCTTGGTATTCTAGCTAGACACATGTTTTAGATCCCATGTGGGTCAGCCAACAAATTTCCATATCACTGGAGCTCAAGAGTTTAATCTCTCTCTTTCACTCCCATAGAGGGTAGGAATCCATTAGGCAAAAGTATAATTCCTCATTATAGAGTATAATCTCAGAAAAGGTGTAAAATTTGTTCAGGCCACGTGAGCAAATAAATGTGCTTCATATTTTTATTTCTACACATTCCTCCATACAGCACCACATGTGATAAATTCTATTTCATCTCAAAGCGTTTCCATTCAATAACTGCCCGCTATTTCATTCATAAGTGTAGGGAACCTTTTTTCTTCTTTTGTTCATTTGTTTACCTTCGTTTTGCTTAAAGTTTGCTGTGACCACGTGGTATCCACGTTGCTCCCAGTTAATTTTCATAAATCCTAGGAGAAACTTTATATTTGGGCTCCTCTAAATATACTTAAGCAAGATAATGTCATTGTCCTTTGGGCCAGGTGCATACCAGACAACCTTGAGCTGTCAGTTACTGAGCCAAACACAAACCCAAGTGGTTACCCAACTGAGCAAACATAACCCTTCCAGTCACGTGTGAGGTGGGCGAAAATAGGGAAATGTAAATTTGTGTGCACGTGGACTTAGCAAACAGCGCCCGTGCTTGGTAGAATTAAGTCTTGAACTTATATTAGATATGAGGAAAAGGCTCTTATTAGGGTTGGCAAAATACACACTTTATCAGTGTAACTTACAAATAATATAACTCTGCAACTTATCCAGCTTTTGGCGATGAAACTATCACTCCTATAAAAAAAAGTGGAAGAGTACTTCTAAAATGGCTGGTTTCTAACCCACCAATTTGTATCAGTACGTAAACCTTACCTCCTCTGCGCCAGTATCTCAATGTCTCTCAAAGCATTATTATTTTTTAAGGTTTACGCTATGTCCTTTCTTTTTTTATTTATTGTTGGGGTTATTATTCTAAGAGTGTCATGATGCTCGCTGAATTCCCAAACCTAACCTGTATCAGGACTCCCCTAAAAGGAATTTTTTTTTCTTATCATAAGAAATACCAAATTCTCGGGAACAGGCAAACGCTCCCCGAACAAAACCCAAATTCACGCCCTAGCTGGCCTTGTCCATTTGCAAAATAAAACCAAACTTCCTACGTCCTCTAGGACAAAACCAAACCAGTTCACTGCAAACAAATCCATGCCCTACGAGGCAAAACTAATACAAGAAAATTCTTGGGAACGGGGCCAAGTCCATGTATGAATCCGAAATCACATCCTATGAGACAAAAAAAAAAATCAGTTCCCCGCGAACAAATCACTTCCTACGAGGTGAAACCAAAAAAACCCAACATTCACTCAATAGCTGGCCAAGTCCGTGCATGAAATAGAATCCTATTTATGTCTTTTGAGACATTAAAATTTGTTCATCATGAACTAACTAAGTCTTATTCAGACATTAAAATCCATTCATCACTAACAAACTAAGTCTTATTCAGGCATATTAAAATCTGTTCATCACGAACAAACTACTTCATTTTCAGACATTAAAATTTGTTCATCATGAACAACTGAGTCTTTTAGACATAGTGAAACCAGTTCATCACGAACAAACTTGGGTCTTTTCAGACACCTTGAAATTTTAGTCTTTTCAGACATATTGATTATCTTAAGGGTCACGCCCATATAAGCATTATCTCAAGATGTCTACGACATCCAGAACCCAACAAAATGAGGACTTCAGGTTCTATATGTCTGCTGGAGTGAGGGACTGGGTCCAAGAGAAAGTAGATGATGCCAAGGTAGAAAGAGAGACAGAACGACAGGAGAGGGAGAAAGAAAGAAAGGAGGAAAAGGAAGAACAAGAAAGAAGGGCAAAGAAAGAAGAGCAAGATAGGCTGGATAAACTTGCACAGGAAGAACAAGAGGGAAAGGAGAAGAAGGAAGAACAAGAAAGAAAGGCAAAGAAGGAAGAGCAAGATAGGCTGGATAAACTCGCAAAAGAAGAGCAAGACAGGCTGGATAGACTTGCAAGGGAAGAACAAGAAAGAAAGGATAGGCTCGGCAGGGAGAAAATGCAGCGGGCCCATGAGCTCCAGGTGGCTCAATTTGGCACTACCAGCTCCTCTCCAGCCCATGGCGCATCCGCCCTCACTCAGGCTCATACCTTTATGCCCAAGTGGACTGAGGCCGACCCCAAGGTGTGACTCAATCGGGCAGAAAGGGTCCTTGATGCCCACCCTCTTGCTCCTGCCGAAGTCTCCCTACTCTTTGGAAAATTCCTTGTAGGAAAGGGTCTAATTACTTTCAACACCCTCCGTGAGACGAATCAAGGGAAATGGGTGGAAGTGCGTCAGGAGATCACAAGGGCGTAGGAGATCACCCCTGAACACTGGAGACAACATTGGAGAGACCAGATAAAAGAAGCAGGACAGACCTGGTCTGACTGGGCATATCAATTTGCCCTCTCTAAATGGGTAGAGTCCCTGGGAGTCTCCACCACCAAGGCCATCCTCGAGCTGTTCAAGATTGAAAACTTTTTATATTACACCCATTCTGCCTAGCTACCCTTGTGTGCGAAAAAACACCCATGACTCTAGTGGAGTGCTGTCGCCTTGCTGACACGTGGGACACCCATCACGCCCATGCAAGCTCACTGGGACACAAAATATGCCCTCCTTCTTTCACCTCCGGCACCCCTCTGCCCAAGAATGGGCACTCGCAGAAACCTGTTGTATGTGGGTTCTACAAGAAAGCCGGGTATTCCACAGAGCAGTGCCAAAACAAGCCCCCGCCACTGCCCACAGCACCTTTCAAACCCTCTTCTGGGAATCTACCAACTAATAAGCCTGCACCCTTCACAGGGGCAGTACCACGAAGAGAGCTATTGCATGGCTTGCAAAGTTTATGGCCACTCTCCCACATCAGCAAAATGCCCTGATAATAATTCAAGTACTCCCACCATCGCCTTGTCAGTTCCAAATCCAAATCCTTAGGCCCTCCAGCCAAGGGTCCCATATATGTGGCACCTCCTTGAGGTAGCTACACCTGCACACCAGGTCAAGGCATTTGATGACTCTGGCACTCAAATTTCCCTCATAAGGAAAGACAAAGTTCCCTATGGAGCTACCATTAACCAAAGTAAACTTGTCACAATTGAGGGTATCAATCAGTTCAAAATAATACTCCCTACTGATCAGCTGAGAGTCACAAGACCTCATAGATCCAAAATCTGCAACCTTGCAGTAGCCAGCTATATTCTTGGAGGTTATGACATCCTCCTGGGACAGGACTTCCAGTCCCCATCTAAGTTACAGCAACCCAGGTGTCCAAATCCATCAAATCATTCATTAGGCATGAGTAAGCCTCAAATGCCTGCATTCATTCCCCTGCCAGTGCTACTTGAGTTCCACCTCCATCAAAATTGATTCCAGATCCCATTCTGGTGCCAGGCCCTGCCCCAGTGCCAGTGCCAGGGCCCCAAAAAGATCTCCCTCCAGGAGATCTCAAACTCAATTCACAATCTCTGCCAGTGCCACTTGCGAGCACTGAGCAGTGCCAAGATCCGTCCGTCCCAAATGACGAGCAAATTCCAAATAAAAAATTAGTGCCGGACTCTACCTTAGTGCCAGCGCCAGAGCACTCCACCAATCTTCATTCAAGAGATCCCATTCAGGAACCCTTTCTTCTCTGCCCCTGGTTCCTCTACCATTGCCGGTGAGAGAGACGGATTCTTCCGACCACGGCGGAAGCTCAACCAAAGGTGCAGCCTTGCAACCTGTGCCTGAACTGTTCATGGTAACCTGCAAACCTATCACACCCATTGCGACCTCTTCCTCGCTTTCCCAGTCTCCCGCGGACACATCCATGAGTAAGGATTCTGCCGTGTCTCAAATGGCCGATGAACTCACGGAACTGCAGCGACTTGGGGTAGAGCCTGAGATGAATGTCCCTGCTTCGGCGGCCAAAGAAGGACCTTGGCACCTCTATCCAGAAGAGGGTGTTAGGTTTCCTAACCTATTTATTTTCTTATGACTCTGTAATTTATTCTTTTCCTTTAACATTTTTCCTTTCATTATTTTGTTCAATTAATCATATTATTTTAAGCCTTACAAAGGCTTAATCTTACATTGCTCCCCATTCTGCCAGTGCAGAGTGCAATTTGACAGACATTTCAAATTCATAAGTCCTATGACTTCCCTCTCATGCCTGTAAACGCTTGATACATTTTAAAATCCTATATGCCCAAAACCATCAAGTATTACCATATAAGTGCCTCCTTGTCACAGTGCCATTATCCTAGATGTTAGCAGATAATCCAGTCGGAGGAGTCGTGTCCTTTGACTGTTTTGAAGCCCCTTGGGCAAAGGAATAAACCTAAGCCATCTTCATAGGCTAAAGAGTATAATTCCGGCATATTAATCATAATTTTTTCTTTAACAGTCATTACGCGCATTCTGGAATCTGTCATTTGTCTTCTTTGTTATTCCCTTGTAATTTGAATCCCGAGTCCACGGCTAAGAGAGACCGTGTGCGTTACATATTTGTCTGTCCTTCATTGTACTTAGCTCCGTGCCTGTAAGCACCATTGACCTCAGTGCCACATCTGGCACTGTGCCGTCGACCTAAATAACATGGCGACACCTAACGAAGATCATAATTGTAATACCTCATCAACTCAAACTAACTGCATGTCTTTTGACTGTAACAACTACTAAGAGTTAAGTGCATGATTATTCTAAGATTCGCCTTAAGGAAATCACTTACAGTTATTGTGTTTAATATTTGCGGTAACTTTCTTATATTTGTAAGTGTTCCTGTTTCAAAATAACAGTAACTTATGATTTATCGCATTTTAATACCTATAATAATTTACTTACATTTCTTTTCAGATTAACCTAAAGGAGGTCAGTTACAGTTAGTGTATTTTAATATTTACAGTAACAATCTTAAAGTTGTAACTGTTCCTGTTTTAAAGTAACAGTAATCTAAGGTTAAAATCTTTATTTTTTTCTTACTCTGCGATTAAGGTAAAATACTAAATTCTTTAACAAGTAAATTTTCAGATATCTCATATGGTGCAAAGAGATTTAGGTTACTAAATATACATGAATGCCGTTAACGAGGAAATTGAAGTAATATAAAACATTTGTCAGCTGAGTCCTTGGTTTGGTAGACTTTCTCACCCGACTGAAGATGAAAGATTTCAATTTGGGTGGGGAGTTGCTATATCTTCCCAAACATCCCAGCCACCAAACGCTTAACTTAAAGCTGGAAAATAAAACTGCATTTTGACACTGCCTTACAAGGAAGGGCGAAAGGAATATCTTCTTAAACGGCGTGGCAGCAATGATTTAGGGAGCATTTGTTTAAAGATAAAAAAAAGAACTAATAGGTCCGTTGTCAGTAAAATTTCCCTCGTTACCTTACTTGTACGGATTAGTAAAAACGCACAAAGAAAACAATCCTATGACCCTATTATCAGTACTGTTGGCTCAGTATCATATAAACTTTCGAAATGTATTACCAACCTCTTGTCCCCGTTACTTGGAACTATCTCCGATTCTCACCGATATAATTGTCTAGATTTAGTTGATAAATTAAACAAAATCACTATCTTGCCCCACTGATAGATTCTCTAGTTTTGATGTGTGTTCTGTTTTTACTAAAGTCCCTATACATTCTATTTTAGAGTATCTTAGTAACTAACTAATCCATCATGAATTACCTCTTCCTGTAAGTCATATTATTTCACTCAGTAGGTTGTGCATTTGTGATTGTAAGTTTATATTCAACGGTGAATTTTACCAACAAATTTTTGGTATGGGAATGGGCAACCCTTTATCCCCACTCCTCTCAAACTTGTGTATGGAATTCTTTGAAAAATGATATTAACCTAATATCATTTATACTCCTTTAAAGTGGTATAGATATCATTAAGAATATCCCCTCCTACGCCAGCTTTTCCTACAATAATTTAAAGTAAAAGGACTAAGTACTTAAATAAGGTAAATTTAGTATGATTCACGTAAGAAATTCGCCCCTAAAACCTCTCACCATTGCCTTTTTGGGGGAAAAACCCCTTTAAACCCCTTCTTGTCCAAAGTGCTGTCGGAAATCCCTAATTCCAGGTATGGACCCTACCAGAGCTAATCGTTGCCCGAGGCAGGCCAGCTGGTGGGCTGACCGCGTGTGTTCCGCCATTTTGAATTTGAAACCATGCTACCTGCAGTTCCCACGTTGGCAGAGTGATCACAATGCCATCTAGAAAGAGAAAGCTGTAACTTCTAAAGCTATAAAGGGCCCTGGACAGAGAAGCTAACTCTCAGAATTGCCAGCGCGGACACGGAGAACAGAGCTCCGTCCCTTGCTCCATTTAACTGCCTATGTGGGACACGTGGCGGGCAGTATCCAAAGTAACTTTTAATGTGAATTAACTCGCTTGCCCCCCACTTTGCTGGCCCTCATAAAAAGAGAACTTCTGCTCCTAAAGAAAGGGAAAGTACCAGGTTTTAAGGTTTTTCATCGGCCACGTTCCCTATTCTCCAACTGTGCTCCCTTCCTTTCACAGTGCGATATAATTACAGTGAGACCTGTATTGATTTATATTTTGTTCTGTTTAATTTGCAAATTATTTACGAGAAGAGTAATTTAATCGGTTGATGTTCTAGTCACATGTATCGAGTCCAGTCTAGTCATCTTCTATGCAATTCCCTGATTCCTTCATTATAGTGTTAGTCCCAGTTAAGTAACCGTAAGTGGTCGATTGCAGGATTGGACTACCCATCTGTGGAACTGTGTCACTTCGTGTGCACAGCGGCCCTCGCTGCTTCGTTATCAACAACTTTGAAGCGGGAAACCCAATATACTCGCCTCCAGGAAATTCCCGTCATTTGCTTTCACCTCATTACCCCAGAATTACGCTACCATTCTCCTGATATATTTTCTTTTGTAAATATAATGAATTAAGTTAAACCCCAGAGTTTACCTAATCACTTCCCCCTTGAAGTAGCCCTTCAGGTGTATTTTGTTGTTTGTAATTTTAGCTGCCCCCAAGACCAGAGTCTGGATTTTTGTGGTAATTAGAGTAAGTTGCGTATCATTCTAATATATCCCATTGAACTTGCAAGAACCCATCTTTCAAATTACAACAATATGTTGATAGTGTTCTAGCTGTTTTGCCTGCTGGTATTGATGCAAATGATTTACTCTCTAATTTGAATAACCAGGTACATCCATTAAGTTTACTTTAGAATTAGAAAAAGACAATTGCCTACCTTTTTTAGATGTTTTAGTACACAGAGAACCATTTCAATGCAAATTCAGTATTTATGGGAAACCAACCAACAACTTAACTTATGTCCATTTTTATTCAGGCCATCACCTTAATATCAAAATACCAATTTTTTCTTCTATGTTTTTACAAGCTTTGCACATTGCTAGTCCCCAGTATTTGGATTAAGAAATTGAATACATAAGAAAAATAGGGACAGAATTATGGTATCCTTCACATATATACTAGATATTCGTTATAATAAAGCCCACAAAAAGTTTCATAGTGAAATAACATGGAGAGAGAAACCCTAAGAACATTCTTGGCTCGCTTTATTTTAGTGGTTTTGAAAACAAAATCACATAAAATCTTACAATGTCAACCTTGTTTTTTTTCCTATAATAACACACTAAAAGGAATGTTAATAAGAAAAATAGCCCTAAGGAAAACAACAACATAACATATAAAATTCATTGTTTGGATTGCTCCTCTTTTTATATTGGCCACTCCAGCAAAGATTTAGATGCACATATTAAGCAACATAAGTATTCAGTCAAAACTAGACAAACATCCAATGCTCTGCTCATTCATTTAAGTGAAAACTCTCACAGGATAAATTGGACTGAAAGTTCAGTGATTGCCAGATCGAAAGATTTCTCTTCAAGAAATCTTCTGGAGTCCGCTATTATACAGATTAATTCCAGCTGTAATTTTAACCTTAGCCTTGGCATGTATTATTTGGCCCCCCTGTATTAGAAAAATGTTCAAGAATGATTTAAAAGATAAAAGCCCTGACTTAATTACAAATTAGTTACCTTATATATATTTTCTATGTATTTGTATGTTTAATATAATTTTTTACTGGTAAAAATGTTCATCTTGCAAAAACTTTATTGTTTACAAAAAATGAAAATTATTTTTGTTGTACTATCATTCTTTGGTTGTCGATCACCTCCTTGTATAATCTTTTAATTGTCTTGACATTGCTTCTGAACAGTTGATCATAATCCTTTGTAAAAGCTCTTAAATATCTAAGCCTATTTTGGCAGTTCTGCTAATTCTTCACTTGTGTTGGATTCCAGGTACATATTTTTTCCTTTGTAATCCCCATGTGTCATTTATATGAGCTTTCTTTGTAAGTTTACTTTTATATTTCTTCAGCCTACTAAGTAAAGGACGACAGTCGAAAGACCTCGCAGCATTCCAGTGTTTCTCTTTCCTTCGTGGATTTTGTCTTTAACTATATATTCATCACGTTCCATATTTTCGTGATTCAGTTATACACACACACACACACACTCAACACACGCACACACACACTCACACACACACACACACACACACACACACACACACACACACACACACACACACACACACACACACACACACATATATATATATATATATATATATATATATATATATATGTGTGTGTGTGTGTGTATAATGTATATATACACACACACACACACACACACACACATATATATATATATATATATATATATATATATATATATATATATATATATATATATATATGTGTGTGTGTGTGTGTGTGTGTGTGTGTAAATTAAAACATGTCCTTTCCCTTTCACTATCTTCGTCATTGCCTCGACACCAGCAATAGATCCTCTATGCCGTTGAAATTTTTCAAATCTGTTAAATGTCATTCTTTTCTGAATTATGTCGGTGGTAAATTTTTCGTAAAATTATATGAATGTTAGAATTCTTATCTACTGAACTTTTGTGCAAGTTAAATTGAAACGTCCGAAGCGGCTTTCATGTATTCCTCTTTGTTATTTAATAATTTCCTTACGCACCATAATCAAAGTAAGTGTTAATGCGTTACATGGTTATTGGATAAAATGTACTAATGATATTCTACGTAAATTTCTCTTTCAGTTTTATGTGACATTTTTCTTCGTTGATATTTTAATATTTTAAATATACATTGCCTATATTTAGTGGATGTGGCAGCAACCATCAAAGAACCCGAGAACGAGGTGAGCAAGAAATATTCTCACTATGACTTCTTATGAAGTTCACAGAGACACAGACAAGATAGATTTATGAAATTTGATTAATGACATCTAGGCTGGCAAGCCAAGCACTATGGCACTCTCGGTCATGCAGCGCTTATGACAGTGAAAAGAAAATAAATGAGAAAGTAGTACACTCACTCAAAAATGCATTGCAACATACTCTTAAACTTTTAGAAGCTTATAAAAGTGAGGTCTGGCACTATTCGGCAACTTTGTTGTAAGCACTTGAAACAACTCAGACACTACTGGTGCGTCATAGAAATTACCCTCAGTATCCGGGAAACCGGGTTTTTTCTGATATTGTTGTCACACTTTACTTGATTAAAGGATGTTACTATAATACTTCAAAGGTCATCACTGTCCTTAAGTTTTATTATTTTCATCTCCAAAGGCCTTCGTAGACATAGGCATACGACTTTTATAAGTTGAACTATTAGCCTTAATAACGTCAACAATTACGACTTTTGTAAAGATTTACGGGCATATCATATGACTCAAATTTTTCAAGAATGGTATCTGAATGACTAATCCTTTGCATATTGTAAACTAGTGAAACTTAATATACATCTCTCTCTCTCTCTCTCTCTCTCTCTCTCTCTCTCTCTCTCTCTCTCTCTCTCTCTATATATATATATATATATATATATATATATATATATATATATATATATATATATATATATATATATATATATATATATATATATATATATATATATATATATATATATATATATATATATATATATATATATATGTAATTCTAATAGCAACAATGCCCTCTTAACTTCTATATATATATATATATATATATATATATATATATATATATATATATATATATATATATATATATATATATATATATATATATATATATATATATATATATATATATATATATGTAATTCTAATAGCAACAATGCCCTCTTAACTTCTAAACATATATATATATATATATATATATATATATATATATATATATATATATATATATATATATATACATATATATATATATATATATATATATATATATATATATATATATATATATATATATATATATATATATATATATATATATATATATATATATATATATATATATATATATATATAGATATATCTGGCCCTATCATGTAGTCTGACTTCCTTTAATGACACTTAGGCCTATTTGCCTAACTGCTTATATAAAATATACTGAACTAGACTAACAAATTTCACGTCTATTTTTTTATTATATAGAATACAATCACTTATGTATATATATATATTATATATATATATATATATATATATATATATATATATATATATATATATATATATATATATATATATACATATATATATATATATATATATATATATATATATATATATATATATATATATATATATATATATATATATATATATATACAGTATATATATATGCCATCATCATGTGTAATTTCTGATTTCTTTCATTGCTACTTGGGCCTGTCATTTTCATACCTCTTAGAAATTAACTGGATATATTACGAATATTTTTTTTTATTTCTTATTATATAAGCTTCTAAAGAATTCAAATTAGCAAGAAGTTCAACTTTAACTTAGTTAATGTTAAGCGCTAGCAGTGAAGAAGACTGCCATGCTCATCAGTGGAGAATGTCTCCTCCTCATAGTAAAGATGAGTCCTCCAGAAATCATCGGCCACTGGATAACATTGTACCGCAAATCGTAGCCTCCCTTCTTTGTGTTTCTCTGTTATGAAAGGTTTCTTGGCAGGAATATAATGAAATAATACCTTGGCCTCATGTACCCTGTGAGGGATGGTTTGGGCATCAACTTGAAAGGAGAACATAATGTTCTCTCTCTATAGCAACACCGGTTGTCAGGGGAGTTAGGCGGAGCTCCTTCAATTATCATCCGATGATGATCTTCAACAGTAGTGCAACCACGGGGACGTCCTCTACTTTTTTCAATAAATTTATTATATTTCTCTTTCTCTCTATTGTCGCATCCATCTATACACGGTTGTTCTATTTACGCCAAGCGGCTGAGCAATATCTACGATAGAAATATTACTCTCTTGCAAGCTAATGATCGATGACCTTAGATGATGTGGTGTGGCTGAAACTGTTAGCCATCTTTATCGGTGCAAATGACGAGACAGTTTAACTTTCCTGGCCAAGCGTAGCGTCACACGATAACATACGACATTATGAGATTTTTTCTTTTTTGTGGTTTTAACAATGAGTATAGTAGAATTTCTTTATTTATATAATTTCGTTGATGATTGTTCAATGTTACTTTATTTTAGTTAATATGCTTTTATTTGGATTCGAAATATAGTTTCTCCTTTGACTCTTTTGCCCAATCATCTGAGGCAAAATTTTTCTAAATGTTTCGCCATTTTGCGTAATATTAATTTTTCACTCACCATTCTTGTTTATATTGTTAACTGTATGATTAATAACCAATATGGAATAAGCAAAGCCCATTTCATTGTATATATCAAAAGAATAAATCATTGTTAGGTGAACGAAAACTTCGGGAACATGTTGCAATACATTTTTTAGTGAGCGTACAAGGATCTAAAGGTGGAACCTTGAGAAAATCCTACAGTAGCACTAACAAAAACCATCATGGGTAGAGAGGTTGAACAGCAAGATTAAAGAAAGGGAGCGGGGAAAGAGGCAAAAGAAAAGGTTAAAAGTGGAGGAAGATAGAGGGAGAAGGGACTCTTCAAACGCCATTTAGTGAGGCGTACAGCGCACCACTGCAGAAGCACTAACGGCACTAGATCCTATGGGAGATAGGGCAGATGGTCATGTACTTACTTATTTTGCCTCAAATTTATATACATATTTTCTACAATTGTCTTCACCATAACCCTCATCTGTACTGACATTTTATGTAATATTGTCTCCCTCAGTATTATACTTCAATCTTTGTTGTGTATCAGGACTTTTTCAGCTTTTTTTCTAATTTCCATAGGAAAGGTTTTCCTTACTTCTCCAAAACACAGAAGATAAAAAGAAACTACAGACAGATGTCTCAAACACACCTCATTTATATGCAATGATAATTGTCCGGTCAAATGCTTTTATCTCATCAGAATTGTAGGTATGTCCATTGTTTATGTATGTTCCTTTGCGTAGGTCCTCTTTATACTTGAGCTTTGTGACCGAGGCCACGCAGACAATACAGCGATAAAGATTCTTCTTTACTTAACTTTAATGAATATGGTAGATGACATGGAATTTAGAAGATCAATAGAGAGTATTTTATTATAAATGCATTTTCTTAAGTTCCGGTACTATTTACTTAGTCATCTAAATAAAAGAGAGGAATTTCCTTTACTTCTACATTCCTCTCTTCGTGTTGTTGATTAAGTTAAAAGGTCTGACACTCGAAGAAGGATAAAAAGATGAACCATAAATGGAATTAATGCAGGCACATTGAAAAAGAAACTCGACAGAGCAAAGGAAGCTCACAAACGATCAATTTAAACAGAAATGTTCTTCGCTTGTGCATTCAGAAACATAAAGAAACCGGCAAAATATCATAAAAGGAAGCAATGGAAATCTTTGTCTCGGTCTGTGCTTCCTTGCTTCGAAACCCAAACATTCAACCATGCGCCCTCATAAAAAATAAAAAAAAATCACACGTCAAGGTCTACCTATGCCCATATAGATATTAAGAAACAAAATCCCTAAAAGCATAATTAGTAGCCTTCTTGTATCAATTGTAAACATTATGAGTGGGAGTGGATATAAGAGAAAATCATCACTGAGTTTCAAAACAAAATATTACAGAATAAAAACAAAACATTTCCAACGTCGGTGCATCTCATGTGGCTCACTGTAAGCATTACTAAATGGTGGTTGTAGTCCCTTCGGCCCCCAGCCACACCCAATCTTTAGCCTTATACTTTACCTTCATTCCCGCCTCCTTTCTTCAATCTTGCTGTCCAGCCTCTGTAACTCCTTTCTTCAATGTCTTAAGCTCTGAATGGCCGAAAGTGCCACAGCCCTCGGCTTGACAGCCGCAATTTCATAAAGTCAATCAATCTCTGCCCCCATTGCCGGAAACTTGAACCGGATGGAACGCGTCTCGGTTCTTGCTGAGCAGGAAAACAAGGATTGCAAGCTTGCATTACTGAGCAAACCATAGCTTCCTTTCACGAGAGGGAGAGAGAGAGGAAAATTAAATGGGAATTTCATAAAAATTTATACAAAACTCACTGCTCACCCTTACTTATTTAGTATTCTAGTGTCATAAAATGATAACTAAAAGCATTTTCCACTAAAACGAAATAACTATAAATACGTATGAGTAGAGAAATAGATCAATTACAAGAATTTTATTGACTGATAACTCATTAAACGCGCTTTCATTCTAAAGTACTATCAAAGCGAACACTAACTGCAGAATATCCAACTGGCAAAATCTTCTATGTTTTGTAATTTGAAAAAAGAATAAACACTAAAATTGCACCATGAAGACCTTTCCTCCCAGTGAATATGCAGTACTTAAAATTCTGAGAAAACTTGCGGCCCATTTTTTCGACACAATCAGGGAGAGCTCCTGAAGAAAAGTTATAGTGTTGCGAATTCAGAAAAATTGGTCTTTCTTCTTAGACTTTTTCATTGCACCCAACAACACATCTGATGAAAAGGACAATATTTAAAAGATGCACCATGAAAAGTAATTTTAGTGATACATTTCGGTTAATTAATGCTGGAAACAGCAACTTTTTTTTTTGAATTATCACTCTGTCCTACATAAAATTATTATTGTCCTTTGTATTAACTGATCTCAGACATGTTGTTGAACTCTGAACAACCTTTACGCATCCCATTCCTTCTGGTATTGGCCCGATCCGTCCAAATTTCTTGTAAATTACAAATTTTGGGACACAACAGGGGAGTAATATTTCTTCTTAATTCTTAGAGAAAATTATGTTTACCAGAGGTACTACTGAGTTCAAAATGACACTATTCGGTGGTTTTTGAAATACAGGTCTTGAATTTTATTAAATATGGAATTAAATGTACCAGAAAATATAATTTAGTTGCGTGGCCTTGATAATACTAATATTCAGGTGCACTTTTGGGGGTAATGCTATCTATGTAAAACCTGAAGTTTTTTTTTAATTTTCAGAAAAGTACAATACCTCTATAGTAATGCAAAACAAAACCCTTTAACCATTTGCTGGACTTTTTAGGGTCGGTCCAGTGCAGAGAAGAGGTCTTTAGATTATGCTTTAGTTAAGAGTAGATGAAAGAGCAATTTCAATAATTGATAGAGAGAAGATAAATGGCTAAAGTTATGGTTGGTGAGGAAAAGTCAAAAGTGAGCTACAGTGCAATTTGTACAAAAGAATCTCATGAGCGGGTAAAGATAACGTGGGAGGGAAGGGTGGATAATAAATGGGATAGGGTTAGAGATACTGAGGTGGGAGGAATATTATAACGAAGCTCCCACATTAATGAAAAGCTCCTTTACAGGTATATACAGTACTGTATAAGGGTGGATAAGGTTATCAAGATAAAAGTGGAAAAAGAAAATGAAAAATAAAGGAAAAACAAAGATTATGTAAAAAAATAGTTAAAAACGATAAAAAGATGTTTCTTATGTAGATAGATACAAAATATACGGTTAATAAGGAAATGCATCTCAAAATAAAAGATAAAAGTGAAGAGATACTTTCTGAAGAGACTGTGGTCATACATAAATAAAATAATTATTTAACAAAAACTGAACGATGAATGAGGAGGGAAGAAGAGATAAAGGCCTGAATTAGAGAGTTTTTAGAAAGCAAATATTTGGGAATGCTTTAAAATAGATTTTAGAGGATGTATGTAGGGAAATCTACCTAAGATTTTGAACATCATCAGCCTTAATGTATTTTATTCCAACTTTTTTAATTTCATACATTTTTGTCTTTCTGTGTATGACTGCTAAAGGATGCACTGTTTTATTGTTCACAGTTTCTCACAGATCTTCCCTGTTATGATAACCATGTTCTAAATGACAAAAACACTTACCAATGCAAGAAGCAATGCAAATCTATGTTTTAATAATTACAAAACATATATAAGCATTTTTTCATATTTTTATTTAAAATCTCTTTTAATCAAATGTATTGATTCCCTCTTATCACGGAATTTTTAAACATCATTCAATGAGCAGCACAAAGTGAAAAATTAATAAAACAATGGAAAATTTTAGATATCCTCTAAGAATATATATATATATATATATATATATATATATATATATATATATATATATATATATACATATGTATATATATATATATATATATATATATATATATATATATATATATATATATATATATATATATATATATATATATATATATATATATATATATATATATATATATATACATATATATATATACATATGTATATATATATATATATATATATATATATATATATATATATATATATATATATATATATATATATATATATATATATATACATATATACATATGTATATATATATATACATATATACATATGTATATATATATATATATATATACATATATACATATGTATATATATATATATATATATATATATATACATATATGTATTATATATATATATATATATATATATATATATATATATATATATATATATATATATATATGTACATATGTATATATATACATATGTATATATATATATATATATATATATATATATATATATATATATATACATATATACATATGTATATATATATATATATATATTATATATATACATATATACATATGTATATATATATATATACATATATGTATTATATATATATATATATATATATATATATATATACATACATATATACATATATACATATATATATATATATATATATATATATATATATATATATATATATATATATATATATATATATATATATATATATATATATATATATATATATACATATATATATATATATATATATATATATATATATATATATATATATATATATATATATATATATATATATATATATATATATACATATATATATATATCTATATATATATATATATATATATATATATATATATATATATATATATATATATATATATATATAATCATACATCAGGAGGGCACTATAGTAGGCAGAAGAAGGGCGCAGGAACACATACAGATCCAGTATATACATACACATTTATTTGTCTACGCGTTTCTTGACCCGTGGTCACATCATCAGGACATCATCTACAGTTAAATATTAAAAAGGGGCATTCAGTATACATAGTTAATAGTAAACATACACAAAACATAAAAAACTTAAAATAGAAAATCAGTTAAACTTGAACAATCACACTTAAATACATTTGCACATTAAACAACCAATAAAAAAAAAAAAACTTAAAAGAACCTAATAAAAAAAATGAACTTGCTAAAAAGGAATTTAAAAATAAATTTAGAAGGGAGAGCAGAAGGCGCAGCTCTCAGGGTGAAGAAGGAAAACACACTAAAAGAAAACAGCATAAAAACAGCAGGATGAGGTGGACAAATATAAAAAAACAATCGAGTCATGCTATGAACAGGGGAACAGCCGATGATTGGCAATTTAACGTCGGTACAATTCATTTGATGTTCAGACTTTCCAAGCGAAGCAGTTCTCCAGGTTTCTTAGCTTGGCCAATTATTCTGAAGTCGCCGTATTGGATTGATGTCTTGCAACCTCTAGCGTGGGATCTTATATTTGAAAGTTCGGGATTAGATTAGTTATAAAGTACCCAAAGTACTAACACAAATTTTCAAAAAGTTTTTACATAAAAACCTCTTCACAAACCACACCATTGTACATGGCAAACACCACCAATGAGCCTCGCATTGCTCATAACCCGACACCTCCGGGATTCTGTGGTTACACGCTACCACACTATTTGCACTTTTCACTGTCTTATAATCAGTGACACTCTGCACTTACTGTCATTAAGAGTGTTCCGAATCCACCATTGTTTTTATAATAATCAGTATATCAATGCACTTAACATAATTAAATGTCCACCTCAAAGTGACAATACAGTACCCACACTTATTTAGACTGATACAGAGAAAACCAACACGGATCTCCCCTGCACCAAGCTAACGCACAAAAATTCGTGAAGCGTTTTTAAGCCTGAAAGTACAGAATCACCGTATTAATGCCTCTTAACCACCTCATAAGGTGATATTCTAATTACAAGATTCACCACCTTAGTCGTATCGTACCCAAGTGGGAGGTTATACCAACAACAGCATCATATGCTATCAACACGATAACGATATACTAAACCCCTAACACTTTCCATAATGAAACTTACCACACCACAAATCTTCAAAAACCCTAAGTCTAATAATAAACCTTGAGTAATAGATACCATTACTCCCCTTCACCTTTGCTTAATACTATAACATTCCTGTCTCATAACTAGAATGATTCACCTAAAGTAAATAGTCATTAATACACGTTAAATATTCGGTTAATTCCAATACAAACCCTAACTACTCACACCAACAGCACACACACATCAACTGGAACGATACAGATACTTCCTTTATGATTGCAAAGCCCTCAGCAAGTGTATTTATTCTACACTGCGTGAAAAAATATCAGCCACAACGTTATCCTTGCCCGGAATGTGAGTGAATTCCAGGTCCCATTCTTGAAGCATAAGGCTCCAACGCATTAGCCTCTGGTTCTTATTTTTATACCTGCTGACAAAAGTTATAGGGTTATGATCGGTCATAATTTTTATAGGTGTACCTGTTGACGAAAGATAAACAGAAAAATGATTAATTGCTAGGATTAATGAGAGTGTCTCCTTCTCAACCGTCGAATATTTGCGTTGAGCAGATGTCAACTTTTTAGAGAAGAAAGCAACTGGATGAGACACCCCCTGTTCATCAGCCTGTAAAAGGACTGCACCAACAACCAGATCACTGGCATCCGTAGCAAGTGCAAAAGGAACATCTGAATCCGGAGCTCTCAAAATAGGGAAACAAACAAGCACCTGTTTTAACTTTTCAAAAGCATTTTGAGTTTCCGAGGACCAAACAAATTTGACTTCCTTTTTCAAGAGACGGGTCAGAGGTTCCGCGATATCCGAAAAATTCTTGACGAAACGCCTGTAATAACCTACCAAGCCAAGAAACTTCCGGACATTCCTACGGCATTTAGGGACTCCTATATTCTTTATAGCCTCAATATTGGCCTGTTTGGGAATTACCTTTCCACCACCGACCTCGTGGCCTAAATACACGACATTCGCTTTAGCAAACTCACTTTTTTTTAAATTCACAACCAAACCTGCTTTTTTTAACACGTCAAACAACGCCTTAATTCTTTTCAGATGCGTTTCCCAATCATCACTATAGATGACAATATTGTCTATGTATACCACACAACCTTTTAAACCATAGACCAAACTATTCATTAATCTTTGGAAAGTGGCTGCCGCATTTTTCATCCCAAACGGCATCACCTTACACTGAAATAAATCTTGCGGTGTTACAAACGCCGATAAGGTTCTAGCAAGCTTGGAAAGAGGAACCTGCCAGCACCCTTTTAATAAATCAAATTTGCTGATATATTTGGGCTTTCCCAAACGGTCAATACAGTCCTCTATACGAGGCAAAGGATAACAGTCCGCCTTAGTCACCTCGTTTACCTTTTGATAGGCGAAACATAACCTGAGGTCTCCGTCAGGTTTCTTAACCAAAACTACCGGAGATGACCAAGGGCTCTTGCTTAGTTCGCTAAGGTCATGTTTTAGCATATACTCTACTTCCTTCGCCACTACTTCACTTTTGAAGGGATTTAACCTATAAGGGCTTGTTTAACAGGAGGTGGCATTACCCACGTCCATCATCATGCTCTAAAACGGACGTTCGACCCGGCACATCAGAAAATAAACCTTTATAATTATTCACTAACCACTTTAAAGACTTCTGCTTATGACTATTCAAATGTGAGACCATACTGCCGAAGTTTGCTGATGACCCTTTGTTATCAGAGCGCCAATTACCTTCATCAATACAATTATTTCCATTATCTTTAACCTCTGAAAAAGAAACAATGTCAATATTATTATTATTAGTAGACTTCCCAATAGTCCCTATGGTAGACATGGGGGCCACCTTATCCCGCTCCCTATACGCCTTCAGCATATTTATGTGACATAGTTGGGAAGGTTTCCTCCTCTCGGGAGTTTCTACTAAATAATTAACAAGACTAATTTTTTTTCAAAATTTTCCAGAGGCCAGAGAAAGACGCCTTCAAATGGTTACCAGGAATGGGTAGAAGCACCAACACCTTATCGCCTACAGCGAAATCACGTTCCTTAGATTTACGATCAAACAAAAATTTCATCCTTTTTTGACTTTTCAACATATTTTCTCCGGCAAACTTCCATGCCTTGGTCAATTTGTCCCCAAGATTCGAAACATAATCCAACAAATTAATGTGAGGGACGTCTCCCTCCCATGATTCTTTCACATCAAGAGGACCACGAACACAATGACCAAAAATCAAATCAAAGGGTGAAAAACCTAAGGACTGACTTGGTGTTGATCCAAATACAAATAACAGATATGGCAACTCCCTGTCCTACTCCGAACCATGACTTAGGCAACACTTTTTCATCATTGATTTCAACGTCTGATGAAACCTCTCCAAGGCTCCCTGACTCTTCGGATGATATGGAGAAGAGGTTACGTGCGTAATATTTAATTCAGCCATTTTATCCCTAAAATAATTACTAATAAAATTGGTACCACAATCTGACTGAATTATTTTGGGCATGCCAAACCTGGTAAAGAACTCAATTAATGCCTCCACAATCTTAGCACTCTTAATACTACGTAATGGTATAGCCTCTGGATAACGAGACATCCTATCTAAAATGGTAAAAATATATTCATTACCGCTACGAGCACGAGGCAAGGTTCCCACAACGTCTATGATGACTTCCTTGAATGGTTCCGAGACAACAGGGATGGGAAACAACGGTGCTTTCGGAATGAGTTGGTTAGGCTTACCAACCCGTTGACAGACGTCACAACTATTCACGTATTTCTTGATATCCGCCTTCAACTTGGGCCAAAAATATCCAGCAAGCAATTTTCCCGACGTTTTGTGAATACCAAAATGCCCTGCCAAGTCATTCTCATGGGCTAACGACATTAACTCTCTCCTGTAATCAAAAGGAACCATTATTTGTTTGACAATTTCAAAATTTTCATTTGTAGCCTCTAAAGGTCTACTCACCCTATACAAAATATTATTAATAATCTTAAATTTAGGCGTTGTTAAATCCGAGATCTCACCTGCCTCAATAGGGAGATTTGCAAAGTCCTTCTTCTGAGCTTTAATTAACTCTTCAATAGTCCAATTCAATTTATCTTTACCAATACTAATATCACCTAAAACTACACTACTACTACGGTCTAAACTACTTAAATCTATTGTCTACTGTTGACTCTGCAGCGTCAACACGTGCAGACTCGAGAACGAGTGACAACAGAAATTTCGTTCTTAGGATTAATTAATATTGAACAAGATTTATTTTCAAAGGCCACATCATTTCCAAGGACTATATCAATATTCTTCACAGGAAACTTTTCAACTACGGCCAATTTAACCGTTCCCGTAAAAGAAGGACAATCCAAAGCAAAACTCTCGATTGGATAAGACTGTACCGTATCTGGAAAACCCGACAATAACACAAACTCTATGTCCACCAACAAAACCCTGTGGCAAAGCCTCTCGCAAGATCAAAGACTGGGCCGCTCCCATGTCGCGTAAAACTCTTACCCTCTTTTTACAGGACCCATCAACCACAGACACACTGCCAAGAGACACAAAACGAGAAAAAGGCTTCAGGGATTCCATTTCAGACAGTCATTGGTCGGATGTCTTTGTCGAATTAGAGTCTCGGTCCCTCTTTTTTCCTACTCCCACTACTGGCCTAGCATTTCCTTGCTGGGACTTCTGGAAGGCATAACACCTGCTTTTAATATGCCCCCTCTTTTTGCAGAAGAAGCATGCTACTGACTTAGCCTTCTCTGGGTCGTAGTTATTAACCTTATTATTATTATTAGTATTATTATTACACCTGTTGGGAGGAAAATATTTATTAGAGCTACCAGCTTTGTTACCCCTATTATTATTACTATTATTACTACCATTAGTGGACTTATTATAACAAGTATTATTCCAACCAGTTCTTCCCCAACGAGGCTTCATATTAGAGGACATACCACCTAACTCATTTTTGTGGGACAAGTGGTACTCATCACTGGCAATTGCCACCTCTTGTAGAGTATCTAGTTTTAACTCCTCTAAATGAACCTTCAATTTATCTGGAACACACCTTTTAAATTCCTCTACCAACACTAACTCTTTCATTTTCTCAAAGTCGTCAACTTCCTTAGACTTAAACCAATCCTCCGCAGACTGCTTTTTCCCACACGCAAACTCTACGAAGGTTTGATCTTTCCCTTTTTGTAAGTTCCTAAAGCGTTGACGATACGCTTCAGGGACCAACTCATACGCCTTCAGAACGATTGATTTAACACTGTCATAATCTGAAGACAGATCCTTATCAAGGGTAACATATACTTTTTGAGCCCTACCGAGCAGTTTGCTCTGTATAAGAGTAGTCCAAAACTCTTGTGGCCAACCTAACGTAGCCGCAATTCTTTCAAACGAAACGAAAAATTCCGCAACGTTACATTCCTGGAAATTCAGAACAAATTTAAGTGCCTGCGCCAAATTGATTGTAGGCGTTACCGATCTGTCTGGGATAGGGGAAGGAGCTGAAAGACCTGCCTCGCATTTCTCCCTTTCAAACTGCCTCTCCTTCTCCCTTTCATCAGCCTTAAATTTTTCCAGATTAAATTCTAAAGTTTTTAATTCAATCTGTTTGCACAGCAACTCTACACATGGTGCTTCCTTAATCTGTTTAATCTCTTCACCACCTGATCCCTTTCCACATTTTACATATTCATAAACCTGAAGCAACAACAGACCCTTTCTGATTGACACAGGATATTCAATTTCAAAATAATTAGCTACCTGTTCTAACTCAGGCTTATTTAACTCAGCCAACCTTTCCTGCCACCCCTCTCCACTCAGGAGCTCATTAACATCCAACGTAGACATGATTGACACTTTACGCTAGTTAACTTCGTCAAAACAACACGGCTACTACCAAACCAAAAACAGAGGAGGTGTAAATATGTATCCTACCGAAAAATCTGATCTCCCCCAAGAATCAATCTTGCACTCACACAAATGGATACGCAGGATCGTATTATCCTGTCAACAGTCGCCAATTTGTAACGGCTCGTTTCACCGTTACCAAAATTTACTATAATCCAGATATGAAGTCCACAATAGGGTGGAATCATACCATAATGCAATAAAGACAGTGCAAGAATGAATTCAAGGGTGGAGTAAACAAAGACCACGAAAAACCATAAATTTAATACAAAAATGAACAGATAGAAATTACACCTGGACCTCTTTAATACAGGTAATAAATGAATCCCTTCCACACGTAATAATAATCCAGAACACACCTACACTTAAAATAGATATTAAACACTCAAACAAAAATTGGGGGGCCCAGAAAGGAGGAGGAAATCGAAAAGAGAGAATAACCTATCAAATTACATGCTAATTTTCCTATAAATAAACTTGTCAACAGCCTCTTGAATAAATTGTTTATATTGTTCCCGAACAATAAGGGTATACTCCACGTCTGGAGTAGAGTAAGGTGGTCAACCAACTCAGGCCCAACCACGCAGCCACAACAAATCCACAGCCGTGATCGATATAATTTAAAGGTATATAAACCTTACCATGGGATAGCGAGATCCCCCTGGCTTTCTAACTGAACCAGAGGCGGAGCGGTGAATCAGAAAGACCTCCCGACTGGTAATCCGTACACGTCTTCCAGTTTGAAGGTGGCAGTGATCCAGCATAAATCCTCAACTTCGGAAGATAAGTGGAATTTAATAATAGAGGCTGCAACCATGAAGAAGCAAGTCACGGCAATATTCTGTATTCACCAAGCCAGGCAAAAGGGTTCCGAAGAGCAAAAGGTCCAGAGAACAAGCCTTTGCTCTTCAAACAGAAGCTACGAAGTCACCCCCCCCTAAACCACAGGGGAGGAACCACACACACACAACTTCCTTGAAAAGTAAACAAACGTTAATAACAAGCAAACAATTGTTATTCACAAGAGGAGGTCTATGACAAGTGAAACTAACGAGACTAGGTTTAACAAATTAAATAAAACTAAATTTAATCTTAAATGAAAAGGATTACATACTGACAATATATATGTATATATATATATATATATATATATATATATATATATATATATATATATATATATATATATATATATGTGTGTGTGTGTGTGTGTGTGTGTGTGTGTGTAGATATATATTCATACATCTCTAGTTGTTTAATAGTAACATGTATACACACACACAAACACACATATACTGTAGATATATATATATATATATATATATATATATATATATATATATATATATATATATATATATATATATATATATATATATATATATATATATAATTATACATTAGCTCAAATAATCTCCAACAAACAAAATAAAAAAATGTCCCTTTTTCAGGACATTGAGTCAATTACATCCCAAGACAAAAGAAAAGTAAGAAAATAAGTTGAGGACATTTCCTTACGAAATAATAATATGTGCTGAAAAACTAATAAATGATATATTATTTGAAGGGGAACTGGGGACACTGAATCGCAACAGTAAAGTCATTATTGGCGGTAATGACGCCTCTAACTCTGACATCCAGACCCCATCATTCTCTTGTAGCAGTGCTGATTATGAAATGCTTTAGCGTAATGGCTAATCAATAACGATTTCTTACTTTTCCGCTCTTATGATTTTATGCTGTAATTCATACACTACAAACTTTATGCATATTTGTCGAGGAATTACAATTATTTTGAGTTTCTAAATGCCAGTTTATTTTTTTTATTAAAGATGCAAATATGTATATGATTTTAATTTATCCTCGTGTAGTCTTTGCGGTGTTGTCCAAATAGCTCGACGTGTCTCTGATATGACTCTTCCAAGAGCAAGATGGGAATATGGAATGGAATGGAATGGAATGGAATATAGAATTTAGGCCAAAGGCTATGCACTGGGACCTTTGTGGTCATTCAGCGCTGAAAGGAAAATTGAGAGTAGAAAGGTTTGAAAGATGTAAAATGAGGAAAACCTTGCAGTTGCACTGTGAAGCAATTGTTAGGAGAAGGTGGATAGCAAGAAAGAAGAATGAGAATATGAACAGAGGTACAGTAAAAGGAATAAAAGAGGTTGCAGCTAGGGGCCGAAGGGACGCTTGAGGGGATATGATCACACTTAATTTTAAATCTTGGTAAGAACAGCCATTCGTTAAGCAGCGTAACGTGGTAATTAATCTTTCATAGGCGCTATGGATTTTTCCATACATGTGTCCTTTCGAATGACCTTTGTAATCTTTCTCAAGAGAAAATTGAATGTTGCCTCGTCCATCCTTAGGTATTTAGACCAATCCCTGGGAGCTACCTGTAGTTCCTTTAAAAGAGATAATTGTGAGAGTTTTCTTCTTTGACAACCAATCTTTGACCCAATGTTCTTTTTCTTGCCTTCTTTTTTATTTTATATTGAGCTGCAGAGAGGTACAAATACTGAGCATGTACGGTTCATTGTCAGATTTTGCCTCCGGCAGGTCTTAACAGTGTGGCTGCCAGCTTATGACTGACTACTTTGTTCAGACCGGGCAGTAACGTGAGTTAGCAGTCATTTTTTGGAGTCTCCTCCCACGCAGTTCTTATCGTCAGACGAGATCGAGTGTGAGTGGCCTACTTTAAGATTAACCAGTCGGTGAAATCTGATTACCAACGTCACCGTGGCAGTTTCAAATTGCTAAATAGACAGATGACAGCGGATTCCAGAATCTAACTTTTATACGGAAAATAGTTTTGAATACCAGATCGGTCTGATTCCAATTTATGACATGGCCAGTATCTCATATGTATCCCCGAGCTCTCTGAAGAATTTCATACTGATCTTTTGTGCTTCATCAGTCTTTGTGAGATGGTTCTATTTGTCACCCCAACATAAATTTCTTAACACTTACTACATGGATCTCATAAACACCGGCTTCTGATTATTTTATATTTAAATATACATTACTGTGTGAACTACCGATGGATTTGGGATAATGAATGATAAATGGATTATTAGCTTTGAGGTTTTCACTTGCTTTTTTAACGCTCTCACCGTACGGAACCTTTATTTTAGCTTCATTTTTACAACAAATAAAGCTTTCTTATACTGAGAACATCAGAAAGCAACTGAATACGTAAAATATAGCAATCCATCTATTTTATATTATCCCAAATCTGTCTGGAGTTAACCCATTGTTGTAGATTTAAATGAAAAAAAAAAAAACAAGCAGACGCCTGTGTTTATACGCTTCCTTGCAGTAACTGTAAAGAATTTACGTAGTAGGAATATTAAGATCAATCTCACAAAAATGAGTAAATCAGTACGATATGCTACAGAGAGCGTGGGGATTTTCACACATATGGGGGATACTGCCAATGCCATAAATTGGAATGGAGACGAGCTGGTATCCAAAACTAATTGCCCGTACAAAAGGAAGATTCTGGAATCACCATCACCAGTCAGAATAACAATATAAACCTGTCAAAGAAGATTTTGAGAATCTAATTTCACCAAGAACTTGATCATTTGAACTATTATCAAGCAGACGTTTTAGGGGATTCACCCACCGGATTCGACTCAGGTGGGAGCTAACGAGGACCAAAACACAAAGGACTGACCACTTTTCCATCCCAGGTCAACTGATCTCTAAATACTACGGACGTCTTATTACCACACCTGCATATGCCATATAAATATTAGTTTCACTTACCAGATGTCCACATTTCACCAGTGATTAGTGATACAAATACGTGGCTGCAATGTGTAAATAGTATTTTTGTGGGCCTTCTTATCTTCACACACACACACAGACAACACACACACACACACACACACACACACACACACACACACACACATATATATATATATATATATATATATATATATATATATATATATATATATATATATATATATATATATATATATATATATATATATATATATATATATATATAAGTGAATATTTGTATGTTTGTCCTCTATACAAATCTGAACCACACAACAAACCCAGACAAGACTTTTACACGACCCTTTGTCACCCAAGAATGGTTATAACTCAGAAACGAAACCCCTACCCTACAACAGACATGTACAAACACAGACAAAACAAAATGAAATTTTCATTTTTACCAGTGCTGTTCACCTTTTCTTCAGTAACTTTATGGAAAGCCACCAGTAGCTTGGGCAGAAACCACTACCTTTTCTGATTGGTGACATCATTAAACTCCTCCCTATAATCAGTTTAGCATATCCAAAAAACTGAAGCAGATGTGTTTTGACTGTATAAGAATTACTTTTATTCAGTCATAAAGCAATGTAATTCAAAATGCACGTGGCCACCATTTGACCCAACTTAGATGCTAGGGTAAGTTTCGAACCCCTGCCCCTGTGACTGACATACAAACACAGACATCACAAATGAAATTTCTATTTTTAGTAGTTCCATTAAGTTTTCCTTCAGGTGCTCCAGGTTTTCTTCTAGGCACTGTCAGACATATGATTAACTTACAACAATAAATCCCCTATAAAATGAATTTTTTTATCAGGATTTACGTGAATTTTGATCATAATTTATGATAATTATTAATATAATTGTTTATTACCTCTGTAACATCAGCACTGAAAACCTATATCGGTTCAAATGAGGTTTGGAACTGATTGCTGGTAACCAGAGTGGTGAGGAAGAGAATAGGTGGAAAGAGACAGCGGACGAAATGTTGCCTGTTAACTACAGTATATATGCAGGCCTTCCCGCATCTATCTCAGCACATTATAAATTCGATTGAAGAACTAAGTAGTGTCTCTCATACAATCACGAACATAGAATATACATGACAAAAACGAAGCATCAATTTAAATCCGATGAGTCACACACTTTTATTTGAAATGGACACCTGGCAATTACATCAACCCGTGAACAGCAAGACTGGAAGAGTAACTACTAGTCTATTCGCACCTTTGTTGCATTCCGGTCATTTAGGAAAATAAAATGATTGTTAATCGTTATTCATTAGAATAATATATGTTAATTTTATCTTTTAGCAGTGTGTATTTATTCAAAGCAATAAATAACTGCTTGCCTTACATTCCTCCACGAAGGGAATGTTTTTGTTTATGAGACTGATCACGTCATTACCAAAGGTTCGAACTGACCCGTAAGTGCTCACCAAACCTTGCTCTGTATGGGTTGATATAGTTGCCGTACGAACATGCACAGCGGTAATTTTTGCTATCGCTCCATGTAACCTTATACTTAATGTTACGGCCCTGAATTTGATGTAATAGTAAATTTAATGAGTTGTAATTTATTATGCTGTGTTAAAAACACCCCAAAAACCAATATAAAGCACACTTATCATGAGTTGAAATTAGTCGTATTGGACAGTGTTTTGACATGTTTTTTCTTAATTTACCAAAAATCACTAGTCAGAGATACCTAAATTTTTTTTATTCAGCACAAAAGTAAAATAAATTGCCTTTCTCTTTATATAAAATTCATTACTATTTGTGTTAGGTGTGATATGACAAAGGGCAGTGAAACAAAGGCAAAATGTTGGTTACTATTTTTCTAAAAATCATCAGAAATAGGTGCCTAGAAATATCTAATCTTTATTTACATGTGAAAATTTAATACTTTTCGTTTCCAGTAAATTCCGCTGACTGATGAGGAGGTGGAAGACACAGCTACTGCGGCAATCATCACTTAATAATAGGGCAAAGCAAAAAGGTGTAAAAAAGCATAGTCTAAATATTTCTTATTAAACAAAGAAGTATATTCTCACACAAAACTAGAACCTGGGAGAGAGAGAGAGAGAGAGAGAGAGAGAGAGAGAGAGAGAGAGAGAGATGAGAGGAGATGGAGAGAGAGATGGAGAGGGAGAGGGATGTGTTTGGGAAAAGAGAGAGAGAGAGAGAGAGAGAGAGAGAGAGAGAGAGAGAGAGAGTTTATCAATTATCACTCAAAGTTTTCCCAGTCAGCGCCGGTTTGGTCGGCTAATATATATATATATATATATATATATATATATATATATATATATATATATATATATATATATATATATATATATATATATATACACACAGACCTTTTCAGAAAAGTTTTAAACAATCTTTTACCAGTATGCAATGAGTATTAGACCTATAGCATCTTTTGAAAACTGCATTCTAATGAAGCTTCCAGGCAATATATGGCTCAATTATTTCATATTAAAAAAATGACTTTGTAAAAACCACGATTGTTTGTTCGTTATTGGTTGGTCCTCGCTTTTATTCTATCGTATTTCTTTTTACTTTTTTCTCAGCTATAAGAGGATAATAAGTGCATTCAGTTACCCATCAAACATTTAAAATCAGAAAGTTCCTCCGATTCGTTCTTTCTTTGCACCTCCAGAATCTTCTTTATACAGAGTTAATGGAATCAGCAGTTGATTTGACGTCAATACTTCTGGTTGAATTCAAATGAAAAGAAAACCGGGCGCTCCCTTTTCAAGAGGCCGTGCTTTGGGGTCTATAGCAAAGGGTGTGGATCTCAGGCCGCGATAAGAACCTCATTATATTCTTTTTGAAGGCGGAGGGTCGCTATAAATGGAAAAGGGCCACCGATATGTGGAAGAGATGGAGGAAGAGGATGGAGAAAGGTCAAGTGTTAGGTAACATCAAATGATAAGAACTAAATAGTTCTCCAGTAATTCCGTTCTGTTTATTTTTGTACATTTGAATTTGATCTCTCTCCTTTTCTTCCTTTCAGTAAATATATATATATATATATATATATATATATATATATATATATATATATATATATATATATATATATATATATATATATTTATATATATATATATATATATATATATATATTTTTTTTTTTTATATGCTTCCTGGTGCAGGTGGTTCGTATGACTCCACATTTATTACTTTACTCGAAAATGGCCTTGTAAGATACCCAGGACATATAAAACACAAACAAAAAAAGAAGTACAAGGAGCGGAGGGCTCCTTCTCAAAGGGGGAGTGCGTGAAACACGTGGATATAAAAATAGTTATATTTGATAGCACACAAGATCAAAGGGAAAATTAACTGAGAACACGGTAAATTACTGCCGCAGAAGTCCTCCCGAAGAGTGGGGGGAGCTTGGGAATGCCAGGAACACGGACCAAGGATAATTCTGCTACAGGCGTCTTTCTGAAACGATATTAGGACCCACGTTACACATCTAATGCTGGAATTTGGGGATTGAATTACTCGGGGGTGCAGTGAAGGCGCCAAAAGACTCCCCCTTTAGGCGTTACTTGTGACTCAGAGGAAAAAGAAGCTGGGAACACCTGGGCCTGGTTTGAACCAAGGAATATTAGGGAACACAACGTTATAGGCCCAGAAATTAATAAATGTAAAAGGGCTAAGTAATCGTGACTAGCAACTCGTTTTGGGTACATTACCACATTGTAGGGGAGTAAGGCTGACGACGTCTTCTGCCGAGGACCACGTGTGGGAGCGTGGACAAGGGCCTCCCTCTCCAAGGAAGTTCTTCAAATCGTAGATTGGGGCGGAAAACGGGCGCCCGTGGGATGATGGAAAGGCCGCCGTTGAGTATCAGCTCGCATTTGGAGACTTGCAATCCCCTTGCAGTCTTCTAAGGCCACGTGGATCGGAACACGGAGCACAAAGGGCGGCGATGGGCTCCACGTGGCAGCGAGCTGAATGGAGGGCAGGGGCAGACACCGCGACGCGTGACTCCTTCTCTTAGACTAGCGACCGCGTGTGAGAGGGGCTGTCCTGACCTGCCCTTTTATTGCTTCTGGACAGGGTAGGGGCGGGGGCGATGTCCTGACCCAGGGCACGCTGCTATTTCACAGAAAATGGTATTTTTCCTGCCTGTACCAAAGAAAACGGTGCAAAGCAGATTACTGTTCCCCAACAATTATATTTCTGAGCCCTTATACCCCGGACTTTCACTGGTTCAAACTAACCTGATCCAGTAGCCACTACTCCTCTCAGGTTCAAAGTAGACAGAGGCCTATCTATCGGCCGAGCAAAGCAGGAAGGAGCGCGGTTTCATAGCGTATTTTGGCGCTAATCTTTACAGCTCCTCTGGCAAGATAATATTCACACCTATAAACGGGTGCGAATATTGACAACAGCAAAAATGAGCGAAGAAAACGTTCGACTTTACTCTATCTTCTGCTTTGCTATAACTGTTACTGTACTTTTATTTGCAAAACTCTGCTGCCACACTGATCAATAACAAACTGAAGTTTACTTTAGAGCAAAGTGCAAGTTAGAATATACACCAAAAGGGTAAACTTATTGGCAAATTAATTATTGCTCAAATACTTCCTAAGTACTGATTCTACCCATTCTTTATTTGATTTACTTTACTGGGGTAATAAGGCGCTCAGAAGAAAATAAACAAAGAACACTTCAAAATTACAAAATAACAACAACAAACACAAAACATACAAGGCATTATTTAAAAGGAAGCACATGTAAACCCACTGATTTCTTAATGCTATCGTACATGCATGCTATTAGTTGTGCCTTGCAGTGTCAATAACACAGACAACTTCATCTACAGAGGACGATGATTGCTACGAATTGGGAGCTGAAAGCAAGATGAACAATTCTTCAATATTAGAAAATTTGGAAGATAAACTAAAACATCTGAGTGTTGAGCAAAGTAGTGAATTAAGTGAAGTGATTCAAAGTTTCCCTGAAATTTTTGCAGATGTACCTAGGTGTACCAATCTGACAAAGCATGAGATAAAGATCAGAGAAAATGGAAAACCTTTTAAAATGAGAGCTTATCGCTTATCACCTTTTCATCGAGATGTTTTGAAGAAAGAAGTTAAATATTTGTTGCAGCATGGATTAGCAGAACCCAGTTCAAGTCATTATAGTTCTCCTTGTGTGTTAGTGAAGAAACCAGATGGCTCATTTAGGATGTGTACTGATTATAGGAAACTGAATTCCATCAGTGTGGCTGACAATTATCCCTTGCCTCTTATTGATCAATTACTTGATAACATTAGGCAAGCCAAATTTGTTTCAAGATAGACTTGTTGAAAGGATATTATCAAATTCCCTTAGATGAGAATGCAAAGTTGCTGTCAGCTTTTTATTGCTCCTTTGGACTGTATCAATACACTGTTTTGCCGTTTGGTCTGATGAATGCACCTGCAACATTCCAGCGAGTGATGGATCAACTACTAGGGTCAATAGAAGGAGTGGGTGCATACCTTGATGACATTGTGATTTATTCTAATACATGGGAAGAACATCTGAAGATATTAAGGAAAGTGTTCAAGAAACTATGGGAAGCAGGACTAACAATCAACTTACAAAAAGTGAGTTTGGGAAGGCAACTGTACAGTATCTAGGATTTGAAGTTGGAAAAGGCCTTCTCGCTCCTATTGATGCTAATGTAGAAGGTATCCGTAGGCTACCCCTCCTGCTACGAGGAAAACAGCTTTTTGGGCATGGCTGGATTTTATCGCCGATTCTGTCCAAATTTCTCAGCCGTAGTAGCTCCCTTAACTGACTTAACCAGTCAGAAAAGAAAGTTTGTTTGGACTCCAGAATGTCAAGAATCATTTGAGAAGGTTAAAGCCACATTAACTTCAAGACCGGTGCTTCAAGCTCCAGACTTCAGTAAAAAGTTTGTAATACAAGTTGGTGCATCCGACTGTGGAATTGGAGCTGTTCTACTTCAAGAAGATGACAACAGAATCTTCCATCCAGTATGTTTCATGTCTTCAAAGTTGAAAAAAACATCAGAAAACTTACTCAACAATCGAAAAAGAAAAATTAGCATTAATCACAGCATTGGAAAAGTTAGAAGTGTATGTGAACCGACCTAGGAATGAAGAAATTTTAGTGTTGTTGGATCACAACCCAATCTCATTCATCAATAAGATGAAAAATAATAATATGAGACTGATCAGGTGGTCTTTATGCCTGCAGCCGTATAATGTAAAAGTTAAACACATTTCAGGAAAAGATAATGTCATAGCATATTATTTATCCGATTGTGAATCGTTGGATTCAAACCCGGGATAAGTAATCTTCTGGGGGTAAGAATTTCATGATGTTGCCTTGTAATACATATATCCTCCTATAATTTTGACATGTTTACTTTTTTTATCATGTGTTATGTGTAATGATGATGATTGTTCAAGTGTCATATTTAGTTTGGCATCAGATCTCAAAAGAACTAATGATTAAGCAACTTAATAGCATAATTTAGAATTGATAATACAATTTTAATAATAACATAGTTTAGAATGAATAATATCTTTCTTGATAAAAGCGTAGTATATGAACACGTGTGTGTCCAGAAAAAACTTGTTTCATTTCAACTGTCATTAGTTGAGATAAGAGAGAACACTTTGTTTTGGTTAATGTGATGACAGGTTTGAATAACAAATGCCGATTCATCCTGTACAAGCACAAGACGAGTAATTTCATGTTGTTACATGTTTGAGTCATGTATGCCACTTTGAGAGAAAGAATACATGTCTTGATCAGTTACACCATGTTTTGTAAGATTGCATTCAAAACGTTTCGCTGGGATGACGTCATTTTCCTTCTAGAAATTTCTCCATGGTATCTCGCACTCAAAATGCTTTAATGACGTCACCTCCCTGCTTCTAGAACTTCTCTTTTGTATCTTGCACCCAGAATGCTTTAATGACATCATGTAATTGTTTCACGTGCTACTCGAATTCTAAAATCTGTTTCATTCTGATTTCCAAAACCACTTAGTTTGGTTCCCTCTCTCTCTCTCGTTCGTAAAAAGAGATTACTTTTAACGTAGTGTTTTGTGGTCACGTATTAGCATTAACTTTTGAGATCTGAATTTAGTCAAGTGTGTTTTGTGGTAACACAGCTGCAGCAATTGATTTTACAGAGATTTTCACAAGTTTGTGTAAGGTAACGTGAATTTTACTCATTAATACCATGGTATGATAAGTTAGGAAATTTTGACCGAGTGAAATTATTATTGATAAATCTTTTGTGCATTTTTGTGTGTTTTTCTATTTGCAATCTATTCATATTTTCACATTTTTTTTTTATGCTTGTGATGTAACATTTATTTACGTAGCATTTTAAATATTTCTTGGTAATTTAACATTGCATACTTGATTTAATATTTCATTTGTTAAGATTTTTTTTTCAAATCTTTAGTAATTCTTGATAGTTTAAATTTTGCTTGATTGATTTAAATTCCTGATAAAGTTTTTGTGAATAAGTTTTGTTTCATAATTTAATTCAAGAATTAATTAAGTGTTGTGTTATTTTCAAGTAATAATAAAATTTTTCAGATTGTGAATTCTAATTATAAATTTTGAATTTAAAAATAAAATTTTGTATTTAATATTATTAGAAAAACAGTGTTTCATTAATTGACCATCAATGAATAGGATTGTGTGTGCATAAGGGAAAGTGATAAATATGTTTTGTTCTTTTAGTTTTGCTAAAGTGAATTAAGACCAGGGAAACAGTTAGAGTTGTTTGATGGAGCGATGCCCTTTTACTCTAGAATATTTCTAGTTTAATTTTTGATACCTCACACATATTCTGATAAACTTAGTTTGATTTTTCAAGTGATTGATAAATAATTTTTTCTTAAGGGATCACTATTACCTTTAGAGTACTCAGTCGTAATAATTATTGTTATGAGGTTCAGGTATCTGGCAAAAGTGAGGTATATTTTTGAATTTTGAGATTAGTTGCAATACCCAGGTACTTGATAGGCAACATGAAAATATATATATATATATATATATATATATATATATATATATATATATATATATATATATATATATATATATATATATATATATATATATATATATATATATATATATATATATATGGGTTTGGTTCATAATCCCGAATCTTAAAATCCTGAATGTCAAAATCCCGAAACTTAAAAAATCCTGAATGTATTAAAAATCCTGAATTATCAGAATCCCAGAATTTAGATTCCTGAAAGATCAGAATCCTGAAAACTATAGCCATTCTCTTTCCCTTTTTTTCTCTCTCTTTTCTTTTTCTCTCTTTTTCTCTCTCTTTTTGTGTAATTCCTATCTATCTAGGTGATTTACAGTATATTTTATAATTTCAATTACATACCCCTTACACACCCCTGTTCAAATTTTACTTAGTATTTGTTATTCGTTCTATCTTCTTATTCAGTATTTTACTGAATATGGCTTTGTTTTATTTTATTTTTATTTTTGTAGGCCATTGCCAGCTTTCTCTCTCTCTTTTTCATATATTCGTTTGCCTGAAATTACCAGCAATGTCCCATATGCAAGGAAACCAGGGATTTGTCCGACATCATTAAAGGATTAACTTTGTGGGAAACTTAAAACAAAAAGAAAAAGAAGAAATACCTTTATTCAACACCTTTACAAAACAGTATTTGAATCATTGAGAATACATTAAAACATTTAAAACTAGAATATGGAAATATTTTAAAATGAAAGATTATGAGCAAGAGCCCGAAGATAGTTCATAAGATCTGGTCGGTTTTCACGATCGTTAACTATATTTTGTATCCTTTCTTCACGACGGATAACACATTTTTTTCTTTTTGGACAAGACTCACCTCGCAGAATGCGTTCACATTCATTCATTACGTGCTGCTGCTCTTTTTGAAACTCACCAATTATGCGATAAACACCGACATGCGCATTGCCTACTAAATTTTCCCATCGCCTGTGCCATGCTTCGACATTGTTCTGGGTACGAGGAAATCCACTTTGGAAGCATTCATACAGAGACCACAAATTTGGTGGAAACAAAGGAGGCGATCGAACAGCTACACCGTTGCGCAGATATTTTCTTATTCTGCCATGCACATAATTAGTTTCAAACCAATCGACAACTTCATGAGCTTCATCAGGCAGATGCAGTTTTCAGTTCATCAAAAGCTCCTGGTATTTCCAGCAGATGGAAGGAATGCTAATGCAAACAAATGACGTAGTTTTTTGACTGAAATTTTCGTCGTTACCATATCGTATAGCCCATCCACTTGACTGAAGTCTGCGCCAAATGCACTAGCCAAAGTGGAAAAAACAAACTTTATTGGTAACCGCTTCAAATTCACTTTTGTGGTTGATTACACTTAACTCTTGATCTGTCATTATGATTCGAGGTTTTAAACACAATCCATTCTCGTCTGCAAAGTCTGCAAATCTTCAAATAACCGTTTATAAAGTGACTCACTTTTTCCTGTCATTAGAATATATACTAGCGGATATGTTCTAGAGGTATCTGAGCAAACAGGGCCATGAATTTGTGTAAAGTTGATAAAAATTGTGGGGACAGTTTTGAAGGTTCCGTCCATGATCCACATTGAAGCATGTGCTAGTTTCTCTACACTAGCTTTAGTGGTAAACATTAGAAGTCTCTCTCCTTCTAGAGTCAGAATCCTTCACTAAAAACAATTCAGCATTTAATGTTTTTTTGCAGCACTAGAGGAACTTCTGTATCAATAATAGTCTTTGGTTCTGGAAGATGATGAGCTTGCCGAATTCTTTTAATCTTTTGACGAAGTGCATTTTTTATGGCAAACATGGAACAATTTCCTGGTTAGCAGTGGTTGTACACGATTGTATAATCTGACAAGGGGCATCTTTTGTGTTTTTAGCTTGGTTTTTTACATCACCTATGATCTTCGAAACGTTCGCTGCACTTGCATTGGGTGAATGGTTGTGGTCTACAGTTTTTTTAAGAATATGTTGTCCATTTGAAAATATGGTTATTGCTCGGCCTTTGCAATTAAGCAGTTTCCTACTTTCACAACACCAGTAGTATCTATTGTTTAAACTTTCTCTTTCACCATCAAATAGCCATGTGCATTTAACTTATTAAAACCTTTTGCGAAGGAACAATTTCACAGATCTCTTCCATTGTTGTTATGGGCTTTACGCTTTTAGTATTTTGTAGACCACAATGGAGAAGTGACTATGATAACACAGAAACAGACTAAACTAAAAGACATCGTTACAAGAGGCCTAAAATGGTAATTGCCCCAAGCTCATTACAAGAGAGAGAGAGAGATGGTTAAGACAAATGGATAATTTACTGGGATTATGATAATTCGGGATTTTAAGATTCGGGATTTTGATAATTCAGGATTTTAATTCATTCGGGATTTTAAGTTTAGGGATTTTTACATTCGGGATTTTAAGCTTCGGGATTTTGATCGGAACCCCCTGAAAGAATTGTTGAACTATTACGTATCATCAGTTTCTCCTGTTTTCCTGTATTTTGTAAATGTGAGAAAAGCATTTGACAGGGTATACTACTTGAAGCTCTTCCTGAAGCTGCACAGAAGAGCCACTCCATTATATTTAATTGGCATCTTACGTTGTTGGTTCTCTACCCAGCAATTCTGTGTCAAATCGGGTAATGTACTGTCGTACACCTTCGGCTCCCTAAACGGGCTCCGCCAAGGGGGCATTCTCTCTCCATACCTGTTTAACATGTAAACAGATGCCCTGAATGTCAAACGGAACTCACTCCCAATCAGATGCACTATTAACGAAACAACAACAACCTCTGTTACGCCGATGACACGGTTCTGATTTCCCCATCAGTGCAAGGTCTCCAGCGACCCATCGACACCTGCCGCCAATATGCAGAGGAATTTGATATCCTATACAACGCAACCAAGACCCAGTGCATGTCGCTGCTCCCGAGATCGCTTAAGCATATTGCAGAACCACTAATTTTCCTCGGAAATCATTGTCTGGAATTCGTGCATGAATTTCCAGATTTGGGCCACGTTATCACGGACGACCTGAAAGAGACGGCAGACATAGAATAGAGGCGTCGTAAACAATGTGCAGTTAGAACTATACCCGAGAGACCATGAGACGTATCACTGTTGTTCACAATGACATTCTGAGACGCCTCACAAACACTCCTCGCTATCATTCTGCCACGCAGATGCTCATAGAAAACCGCCTGGATAATTTGAAAATCATTGTGAGGCGAACATGTCCAGTCTGATCACCCAACTGAGAAACAGCAGCAGTTCGCAAATACAAAGCATCCTAAGCAGTGAGGCAAGAAGAAGATCTAAATTGTGGGAAAGATGGAATAATGAGGCGTCTGTTCCTTAAATGTCTTATTCTCTATTTTTGCAATTATGAAGTGACATCTCCAGAATCTGTCATTATTATTATTATTATTATTATTATTATTATTATTATTATTATTATTATTATTATTATTATTATTATTATATTTCTACGTTTCTTGTTATTTTTGGTGTTTTACTGTTCTTTATGACTGTGATTAATATCATTGTAGAGATTAGCAATTTTCAATATACGTATTTAGCCTTCTGGACCTGAATTCTGTAACTACCTAAGGTCCCCAGATGGAAATTAATCGTCTGCAATCTGTATTTTTTATTGTTATTATTTTTATTTGTCTCTGTTATTCTCCATATAATTAATGTCATTACCATTATTATGAATTCTATTTTTTCTACTTCTTTAACAACTGTGTGGATACTACCGATAATTAATTTTATCACGTTACCTTATGTATCTAGATTGTGCGTATTGTATTTGTATAAACATGTATACGGCCCTGAGTCATAATAAAGATTATTATTAATATTATTATTGTCATATATATATATATATATATATATATATATATATATATATATATATACTATATATGTGTGTGTGTGTGTGTGTGTGTGTATGTATGTATATGTATGTATGTATGTATATATATATATATATATATATATATATATATATATATATATATATATATATATATATATATATATATATATACATACATATATAAATATATAAATATATAGTATGTGTGTGTGTGTGCGTGTGTGCATGTTACATTCTTGATATGTGAGAAATGTAAATATTGTTAATAGTAAAGTCAAGGTCACCAATAATTTGCAGTTACTATAATTAATACAATTTATTCAACAATAACAAGTAGAAAAAAGGAACGGTAAGAAATGGTGTTAACCAAATTGAGACAGTTGGAAATTATAATTTAAAGGTACTTTGTACAGTTGGTGTTTACTTGTTTGATCAATACTTTAGGGCTGGTGAGCGCAACTGAGTCTTTGTGGGATAAAGTGGGAACACAGCACAAATGGCACATTTCCTGTTAGAGAAAGAGCCTGAATTAATAACGTGTCTAACATGCACACAATCCCTGACACATTAACCAGAGAAGTGCTACAAGCCTCTTGAGCTGCTGTATTGGGGATTGCTATAAGCCTCTTCAGAGGGCCATTTTCTATCTCTTCCCTCAAATTCCCTCGTGACATTATTTAACTTGTATTATTTTTTCATGATGAAACTATTTGTCTGGTGGAAGTTTTAATGTTTAGAACTTTATTTTACCTATATATATTTATGTATAATATAAAAATTTCCCCATAGACCAAATTCAATTTTTTTTTTTTTTTTTGCAAGGAAAACAATGAAATGTAGTTCTTTTCAGTCAACACTTGTTTCATATTAATATGTTAGAAACACTCACAATAAAATAAAACATATAGTAACATGCATACTCACACATATACACAATATCACAACATATTATACTGTTCAGTAAGGTAAATAAAAGACGTGGCAACTCCCAAAACCTATGTCAGCACACGGCTGCCTGGTGTAAATCATGGCAACACTCCCGGATGTTTTGTTTTTCTTTTGAGTATCTCGTGAGTGGATGTTTAAAATAAAGGGTGATAAGCATAACAAGTAGTACGAGTTACCGTGATATTAAGTGTTTATTTGTATTGGATATGTCTAAAGCTCTATTTTAATAACAATGTAAGCGACTTACATATTTTTTTCTATAAGTAATAAAGATAGAATATTCTCTCTAAATATGATATATCACTTTAACCTACTTTACAATAATAGCAATGGTAGTAATAGTTACTATATGAATAGATAAAGAAAAAATACCTACGAAGTAAATAAAATATTTGTAAACAGTAAATGCTACTGTAGCAACTAGAAAGATCACTCATTTTTCGAGAAGAGGAAAATTATATATTCTAGGAATTGAAAATATAAAGTAATTTTTATTATCATTACACTCTCTGATATACAGTATAAATTGTAAAGTCGGCCACAAGAGAGGGTATAAGTGAATACCATCTCCCATCAACCCACCCGTCGAACTCAGGTGTTTTATGCTTGAGACGATATCCACCTACCCTGCCATGTTACCCGGAGTGTAGATTGAATTGGATATTAAAGGACGTTTGTAGCTTTCTCGATTGTATATGAATCACGGTGATGTGATAAATAGTCATAATATGCCACGCGCGATAAACGAGCACTACACGGTCAACATGGCAGAGGTGGTGATATCGTCTCCCGCAAACAAAAACACCTGGACTGACGGTGGTTGATGGGAGAGATGGTATCTTACTTATACCCTCTCTTGTGGCCGACTGGTTATGTGTCACTGTAGTCCTGATTCTCGGCCCGCTTCGCTGGTTCGATCCTATCGGGACGGTGGACTTATTATCAACTGCAACTCCTTCGTAACATATATGAAAATATATTACTTCTGAGGTAGAGTGAATTGGATATTAAAGGACGTTTGTAGCTTTGTGATTGTATATGAATCACGGTGATGTGATAAATAGTCATAATATGGCTACGTGCGACAAACGCACTACACGGTCAACATGGCAGAGGTGTGGGTGGATATCGCTCCAAACGCAAAAACACCCGAGTTCGACGGCGGGTTGATGGGGAGATGGTATTCACTTATATCCCCTCCCAGTCGCACTGGTTAGTGTGCTTACTGTAGTCCTGATTCCTTGTCCGCCGCTGGTTCAGCATCCCACGGACGGGACTTATTATCAATTAAAATTCCTCTTCGGTAAATATTATGAAAAATATATTACTCCAGGTAGAGTGCGAATTGATATTAAAGGACGTTTGTGAGCTTTCGATTGTATATGAATCACGTGATGTGATAAATAGTCATATATATATATATATATACAGTATATATATATATATATATATATATATATATATATATATATATATATATATATATATATATATATATATATATATATATATATATACAGTATATATATATATATATATATATATATATATATATATATATATATATATATATATATATATATATAAAGTATATATATATATATATATATATATATATATTCATGATATTGCTTTGTAATATGTATATCATTCCATGATTTTGATATATTTACTGTTCTAGTTGTCATGTATTTTCCCTCTCCCTACGCGTAGACTATCATTCAGAGTTTCCGGCAGTGCCGGATTGGTCTGCCAGTATATGTGTGTGTATATATATATGTATATGTATACATACATACATATATATATATATATACTGTATATATATGTATACATATACATATATTTCATATATATATATATATATATATATATATATATATATATATACATATATATATACATATATATATATATATATATATATATATATATATATATATATATATATATATATATATATATATATATATATATATATATATATATATATATATATATATATATTCATGATATTGCTTTGTAATATGTATATCATTCCATGATTTTGATATATTTACTGTTCTAGTTGTCGTGTATTCTGTATATTAGTATTAGTTATATATGAATGTCTTTGTAATGTCAGATCTCACAAGAATTAATCATATCTTTCTTGATAATAAGATAGTAGGAAAGAGAGAGTTTTAGATCAGATGTGTTTTGATTCAGCTGTCATCAGTTAAGATAAGTGAGCCTTTTTGTTTTGAGTTGAGCGTTGACAGTTGTGACAACAGTCAAATTGTGTTGAGATTTCTTTATGTCGGTCCCATACGACTTTCTGCAAAGATGTGTACCTTTTGAGAAATACAAACAAGTCATTGCAGCGTACACATGGCAATTGCGTCTGGCGTTTTAAGTTTACATTGCCTGATCATGTATTGATCTGCTCGTGTCCCATACGATTTTCTGCTTGAGTCACGTATGCCTTTTTGAGGGTAAAAGCACATGTCTCAATTGATTATGTCATGTTTTGTAAGATTGCAGCTCAAAATGTTTTGTCTGGAAGTGACATGTTCTTCCTCTTCTAGAATTTTCCCTTGTATCTGTTCCAAATGCCAAATAATGACGTCATCTGATTGTTTTATCGAAGCAATCCTAAAGGTGTCATATTCTGATTTCAGAGACCGCCTTGCAGTTAATTTCTCTCTCTCTCTCTCTCTCTCTCTCTCTTCAAAGGAGAGAATTTATTATTGTAAAATATTTGTGTGGTCACTGATATTAATTTTAGCTTTTGAGATCTGAATGTAGGAAAAGTGTATATATATATATATATATTTGTAACGGTGCCTAACAAAAAAGTGTGTTTTGTGAATCTCAAGCAGCTGCATTTTGGGTGATTTTGCGAAATTTTTCAAGAGCTTGTGTAAGGTAAAGTGAGTTTTACTTATTATTACCATGGTACAATAAGATATATTAAGGGATTTTTGCCTTAGTGAAATTGTTTTGATATGTCTTTTGTGGTATTTTTGTGTGTTCTTGTGCTTGCAATCTCTTAATTTTTCACATTTATATAGTGGTGATTTAACATTTATTTACTTAGCAATTTAAGTATTTCTTAATAATTTAACATTGCATACTTGATTTAATTTTCATTTATTAAGACTTTCTTTTCAAATCTTGAGTAATCCTTAATAGTTTAAATTTTGCTGATTTATCTTAATTTCTTGATACCTTAACCTTTCTCTAATTTAATCAAGAATTATTTAAATTTTGTGTTGTTTTCTAAGTTGTTATAAATTTTTTAGATTGTGAAATCTAATTATAATTTTGAATTTAAAAATAAATTTTGCATTTAAAATGTTTAAAAACAGTGTTTATCAGCACCACCAGTGAATAGGATTGATTGTGTGTCAAGATAAAGAAAAAATATGTTTGTTCTTTAGTTTTGCTGAAGTGAATTAAAACAAGGGAAATAGCTTAAGTTGCTTGATGGAGCGATGCCCTTTTACTTTAGTATATTACTGGTTTAATTGTTGATACCTCACACTTGTTTTGATAAACTTAGTCTGATTTTTCACGTGGTTAATAAGCTTTTTAAGGTTTCACTGTTGCCTTTAGAGTACTCAGTCTTAGTTTTGTTATGAGAGTTCACGATTTGGTCTGAAGTGAGGTAAATGTTGAATTCTGTGATTACTTGCATAACCAGGTACTTGGTACACATCGTAGAATATAAATATATATATATATATATATATATATATATATATATATATATATATATATATATATATATATATTATATATATATATATATATATATATATATATATATATATATATATATATGTGTGTGTGTGTGTGTGTGTGTGTGTGTGTGTGTGTGTGTATAACTGAATCACGAAAATATGGAACATGATGAATATATAAATAAATACAAAATCCACTAGACATGAGAAAACATTATGCTGCATAAATTTTCTGATTTGTCGTCCTTTTTGCTTAGGCAGACTGAAGAAATATAAAATAAGTTTACAAAGAAAGCCTGCTATAAATGACAGAGGAGATTACAAAGAAAAAAAATATGTACCTGGAATCCACACAACTGAAGAATTAGTAGAACTGCCAAAAATAGGATTAAAGATTTGAGAGGTTTTACAAAGTACAGTATTCAGAAACAAGGACAGGACAATTAAAAGATTATACAAGGAGATGACTGGCCACCAAAAAATGTTATAAAAGTATAACTCAGTCATTCTCTTTTTTTTTTAACAATAACAATTTTTGCAAGATGAACATTTTTACAAATAAAAAGTTACATTAAACACAATAAAATACATAGTAAATATATTACAAGGTAACTAATTTGTAATTAAGTCAGTGATTTTATCTTTTAGGTTGTTCTTGAAAACATTTTTCTAATACAGGGGTCCAAGATAATACGTGCCAGGGCTAAGGTTAAAATTACAGCTGGAAGTAAGCTGTATAATAGCGATTCCAAAGATTTAGAGAAGAGAAATCTTTCGATCTAGCAATCACTAAACTTTCAGTCCTATTTATCCTGTGAGAGTTTTCACTTAAAATGAATGAATATAGCATTGGATGTTTGCCCAGTTTTGAGAGAATACTCATGTTGTTTGATACATAAATCTAAATCCTTGCTAGATTGCCCAATATGAAAAGAGGGGCAGTCCAAACGTGGAATTTTATATATGTTGGCTGCTGCTTTTAGGTTATTTTTATTAACATCCCTTTAGTGAACTATTATAGGAAAACGATAGGTTGACATTAAAAGATTTTAACAATGATTTTGTTTTCAAAACCACTAAAATAAGGCAAGCTAAGAATGTTCCTAGGGGTTTCTTTCTCCATGTTATTTTCACTATAAAACTTTTTGTGGGCTTTATTGTAATGAATATCTAGTATATGTGAAGGATAACATAAATCTGTCCCAATTTTTCTTATGTATTCGATTTCTTGATCCAATACTAGGGACTGACAGTGCGCAAAGCTCGTGAAAACATAGAAGAAAAAATTGATATTTTGATATTAAGGTGATGGCCTGAATAAAAATGGACATAAGCTGTTGTTGGTCTGTTTCCTATAAATACTGAACTTGCATTGAAATGGTACTCTCATGTATTAAAACATGTAAGAAAGGAGGTAATTGTTCTTTCTAATTCTAAAGTAAACTTAATGGTTATTCAAATTAGAGAGTAATCATAATATTGGGAAAATATCGTCTTCAAAGAATTCATATACAAGTTCTGAGAGGAGTGGCGATAAAGGGCTGCCCATTGCCATACCAATATTTGTTGGTAAAATTCACCATTGAATATAAACTTACAATCACAAAAATGCACAACCTAGTGAGATAATTCATGATGGATTAGTTCATTACTAAGATACCCCGTGATGGTCTATGGGGACTTTAGTAAAAGGAACAAACATCTAAACTAACGAAAAAGTGATTTTACGAATTTATCAACTAAATCTAGAGAATTATATATGTGAGAATCGGAGATAGTTCCAAGTAACGGGGACAAGAGCTTGGTAATATATTTTGAAAGTTTATATGATACTGAGCCAACAATACTGATAATAGGCCGCATAGGATTATTTTCTTTGTGCGTTTTTATTAATCCTTACAAGTAATGTAATGAGGGAAATTTTACTGACAGCTGACGTATTAGTTCTTTTTTATCTTTAAGGATTTTTTTCACTGTGCTATTGAAATTTTTTATGACTTGATCAAGGGTTTTTTGTTAGTTTTTATTGAATTGTACTTTTATAACATTCTTTGGTGGTCAGTCACCTCCTTGTTTTACCTTTTAATTGTCCTGTCCCTGCTTCTGAACGGTTGATCTAATCCTTGCAAAACCTCTGCAATATTTAATCTTGTTTTGGCAGTTCTAATTCTTCAATAGTGTTGATTCCAGGTACATATTTTTCCCTTGTAATCCCTATCTGTCATTTATATGCGTTTTCTTTATAAACTTATTTTTATATTTCTTCAGTCTGCTAAGTAAAGGACAAGCCGAGAGCCCTAGCAGCACTCCATTGTTTCTCTTTCCTTCGTGGATTTTGTCATTATTTATGTGTGTATGTATATATATATATATATATATATATATATATATATATATATATATATATATATATATATATATATATATATATATATATATATATATATACATTGTTATCTGTATATACTACCGATGACAGTAGAACAGTTGCTAAGTACCACTGGTCATTCGATTACGAAGTAATGTTATTTGATCAGTAATGATTTTGACATCCACAAGGAAACAGGAGACCTCATAAAGAGTTCGACATCACTGCTGCCATATTGGATCATAAAGTGGACGCTGGAGAACACCAGAGATGCTAAGAGGTGTCAATATGGATAGTCTTAGGCTTTGGCTGCTCACATGAGCAGACATAAAGACCGTGGCTTTAATTTTTTCCGCCTCCCTGAAAAACAAAGAAAGGCTATTATATGGTTTTACAAACTGAATCCTTATGAGTGTCAAAATGTCATTTGACAGCTGGAGAGTGGGCATGTAAGTGATCTGATGACGATTTCTGGAGGTCTGAAGACTTTCAAACTCACAAATATGAGTTATTATAACAACAGTGCCAACTAGTACATTGAAGGGGTCATGTAATCGAAATAGGCCCAAAATTTGTGAAAATCGCCCTCTCAAGCAAATATTCATAATGACATGCTGGAAAATATAATAGTTTCAAGGTTGTTTTGGGCCCGCTTTGAAAACTGTCATGTTGAATATTGCAAAAACATTTATCAAAATATTTTGTCACTAATTACATTGAACTATATGATAACCATCATAGACTAAACGGCTTTGAATTTTCGAGTATTTAGGCTTTGCCTTTAATATATATCGGCTTTCAGTTAAAACTAGAGGGTGAATAACTGTAAACGAGAACACTTACTGTCCAAGACCTCAGAGTGTAGATCCAATTGTTTGTCATGAAGTAGTGCACATTCAGTTATCTCCCGTCGCATTCGCCTGCAACGATTCCCTGTAAGGGGTAGTGCTCTCAGTGCATCTTACATGGTGCACTGTAGTCATTACTAAAGGGTGTCTGCAGTCCTTCCTCACCTAGCTACACGCACTCTTTAGCCTTTTAATTTTATCTCCATTTCTCCTGCTTTTCTGCAAGCTTGTTTCCAATTTCCTTTAACTATCATTTCTTAGCTAGTAAATGAAGTGTTTCGTCCAGTTCCATCTTGAGATCCTTTGTACTGTACGCTGTTCTCGTTGGGAGAGCGGGTTGCGCCTTCAGCTACCACCTGTTGGTCGCGAGTTCGAATCTCCGACCGGCCAATGAAGAATAAGAGGAATTTATTTCTGGTGATAGAAATTCATTTCTCGCTATAATGTGGTTCGGATTCCACAGTAAGGTGTAAGTCCCGTTGCTAGGTAACCAGTTGGTTCTTAGCCACGTAAAATAAATCTAATCCTTCGGACCAGCCCTAGGAGAGCTGTTAATCAGCTCATTGGTCTGCTTAAACTAAGATATACTTAGCTTTTTGTACTATACTCTATCGCCTGCATTTTCTGTGGGCTATCTCTTCATCTTGCCGTCCAACCACTCCAGCTCCCTCTCTTCATTGCCTCAACGCCGAATAGCCGAAAATGCACCAGTGCTTGACTTGATAGCCTAAATTGCATGAAGTAAACAAGCAAAGAGTTTTTCATGTAAATAAAAAGTTTATTTTATATACGTGTTCATTCAGCGTGTATTGACAGTCATTATCGACTGATAACATGATATTCGGTTAAAAAAAATTGTTATAAATCAGTGTGTTTCCATACGTATTATTACATACAAGGATTTTTTTTTCATAGAAAATAAGAATGTTCATTACATATCCAGTGTTTATTGTCTACTGAGAGCCCTTTTCATTTAACATATTTTAAATGTTCATTTTGGTACTCTGCAATTGTTAAAAGTACATACATCATTGCATTGTTACAATGGCTACAAAAGAATAATAACTGGTTCTGTATTGAAAACCTCTAAAGGAAAAGTAAGCAATACATTTTACTGGCAAAAATAGGAACAAATCTTAAAAATCTTGCCATCAAACTAAGATTTGTATAAAATATGATAAATTAAAGCTTAATTGGCCACAGGTACGTTTTAATTAAGAAAATTGTGAGACTCATAATCATATCATAGATAATATTCGTAAATATGGTATTCAATCATATTTCAACACAAATGTAATATGGGTAGATTTGAATTTATTATAATATAATTTTTATGAGGGACCGGAATTACATTATTTCACCTCAACATGATAAATAATTTATATGCTATGTGACTGGCAATTTAAAGCGAGTATTTTACAAAGGGAAACATCTGTGAATGCTAATTGTGACCTGTGTCCGCTATGAGGGCCACTGTCCGTGCAATCGAAATATGATCGTTGTCGGTGCGCCGTCTCAGTTATTAAGTCGCTACAAAAACCCAGGGACCTTCAGCACATAAGCACCTGACCACCAGTGGGAAGGAGGGGCAGGCTTACAACTCTCCCCATCATATTTTCAGAAGACCAGAAGGGTACTACTTTCTGGCTCCAACCTTACTCAAAGGTGTGCAATAAAAAGACACACATATATATATATATATATATATATATATATATATATATATATATATATATATATATATATATATATATATATATATATATATTACTCACACACACACACACACACATATATATACAGTATATATATATATATATATATATATATATATATATATATATATATACATATATATAATATGTGTGTGTATGTATATACGTGTATATATATATATATATATATATATATATATATATATATATATATATGTATGTATATATGTGTATATATATATATATATATATATATATATATATATATATATATATATATATATATATATACATATATATATATATATGTTAATATATATACATATATATAATCAAGAAGCTACAAATGTCGCTTAATATCGAACCATCGCCATTCGGAGACTTCCGTTGGAGACCAGTCGCCGAAGGGGGAATTATATAGTGATAATGACATCGTGACGATATAACCAGACGAAGTATTCAGCGACTTCCAGTTGACGTAACTACCGGAGCCATCAAGAGCGGCTCAATGGTTTACGTCAACCGGAGTCGCTGAATGTCAGGCTTTCGTCGCGGTTCGTGTCCCACGATTCCACCATTTATCACTTATATAAATTCCCTTCGGCGACAATTAACGGAGATATACCCTTGATGGCTCAATGGTTTACGTCAACTGGAGTCGCTGAATAGGCTTTCGTCAAAGGTCTGTGTCCCCACGATTCCAATTCATTTATCACTTATATAAATTCCCCTTCGGCGACAATTCTCCAACGGAGATATACCGAGGTAGCGTGAATTTCGATATTAAGCGACATTTGTAGCTTCATGATTGTATAAAAATCACGGTGTGATAAAAATTTATATATATATATATATATATATATATATATATATATATATATATATATATATATATATATATATATATATATATATATATATATATGCAGTTTATATCGAGACCCGTTCACGTTTCTTCCAAATTCCAATTTGGTGAACTACATGAACCAGCTCATGGATCTAATGGCGATGACACATTTATCACAAAGGTTGATGTTAGGTTGGGTTGACTGAAGGCATTTAGCATTACTCTCTCGCAGCTTTGGTCTCCCTTCCTCTGATATGAAACAGCTCCACGTCCATAACTGTCCATTTTTTAATTGTGCTTTTCTGGCGCAGTCTTTCTTCTGTTTTTGTCGTGTCAATGCACATATCGTATCCACAACAGTGGCAACATTCCCAATATTTGCAGCGGTGCGTTCTCTTCCCATCCCTGGACAGAGAGAAACAAAAAAATGCTGAGCTTTATTTAATTTCAAAGTGCTCATACCTTAATTAATGATGTATCGGATTTATTTGCATTTTGATAATTGCTGCAGATGTCAGATTAACGTATATTTATAGTTTTGCAATTCATCCAGGTGCCATTGTAACGAGTTTGAAACATGCACCTGTCCTGAATCTGAGGATTCTATTAACTGATATGAGAAATGACACTTGTCTTGGGCAAGTAAAACTAATGACTATCACAACTTTAAAAATAAACTGCATATTTTAAATTAGTGAAAACTAAAGGAGATTGATTCTGGTTGCTGACAAAGACGGTGTCCATGTATGCTTATGTATGTTTATTCATAGTGAGTAACCATATATGAAGTCAGTTTTTAAAAGAGAATAAATATTCAAAATAGCGAAGTAATGTAAAACGAGAATACACCTATTCGAGCCTATTCATGATCATGCATCATGTATGTATTTCAGTTTTAAAATGAGAAAAAAATATTCAGCATAGTAACGGAACAAATAAAACAACAGTAGACTATGTATATTAACTCATTGTTAACATCATTTGTTAACAGTGAATAACAACTTTTCATCAGCTAGACGTCTTTTTAGGCACTGATCATTTTTGTTGCTACTGCAAGCCAATTCAGAAATTATGCCTGCACAGGTCTGCCTGTGCAGGCAAACCTGCGCAGCTATACCTGAACGTTAGTAGTGGTCATAAGAAATGCCCACAACCCGTCTCCAGAGAGCCCAAATGTCTGCAGACACTCTGCATCAAGCACAGTTTATAGTGAAAGACTGACTTTCTATATATATATATATATATATATATATATATATATATATATATATATATATATATATATATATATATATATATATATATATATATATATATATATATATATATATATATATATATATATATATATATATATATATATATATATTATATATATATATATATATATATATATATATATATATATATATATATATATATATATATATATATATATATATATATATATATATATATATATATATATATATATATATATATATATATATATATATATATATATTATATATATAATATATATATATATATATATATATATATATATATATATATATATATATATATATATATATATATATATATATATATATATATATATATATATATATATATATATATATATATATATATATATATATATATATATATATATATATATATATATATATATATATATATATATATATATATATATATATATATATATATATATATATATATATATATATATATATATATATATATATATATATACATATATATATATATAATATATATATATATATATATATATATATATATATATATATATATATATATATATATATATATATATATATATATATATATATATATATATATATATATATATATATATATATATATATATATATATATATATATATATATATATATATATATATATATATATATATATATATATATATATATATATATATATATATATATATATATAATGTTAAATGACCCTATTCCCAGGTCAAATAGGATCATCTTTGATTGATGTACCTGTTTTATGAACAGAATCAATCATTTTACTTTCTGAAGATGTCCCTGGTAGCAGTGGTTCATCCCTAGGTCAATAAATTCCTTCTCATTTGTCAGCTTCTCTCACTGAATCTATTCTTAAACAAAGGTCTACTGGAATTAAACACTGACGTACAAAACTAGACTTTATTTGCAAATTTAATAAATTAACTCGGCAAAAGCTACGACCGCGAAATGGAGTGAATTCCACCCCCTATAAATCGAAAACATTACTGGAGGAAACTCTGATTCCCAAACATTCAGGTTAACGATTCTAAACCAGTTAATACTAGTGACTAACACCCTGGTCACCAACTAAAGTAATAAGGTCATAATTATTCTAGACCACAATAAATGTCATACAGTATGTAAAAGAATAACACCACTTCCCAAAATATTCGTCCTCACAAGACGAACCCAGAATTCCTGTTGAAAGAAACATATCAATATATTAAAACCTGAAATGGTATTACAAGACATTCATCCTCAAAACAGAAAAATGCAATGGAAAATAGAACAGGACAATGCAAAAGGAAGACACTGAGAATTTTCACTGCAGCACTACTAAGTCTTTTCACCAAATGTCTGGAAAAGATATAAGTGTTCTTGAGCTATGGTACCCAATCTCTGTGGCGACAAATAACAGATTTTCCAGTGGTGATCTTCCAACACTTCACCACCAACCAATAAAGTACCCAAAGTACTAACACAAATTTTCTAAAAGTTTTTACATAAAACCTCTTCACAAACCACACCATTGTACATGGCAAACACCACCAATGAGCCTCGCATTGCTCATAACCCGACACCTCCGGGATTCTGTGGTTACGCTACCACACTATTTGCACTTTTCACTGTCTTATAATCAGTGACACTCTGCACTTACTGTCATTAGAGTGTTCCGAATCCACCATTGTTTTTATAATAATCAGTATATCAATGCATAACATAATTAAATGTCCACCTCAAAGTGACAATACAGTACCCACACTTATTTAGACTGATGCAGAGAAACCAACACGGATCTCCCTGCACCAAGCTAACACAAAATTCGTGAAGCGTTTTTAAGCCTGAAAAAGTACAGAATCACCGTATTAATGCCTCTTAACCACCTCATAAGGTGATATTCTAATTACAAGATTCACCACCTTAGTCGTATCGTACCCAAGTGGGAGGTTATACCAACAACAGCATCATATGCTATCAATACGATAACGATATACTAAACCTAACACTTTTCATAATGAAACTTGTTACCACACCACAAATCTTCAAAACCCTAAGTCTAATAATAAACCTTGGAGTAATAGATACCATTACTCCCCTTCACCTTTGCTTAATACTATAACATTCCTGTCTCATAACTAGAATGATTCCCCTAAAGTAAATAGTCATTAATACACGTTAAATATTCAGTTAATTCCAATACAAACCTAACTACTCACATCAACAGCAGCACACACATCAACTGGAACGATACAGATACTTCCTTTATGATTGCAAAGCCCTCAGCAAGTGTATTTATTCTACACTGCGTGAAAAATATCAACCACAACGTTATCCTTGCCCGGAATGTGAGCGAATTCAGGTCCCATTCTTGAACATAAGGCTCCAACGCATTAGCCTCTGGTTCTTATTTTTATACCTGCTGACAAAAGTTAGAGGGGTTATGATCGGTCATAATTTTTATAGGTGTACCTGTTGACGAAAGATAAACAGAAAAATGATTAATTGCTAGGATTAATGAGAGTGTCTCCTTCTCAACCGTCGAATATTTGCGTTGAGCAGATGTCAACTTTTTAGAGAATAAAGCAACTGGATGAGACACCCCCTGTTCATCAGCCTGTAAAAGGACTGCACCAACACCCAGATCACTGGCATCCGTAGCAAGTGCAAAAGGAACATCAAAATCCGGAGCTCTCAAAATAGAGAAACAAACAAGCACCTGCTTCAACTTTTCAAAAGCATTTTGAGTTTCCGAGGACCAAACAAATTTGACTTCCTTTTTCAAGAGACGGGTCAGAGGTTCCGCGATATCCGAAAAATTCTTGACGAAACGCCTGTAATAACCTACCAAGCCAAGAAACTTCCGGACATCCCTACGGCATTTAGGGACTCATATATTCTTTATAGCCTCAATATTGGCCTGTTTGGGAATTACCTTTCCACCACCGACCTCATGCTTCTCGACCACGACATTCAGCTGTAAACTCCACTTTTTGCAGAAATTCCACAACTTAAAGCCTGCTTTTTAACACGTCAAACAACATGATTCCACTCAGATGCGTTTCCCAATCATCACTATGGAATGACAATATTGTCTATATATACCACACAGCCTTTACCGATATGAATGACTATTTATTAATCTTTGGAAAGTGGCTGCCGCATTTTTCATCCCCAAGCAGCATCCTTACACCTGAATAAATCTTGCAGTGTTACAAACGCCGATAAATTCTATAGCTTGAAGAAGAACCTGCAGCACCCTTTTAATAAATCAAGTTTGCTGATATATTTGGGCTTTCCCCAACGGTCAATACAGTCCTCTATACGAGGCAAAGGATAACAGTCCGCCTTAGTCACCTCGTTTACCTTTTGATAGGCGAAACATGTCTCTGAGGTCTCCGTCAGGTTTCTTAACCAAAACTACCAGGGAGATGACTAAGGGGCTCTTGCTTGGTTCCTTTAAAAAGGTCATGTTTTAGCATATACTCTACTTCCTTTCGCCACTACTTCACTCTTTGAAGGGATTTAACCTATAAGGGCTTATTTAACAGGAGTGGTATTGTACACGTCCACATCATGCTCCTAAAACGGACGTTCGACCCGGCATCAGAAAAAATAAGCCTTTATAATTATTCACTAACCACTTTAAAGACTGCTTATGACTATTCAAATGAGACCATACTGCCGAAGTTTGCTGATGACCCTTGTTATCAGAGCGCCAATTACCTTTCAATACAATTTAATTATTCCATTATCGTTAACTCTGAAAAGAAACAATGTCATTATTATTATTATTAGTAGACTTCCAATAGTCCTGGTAGACATAGGGCCACCTTTATCCCGCCCCTATACGCCTTCAGCATATTTATGTGACATAGTTGGGAAGGTTTCCTCCTCTCGGGAGTTTCTACTAAATAATTAACAAGACTAATTTTTTTCAAAATTTTCCAGGGGCCAGAGAAAGACGCCTTCTAAATGGTTACTAGAATGGGTAGAAGCACTAACACCTTATCGCCTGCAGCGTCCGTTCCCTTGATTTACGATCAAACAAAAATTTCATCCTTTTTGGCTTTTCAGCATATTTCTCCGGCAAACTGTACCTTCAATAATTTGTCCCCCAAGATTCGAAACATAATCCAACAAATTACATGAGGGACATCTCCCTCCCATGATTCTTTCACATCAAGAGGACCACGAACACAATGACCAAAAATCAAATCAGGTGAAAAACCTAAGGACTGACTTGTTGAGTCAGAAATGCAAATAACTGAGCATGGCAACTCCTGTCCACTCCAGACGCAGACTTAGGCAACACTTTTTCATCATTGATTTCCAACGTCTGATGAAGCCTCTCCCAAGGCTCCTGACTCTTCGGATGATATGGAGAAGAGGTTACGTGCATGTAATATTTAATTCAGCCATTTTATCCCTAAAATAATTACTAATAAAATTGGTACCAAATCTGACTGAGATTATTTTAGGCATGCCAAACCTAGTAAAGAACTCAATTCATGCGTCCACAATGTAGCAATCTTAATACTACGTAATGGTATAGCCTCTGGATAACGAGACATCCTATCTAAAATGGTAAAAATATATTCATTAATACATGAGGAAGACAAAGGTTCCCCACAGCATCTGGTGAGCTTCCTTGAATGGTTTCCGAGACAACAGGGATGGGAAACAATGGTGCTTTTCTGGAATGAGTTAGCTGGGCTTACTACCACCCGTGTTGACAGACGTCACAACTATTCACGTATTTCTTGATGTCCACTTCAACTTGGGCCAAAATATCCAGCAAGCAATTTTCCTGACGTTTTGTGAATACCAAAATGCCTGCAAGTCATTCTCATGGGCTAACGCATTAACTCTCTCCTGTAATCCAAAAGAAAGACCATTATTTGTTTGACAATTTCAAAATTTTCATTGTAGCCTCTAAAAGTCTACTCACCTATACAAAAATATTATTAATAATCTTAAATTTAGGCGTTGTTAAATCCGAGATCTCACCTCCGCCTCAATAGGGAGATTTGCAAAGTCCTTCTTCTGAGCTTTAATTAACTCTTCAATAGTCTAATTCAATTTATCTTTACCAATACTAATATCACCTAAAAACTACACACTAGTACTACGGTCTAAACTATTTAAATCTATTGTCTACTGTTGACTCCAGCGTCAACACGCAGACCGAGAACGAGTAACAGCAGAAATTTCGTTCTGGATTAATTAATATTGAACAAGATTTTTTGCAAAGGTACATCATTTCCAAGGACTATATCAATATTCTTCACATGAAACTTTTCACCACGGCCAGATTGAACCGTTCCGTAAAGAAGGACAATCCAAAGCAAAACTCTCGATTGGATAAGACTGTACCGTATCTGGAAACCTGAGCAATAACACAAACTCTGTGTCACTAACAAAAACCCTGTGTGACCTCTCGCAAGATCAAAGACTGGGCCGCTCCATGTCACGTAAAACTCTTACCCTCTTTTACAGGACCCATCAACCACAGAACACTGCAAAGAGACACAAAACGAGAAAAGGCTTCAGGGATTCATTTCAGACAGTCATTGGTCGGATGTCTTTGTCGAATTAGAGTCCTCAGTCCCTCTTTTTCCTACTCCACTGCAGGCCTAGCATTTTCCTTGCTTGGACTTCCAAGGCATAACACCTGCTTTTAATATGCCCTCTTTTTGCAGAAGAAGCATACTACTGACTTAGCCTTCTCTGGGTCAAAGTTATTAACTCCATAATAGTGGCTTATTATTACACCTGTTGGGAGAGAAAATATTTATTAGAGCTACCAGCTTTGTTACCCCCTATTATTACTATTATTACTACCATTAGTGGACTTATTATAAAGTATTATTCAACCAGTTCTTTCAACGAGGCTTCATATTAGAGGACATACCACTAACTCATTTTTTAGGACAAGTGGTACTCATCACTGCAATCATACCTCTTGTAGATTATCTAGTTTAACTCCTCTAAATGAACCTTCAATTTATCTGGAACACACCTTTTAAATTCCTCTACCAACACTAACTCTTTCATTTTCTCAAAGTCGTCAACTTACTCCTAGACTTAAACCAATCCTCTGCAGACTGCTTTTTCCGCGCAAAACTCTACGAAGGTTTGATCTTTCCCTTTTTGAAGTTCCTAAAAGCGTTGACGATGCTTCAGGGACCAACTCATACGCCTTTCAGAACGATTGATTTAACACTGTATCATAATCTGAAGACAGATCCTCATCAAAGGGGTAACATATACTTTCTGAACCCTACCGGCAGTTTGCTCTGTATAAAAGTAGTCCAAAACTCTTGTGGCCAACCTAACGTGGCGGCAATTCTTTCAAACGAAACGAAAAATTCCATAACATTACATTCCTGGAAAATTCAAGAACAAATTTAGTGCCTGCGCCAAATTGATTGTAGAAGCGTTACCAATTCTGTCTGGGATAGGGAAGGAGCTGAAAGGCACTCGCATTTCTCCCTTTCAAACTGCCTCCTTCTCCCTTTCATCAGCCTTAAATTTTCCAGATTAAATTCTAAAGTTTTCATTCAATCTGTTTTGCACAGCAACTCTACAGATGGTGCTTCCTTAATCTGTTTAACCCTCTTCACCACCTGATCCCTTTCCAGATTTTTTACATATTCATAAACCTGGAAGCAACAACAGACCCTTTCTGATTGACACAGGATATTCAATTTCAAAATAATTAGCTACCTGTTCTAACTCCAGGCTTATTTAACTCAGCCAACCTTTTCCTGCCCACCCCTCTCACTCAGGAGCTCATTAACATCCAACGTAGACATGATTGACACTTTACGCTAGTTAACTTCATCAAAACCCGGCTACTGGAAACCAAAAACAGAGGAGGTGTAAAATACTTATCCTACCGAAAAATCCATCTCTTGGTCAATCACACACTCTGGCAAATGGATAACTTAGGATCGTATTATCCTGTCTACAACGGTCGCCAATTTTGCTCTCAGTTCTGCATTACCAAAATTTACTAAAAATTTACTCTTCAAGTATCCATAATCCAGATATGGAAGTCCCACAATAGGTGGAATCATACCATAACGCAATAAAGACAGTGCAAGAATGAATTCAAGGAGGAGTAAACAAAACCACGAAAAACCATAAATTTAATACAAAATTAACAGACAGAAATTACACTGGACCTCTTTAATACAGGTAATAAATGAATCCCTTCCACATAGCAATAATCCAGAACACACCTACACTTAAAATAGATATTAAACACTCAAACAAAAATTAGGGGGCCCAGAAAGGAGGACGAAGTCGAGAAAAGAGAATAACCTATCAAATTATATGCTAATTTTTCCTATAAATAAACTTGTCAACAGCCTCTTGAATAAATTGTTTATATTGTTCCGAAGAATAAGGGTATCCTCCACGTCTGGAGTAGAGTAAGGTGGTCAACCAACTCAGGCCCAACCACGCAGCCACAACAAATCCACAGCCATGATCGATATAATTTAAAGGTATAAACCTTACCATGGATACAGCGAGATCCCCTGGCTTTCTAACTGAACCAGAGGCGGAGCGGTGAATCAGAAGACCTCCCGACTGGTAATCCGTACACGTCTTCCAATTTGAAGATGGCAGTGATCCAGCATAAATCCTCAACTTCGAAGATAAGCGGAATTTAATAATAGAGGCTGCAACCATGAAGAAGCAAGTCACGGCAATATTTCTGTATTCACCAAGCCAGGCAAAAGGGTTCCAAGAGCAAGGTCAGAGAACAACTTTGCTCTTCAAACAGAAGCTACAGAAGTCACCCCTAAACCACAGGAGGAAACCACACACACGACTTCCTTGAAAAGTAAACATACACATTAATAACACGCAAACAATTGTTATTCACAGAGGAGGTCGATGACAAGTGAAACTTTTGACACTAGGTTTAACAAATTAAATAAAACTAAATTTAATCTTAAATGAAAAAAAGGATTACATACTGACAATATATATGTATATATATATATATATATATATATATATATATATATATATATATATATATGTGTGTGTGTGTGTGTGTGTGTTTGTGTTTGTGTGTGTGTGTGTGTGTGTAGATATATATTCATACATCTCTAGTTGTTTAACAGTAACATGTATACACACACAAACACACATATACTGTAGATATACATACATACATATATATAAATATATATATATATATATATATATATATATATATATATATAATTATACATTAGCTCAAATAATCTCCAACAAACAAAATAGAAAAAAAATGTCTCTTTTTCAGGACATTGAGTCAATTACATCCCAAGACAAAAGAAAAGTAAGAAAATAAGTTGAGGATATTTCCTTATGAAATAATAATATATGCTGAAAAACTAATAAATGATATATTATTTGAAGGGGAACTGGGGACACTGAATCGCAACAGTAAAGTCATTATTCGCGGTGATGACGCCTCTAACTCTGACATCCAGACCCCATCATTCTCAGTGCTGATTATGAAATGCTTTAGCGTAATGGCTAATCAATAATGATTTCTTACCTTTCCGCTCTTATGATTTTATGCTGTAATTCATACACTACCAACTTTATGCATATTTGTCGAGGAGTCACAATTATTTTGAGTTTCTAAATGCCAGTTTATTTTTTTATTAAAGATGCAAAATATGTATATGATTTTAATTTATCCTCGTGTAGTCTTTGCAGTGTTGTCCAAACAGCTTGACGTGTCTCTGATATGACTCTTCCAAGAGCAAGATGGGAATATGGAATGGAATGGAATGGAATGGAATATAAATTTATACCAAGGCTAAGCACTGGGACCTTTGTGGTCATTCCAGCGCTGAAAGGAAAATTGAGAGTAGAAAGGTTTGAAAGATGTAAAATGAGAAAACCTTGCAGTTGCACTGTGAAGCAATTGTTAGGATAAGGTGGATAGCAAGAAAGAAGAATGAGAATATGAAAAGAGGTACAGTAAAAGGAATAAAAGAGGTTGCAGCTAGGGGCCGAAGGGACGCTTGAGGAGATATGATCATACTTAATTTTAAATCTTGGTAAGAACAGCCAGTCGCTAAGCAGCGTAACGTGGTAATTAATCTTTCATAGGCGCTATGGATTTTTCCATACATGTGTCCTTTCGAATGACATTTGTAATCTTTCTCAAGAGAAAATTGAATGTTGCCTCGTCCATCCTTAGGTATTTAGCCCAATCCCTGGGAGCTACCTGTAGTTTCTTTAAAAGAGATAATTGTGAGAGTTTTCTTCTTTGACAACCAATCTTTGACCCAATGTTCTTTTTCTTGCCTTCTTTTTTTTATTTATACATTGGCTGCAACGGTACAAATGCTGAGCATGTACGGTTCATTGTCAGATTTTGCATCCGGCAGGTCTTAACAGTGTGGCTGCCAGCTTATGACTGACTACTTTGTTCAGACCGGGCAGTAACGTGAGTTAGCAGTCATTTTTTGGAGTCTCCTCCCACGCAGTTCTCATCGTAAGACGAGATCGAGTGTGAGTGGCCCACCTTAAGATTAGCCAGTCAGTGAAATCTGATTACCAACGTCACCGTGACAGTTTCAAATTGCTAAATAGACAGATGACAGCGGATTCCAGAATCTAACTTTTATACGGAAAATAGTTTTGAATACCAGATCGGTCTGATTCCAATTTATGACATGGCCAGTATCTCATATGTATGAAAATCGCCGAGCTCTCTGAAGAATTTCATACTGATCTTTTGTGCTTCATCAGTCTTTGTGAGATGGTTCTATTTGTCACCACAACATAAATTTCTTAACAGTTACTGCACGGATCTCATAAACACCGGCTTCTGATTGTTTTATATTTAAATATACATTACTGTGTGAACTACCGATGGATTTGGGATAATGAATGATAAATGGATTATTAGCTATGAGGTTTTTACTTGCTTTTTTAACGCTCTCACCGTACGGAACCTTTATTTTAGCTTCATTTTTACAAGAAAAAAAAAGCTTTCTTATACTGACAACATCAGAAACCAACTGAATACGTAAAATCTAACAATCCATCTATTTTATATTATCCCAAATCTGTCTGGAGTTAACCCATTGTTGTAGATTTAAATAAAAAAAAAAACAAGCAGACGCCTGTGTTTATATGCTTCCTTGCAGTAACTGTAAAGAATTTACGTAGTAGGAATATTAAGATCAATCTCACAAAAATGAGTAAATCACTACGATATGCTACAGAGAGCGTGGGGATTTTCACACATATGGGGGATACTGCCAATGCCATGAATTGGAATGGAGACGAGCTGGTATCCAAAACTAGTTGCCCGTACAAAAGGAAGATTCTGGAATCCACCATCACCAGTCAGACTAACAATATAAACCTGTCAAGAAGATTTTGAGAATCTAATTTCACCAAGAACTTAATCATGTGAGCTATTATCAAGCAGACGTTTTAGGGGATACACCCACCGGACTCGACTCAGGTGGGAGCCTAACGAGACCAAAACACAAAGGACTGACCACTTTTCCATCCCAGGTCAACTGACCTCTAAATACCACGGACGTCTTATTACCACACCTGCATATGCCATATAAATATCCGTTTCACTTACCAGATGTCCACATTTCACTCACCAGTGATTAGTGATACAAATACGTGGCTGCAACATGTAAATAGTATTTTTGTGGGCCTTCTTATCTTCACACACACACACACACACACACACACACACACACACACACACACACACACACACACATATATATATATATATATATATATATATATATATATATATATATATATATATATATATATATATATATATATATATATATATATATATATATATATATATATATATATATATATATATATATATATATATATATATATATATATATATATATATATATATATATATATATATATATATATATATATATATATATATAATTATATATATATATATATATATATATATATATATATATATATATATATATATATATATATATATATATATATATATATATATATATATATATATATATATATATATATATATATATATATATATATATATATATATATATATATATATATATATATATATATATTATATATATATATATATATATATATATATATATATGTATGTATATATATGTATATATATAAAAGTGAATGTTTGTATGTTTGTCCCCTATACAAATCTGAACCACTTGACAAACCCAGACAAGATTTTTTACACGACCCCTTTGTCACCCAAGAAAGGTTATAACTGAACGAAACCCTACCCTGCAACAGACATATAGTATATAAACACAGACAAAACAAATGAAATTTTCATTTTTACTAGTGCTGTATTATATATATATATATATATATATATATATATATATATATATATATATATATATATATATATATATATATATATATATATATATATATATATATATATATATATATATATATATATATAAAAGTGAATGTTTGTATGTTTGTCCTCTATACAAATCTGAACCATTTTGACAAACCCAGACAAGATTTTTACACGACCCCAAGATTTTTCGTCACCCAAGAAAGGTGATAACTCGAAACGAAACCCCTACCCTACGACAGACATACAAACACAGACAAAACAAATGAAATTTTCATTTTTACCAGTGCTGTTCACCTTTTCTTCAGTAACTTTATGGAAGCCACCAGTAGCTTGGGCAAAAAACCACCACCTTTTCTATTGGTAACATCATTAAACTTCTTCTATAATCAGTTTAGCATATCCAAAAAACTGAAACAGATGTGTTTGACTGTATTATAATTACTTTTATTCAGTCATAAAGCAATGTAATTCAAAATGCACGTGGCCACCATTTGAACTCACTTAGATGCTAGGGTAAATTTTCCTTCAGGTGCTCCAGGTTTTCTTCCAGGCACTGTCAGACATATGATTAACTTGCAACAATAAATCCCCTATAAAATAATTTTTTTTTATCAGAATTTTCGTGAATTTTGATCATAATTTATGATAATTATTAATATATAATTGTTTATTACCTCTGTAACATCAGCACTGAAAACCTATATCGGTTCAAATGGGGTTTGGAATTGATTTCTGGTAACCAGAGTGGTGAGGAAGAGAATAGGTTGAAAGAGACAGCGGACGAAATGTTGCCTCTTAACTATATATGCAGGCCTTCCCGCATCTATCTCAGCACATTATAAATTCGATTGAAGAACTAAGTAGTGTCTCTCATACAATCACGAACATAGAATATACATGACAAAAACGAAGCATCAATTTAAATCCGATGAGTCACACACTTTTATTTGAAATGGACACCTGGCAATTACATCAACCCGTGAACAGCAAGACTGGAAGAGTAACTACTAGTCTATTCGCACCTTTGTTGCATTCCCGTCATTTAGGAAAATAAAATGATTGTTAATCGTTATTCATTAGAATAATATATGTTCATTTTTATCTTTTATCAGTGTGTATTTATTCAAAACAATAAATAACTGCTTGCCTTACATTCCTCCACGAAGGGATTGTTTTTGTTTATGAGACTGATCACGTCATTACCAAAGGTTGAACTGACCCGTAAGTGCTCACCAAACCTTGCTCTGTATGGGTTGATATAGTTGCCGTACCAACATGCACAGCGGTAATTTTTTGCTATCGCTCCATGTAACCTTATACTTAATGTTACGGCCATGAATTTGATGTAATAGTAAATTTAATGAGTTGTAATTTATTATGCTGTGTTAAAAACAATAAAAAACCAATATAAAGCACACTTATCATGAGTTGAAATTAGTCGTATTGACAGTGTTTTGACATGTTTTTTCTTAATTTACCAAAAATCACTAGTCAGAGATACCTAAATTTTCTTTTATTCAGCACAAAAGTAAAATAAATTGCCTTTCTCTTTATATAAAATTCATTACTATTTGTGTTAGGTGTGATATGACAAAGGGCAGGAAACAAAGGCAAAATGTTGGTTACTATTTTTCTAAAAATCATCAGAAATAGGTGCCTAGAAATATCTAATTTTTATTTACATGTGAAAATTTAATACTTTTCGTTTCCAGTAAATTCCGCTGACTGATGAGGAGGTGGAAGACTAGCTACTGCGGCAATCATCACTTAATAATAGGAGCGAAGCAAAAAGGTGTAACAAAGCATAGTCTAAATATTTCTTATTAAACAAAGAAGTATATTCTCACACAAAACTAGAACCTGGGGAGAGAGAGAGAGAGAGAGAGAGAGAGAGAGAGAGAGAGAGAGAGATGGAGAGGGAGAGGGAAAGGAGAGGGAATGTTTGGGAAAGAGAGAGAGAGAGAGAGAGAGATTTTATCAATTATCACTCAAAGTTTTCCCAGTCAGCTTGGTTTGGTCAGCTAATATATATATATATATATATATATATATATATATATATATATATATATATATATATATATATATATATATATATATATATATATATATATATATATATATATATATATATATATATATGTATATATATGTATATATATATATATATATATATATATATATATATATATATATATATATATATATATATATATATATATATATATATATATATATATATATATATATATATATATATATATATATATATATATATATATATATATATATATATATATATGTATATATATATATATATATATATATATATATATATATATATATATATATATATATATATATATATATATATATATATATATATATATATATATATATATATATATATATATATATATATATATATATATATATATATATATATATATATATATATATAAATACACAGACCTTTTTCAGAAAAAGTTTTAAACAAACTTTTACCAGTATGCAATAAGTATTAGACCTATAGCATCTTTTGAAAACTGCAATCTAATGAAGCTTCCAGGCAATATATGGCTCAATTATTTCATATTAAAAAAATGACTTTGTAAAAAACCACGATTGTTTGTTCGTTATTGGTTGGTCCTCGCTTTTATTCTATCGTATTTCTTTTTTACTTTTCTTTCTCAGCTATAAGAGGATAATAAGTGCATTCGGTTACCCATCAAACATTTAAAATCAGAAAGTTCCTCCGATTCGTTCTTTCTTTGCACCTCCAGAATCTTCTTTATACAGAGTTAATGGAATCAGCAGTTGATTTGACGTCAATATTTCTGGTTCAATTCAAATGAAAAGAAAACCGGGCGCTCCCTTTTCAAGAGGCCGTGCTTTGGGGTCTATAGCAAAGGGTGTGGATCTCAGGCCGCGATAAGAACCTCATTATATTCTTTTTGAAGGCGGAGGGTCGCCATAAATGGAAAAGGGCCACCGATATGTGGAAGAGATGGAGTGAAGAGGATGGAGAAAGGTCAAGTGTTAGGTAACATCAAATGATAAGAACTAAATAGTTCTCCGGCAATTCCTGTTCTGTTTAATTTTTGTACATTTGAATTTTATCTCTCTCCTTTTCTTCCTTTCAGTAAAATATATATATATATATATATATATATATATATATATATATATATATATATATATATATATATATATATATTTTTTTTTTTTTTTTTTTATATATGTTTCCTGGTGCAGGTGGTTTGTATGGCTCCACACTTATTACTTTACTCAAAAATGGCCTTGTAAGATACCCAGGACATATAAAACACAAACAAAAAGAAGTACACGGAACGGAGGGCTCCTTCTCAAGGGGGAGTGCGTGAAACAGGTGGATATAAAAATAGTTATATTTGATAGCACACAAGATCAAAGGAAAATTAACTGAGAACACAGTAAATTACTGCCGCAGAAGTCCTCCTGAAGGGGGAGCTTGGGAATGCCAGGAACACGGACCAAGGATAATTCTGCTACAGGCGTCTTTCTGAAATGATATTAGGACCCACGTTACACATCTAATGCTGGAATTTGGGATTGAATTACTCTGGGGTGCACTGAAGGCGCCAAAGGACTCCCCGAGGCGTTACTTGTGACTCAGAGGAAAGAAGCTGGGAACACCTGGGCCTGGTTTGAACCAAGGAATATCAGGGAACACAACGTTATAGGCCCAGAAATTAATAAATGTAAAAGGGCTAAGTAATCGTAACTAGCAACTCGTTTTGGGTACATTACCACATTGTAGGGGAGTAAGGGCTGACGACGTCTTCTGCCGAGGACCACGTGTGGGAGCATGTACAAAGGGCCTCCCTCTCAAAGGGAGTTCTTCAAATCGTAGATTGGGGCGGAAAACGGGCGCCCGTGGGATGATGGAAAGGCCGCCGTTGAGTATCAGCTCGCGTTTGGAGACTTGCAATCCCCCTTGCAGTCTTCTAAGGCCACGTGGATCGGAACACGGAGCACAAAGGGCGGCGATGGGCTCCACGTGGTGGCGAGCTGAATGGAGGGCAGGGGGCAAGACCGCCGAGACGTGACTCCTTCTCTTAGACTAGCGACCGCATGTGAGAAAGGGCTGTCCCTGACCTGCCCTTTTATTGCTCCTGGCCAGGGGTAGGGGGGGGCGATGTCCTGACCCAGGGCACACTGCTATTTCACAGAAAATGGTATTTTTCCTGCCCTGTACCAAAGAAAACGGTGCAAAGCAGATTACTGTTCCCCAACAATTATATTTCTGAGCCCTTATACCCCGGACTTTCACTGGTTCAAACTAACCTGATCCAGTAGCCACTACTCCTCCCAGGTTCAAAGTAGACAGAGGCCTATCTATCGGCCGAGCAAAGCAGGAAGGAGCGCGGTTTCATAGCGTATTTTGGCGCTAATCTTTACAGCTCCCCTGGCAAGATAATATTCACACCTATAAACGGGTGCGAATATTGACAACAGCAAAAATGAGCGAAGAAAACGTTCGACTTTACTCTATCTTCTGCTTTGCTACAACTGTTACTGTACTTTTATTTGCAAAACTCTGCTGCCACACTGATCAATAACAAACTGAAGGTTTACTTTAGGAGCAAAGTGCAAGTTAGAATATACACCAAAAGGGTAAACTTATTGGCAAATTAATTATTGCTCAAAGAACACTTCAAAATTACAAAATAACAACAACAAACACAAAACATACAAGGCATTATTGAAAACGAAGCACATGTAAACCCACTGATTTCTTAATGCTATCGTACATGCATGCTATTAGTTGTGCCTTGCAGTGTCAATAACACAGACAACTTCATCTACAGAGGACGATGATTGCTTTGAATTGGGAGCTGAAAGCAAGATGAACAATTCTTCAATATTAGAAATTTTGGAAGATAAACTAAAACATCTGAGTGTTGAGCAAAGTAGTGAATTAAGTGAAGTGATTCAAAGTTTCCTGAAATTTTTGCAGATGTACCTAGGTGTACCAATCTGACAAAGCATGAGATAAAGATCAGAGAAAAAGGAAAACCTTTTAAAATGAGAGCTTATCGCTTATCACCTTTTCATCGAGATGTTTTGAAGAAAGAAGTTAAATATTTGTTGCAGCATGGATTAGCAGAACCCAGTTCAAGTCATTATAGTTCTCCTTGTGTGTTAGTGAAGAAACCAGATGGCTCATTTAGGATGTGTACTGATTATAGGAAACTGAATTCCATCAGTGTGGCTGACAATTATCCCTTGCCTCTTATTGATCAGTTACTTGATAATATTAGGCAAGCCAAATTTGTTTCCAAGATAGACTTGTTGAAACGATATTATCAAATTCCCTTAGATGAGAATGCAAAGTTGCTGTCAGCTTTCATTATTCCTTTTGGACTGTATCAATACACTGTTTTGCCGTTTGGTCTGATGAATGCACCTGCAACATTCCAGCGAGTGATGGATCAACTACTAGGATCAATAGAAGGAGGGTGCATACCATTGACGACATTGTGATTTATTCTAATACATGGGAAGAACATCTGAAGATATTAAGGAAAGTGTTCAAGAAACTATGGAAGCAGGACTAACAATCAACTTACAAAAAGTGAGTTTGGGAAGGCAACTGTACAGTATCTAGGATTTGAAGTTGAAAAGGCCTTCTCGCTCCTATTGATGCTAATGTAGAAGGTATCCGCAAGGTTACCCTCCTGCTATGAGGAAACAGCTACAAAGATTTTGGGCATGGCTGGATTTTATCGCCGATTCTGTCCAAATTTCTCAGCCGTAGTAGCTCCCTTTAACTGACTTAACCAGTCCTAAAAGAAAGTTTGTTTTGACTCCAGAATTTCAAGAATCATTTGAGAAGGTTAAAGCCACATTAACTCCAAGACCAGTGCTTCAAGCTCCAGACTTCAGTAAAAAGTTTGTAATACAAGTTGGTGCATCCGACTGTGGAATTGAACTGTTCTACTTCAAGAAGATGACAACAGAATCTTCCATCCAGTATGTTTCATGTCTTCAAAGTTGAAAAAAACATCAGAAAACTTACTCAACAATCGAAAAAGAAAAATTAGCATTAATCACAGCATTGGAAAAGTTTGAAGTGTATGTGAACCGACCTAGGAATGAAGAAATTTTAGTGTTGTTGGATCACAACCCAATCTCATTCATCAATAAGATGAAAAATAATAATATGAGACTGACTTCAGTGGTCTTTATGCCTGCAACCGTATAATGTAAAAGTTAAACACATTTCAGGAAAAGATAATGTCATAGCATATTATTTATCCGATTGTATATCAGGTCCACAGTAATATTCAATGGAATTTCATTGTTAATTTTATAAAAAGTTACAAAGGTTGACATATTTAACCTGTCCTGGGTTCATTTAGTCGAACTAAAAATTATTGACATATAAGTAAATTTAGTTTGGCATCAGATTTCAAGTGTGGAACCAGTGGATGACCTCAACGATGTCCATTTTTCCAACGGACGAGGCGACAAGCAGGATGGTCAATCATATACAAGATAGGTGATTGCTTTCCTCTTCCTATAAGCGTGGTATTCTTATGAACTCACCCGTTATTTGTTGTTCTGCAGGAAAATTCTTGTTTCATGACATTGTATCAGTGTTATAAAGTCTGCGCGGGGTGATGTCGGCGGTTAATGAGCATCAGACGAAGGAAAAACAAACTGTCCTAACATCCCAAACCTTTAATAAATGTTTTGATTTCATGTTGTTTCATAGTTGGTCCTCGTTAACGAAACGACTTGAAGAGAATGAATTTCCTGATATTTACGCCATGCGCCCTAAGCAAAAACGTTTGCTGGGATGTTGACGTTATCTTTTGTGAATGATGTTGGCTCTATTCCAGTCCGGTCTATGATCGTTATTGAATCTGCGTAATATTGCACTATTTTGAGAATGTAAAATTTTGGTCATTCTGCTTCTAGTTCCACTAAACGTGTTTCTTGTAATCTCTACCGCTTTAATGAAATATTTAATTTGCAGTCTTTTACATTTTAACATTTTTTTTGTGGTACTATGGGGTTATTATGATTGTTGTTGTTTTTAAAGTTATTTCTTATCGTGTTGGTATATTTGAAAAACAATTTTAGTGTTATCAGCTGCAGCAAGTTATTTACATATTTACTTATAATAATGTTAGTTTAAAAACAAAGTTGTCATCTATCGGTTTTCCTCTAATTTATTATCCTAAGGGCAATAATAAGTTAGTCTTGCGGGTATAGATAAGTTCAATAAGTTTGAACAAGTGAACCTAAGGCTTCTGATAAATCTTTGTGTATTTTTGTGTGTTTTCTCATTTACAATATTTGGATTCACAAATTTTGTTTGCTTGTAATGTAAATTTATTTACATTACTTTTGATATTATTTCTTGAAAGTAATAAAATTGCATTGGCAATTTAACTTTCAGAGTTGGTTTTCTTTATATACTGTGAATTTAAACTTTTTCCACTTCAAATCTTGATTAATTGGTCTAATAGGGCAATTTTGCTTGATTAATTTAAATTCCTGATAAAATTTTTGATGAATTAGTTTTGTTTCTACTAATTTGAATTCAGCAGATTTAATTAGTGTTGTATGATTGCAAAATGTAATCAACATATTGACCCACAGAGGTGGTTTCCTAATCACATCTGAGGAGAATTCCCTCTAACTCCATAAATATTGGAATTTTAAAACTGGGGATTAGGCCCATTGACCCCTTTTTTACAAAATCAGTGTTTCATTTATTGAAACACCGTGGAAATACGGATAGTCTTATTAATGCAAAAATGATAAACATGTTTTGAATTCTATATTACCTTGTTTTTCTTCCTGGATTTAGAGATTACATAATCTAGGAACGTTTTTGAAAAGTGATGTAACTTTTTCAAACTTACCATAATGCCAGTTCAACCCATACCAGTTCTCTGACTCGTTGTATAAATTGGTAAGAATGCTTTAGGTGTGCATTAGAAAAGTTTTTCCTAGGGAACTGGTTTAAAGTTTGGGATAACCATATCGCCAGATTACTCTGTGGGGAACCACATGTAGCTATAATGGGTCTTAATGGGCAGTCAGGTTTGTGTACTTATGGTGTTAGGTTATCCCAAACTTAAACCAGTTCCTGAAAGTTTTCTAATGCACACCTACAGCATTCTTACCAATTTATACAACGAGTCAGAGAACTGGGATGGGTTGATGGCATTATGGTAAGTTTGACGTTACGACACTTTTCACAAACGTTCCTTTAGATTATGTAATTTCTAAGCTCCAGGAAGAATACGAACAAGGTAATATAGAATTCTCAACACCCACTGACCAATTTTTTGCATTAATAAGACTATGCGTATCTTCCACGGTGTTTCAATTCAATAATCAGGATTTGCAGCAAAAGAAGGGGAAAATGGGCCCATATCCCCAGTTTTAGCCAATATTTGTATGGAGTTCGTAGAGATGGATATTCTCCTCAGATGTGATAGGGAAACCACGCCTCTCTTGTGGGTCAGATATGTTGATGACATTTTTGCAATCATCAGAGGGACAGAAAGAAATCTAACTAAATTAGTAGAAATAGCAAATGACATACTACCATCAATAAAATTTACTGTGGAAATAGAAACTGACTCAAGTTGCCCTTCTTAGACGTATTAATCTTTAGAGATTCGAGTAGACAAAAGTTTAAATTCACAGTATATAGGAAGACAACCAACTGTGAAAGTTATATACCTTTTTATTTTTTTAATAATAATAATATCAAAAGTAATGTAATAATGAACTTTGCATTACGAGCCTTCAAGATTTGTGATCCAGAATATATTAATGAAGAAATACATCACATCATGGCAACTTTCAGAAGCCTTAGGTTCCTCCCACTTATTGAAAAGGCTATCTCACGTGCCCGCAAGACTTATTATTGCCCTAAGGATAATAACATTAGAGGAAAATGCTAGACTTTTAACCTTACCTTTAACCCTAACATAGATATTATAAGTAAATATGTAAATAATAAAAGGATAACACTAAAATTGTTTTCAAATATACCAACACGATAAGAAATAACCTAATAAAAACAACAACAATCATAATAACCCCATAGTACCAGGAGTATACGAAATACCATGTAAAGACTGCAAAGGTAAAATAGTCGTTTCGGAGAAAGCGGTAGAGGGTTAGAAACACGTTTAGTGGAACATAGATTTTTTTCATTACATTCTCAAAATAGTGCAATAGTTACGCACGCATTCAATAACGATCATAGACCGACTGGAATAGAGCCAACATCATTCACAAAAGTAAGCAACGTCAACATAAGAAGATTAAGTCGAGGGCGCCGCCATAAATATAGGAGAATCATTCAAGGGGAAACAAGTCGTTCGTTAACGAGGACCCGCTAGTTAACTTTTCATGTAATCAAAACATTTATTAAAGGTTTTAATGTTAGGACAAATCCTATTTTTCCTTCGTCGATGCTGCCGTTATCGCCGACATCACTCCCGCAGACACCTTATAACAGCCGGGATACCGAGGATGTCACCGCTAACAATGAATTTCATGCAGAACAACAACAACGGGTGAGGAGATCAAGAAGAATAGCCACGCGGAATATAGGAAGAGGAGAAGCAATCACCTAGTTGGATAGTTGACCGTCCTGCTTGTCGCCTCGTCCGTTAAAAAGCACATCGTTGAGGTCGTCCACTGGTTCCACACTTGAAACCGGAGCTAACATATTTACTTATTATGTCAATAATTTTTAGTTCGACTGAAGATGAACCCAGGACAGGGTTCGAAAGCTTTTGCAACCGTTTTGTAACTTTTTATAAAATTAACAAGAATACCATTGAATATTACTGTGGACCTGATATACAGCATATCCCGTTCTCGATCTAGAGAAGAAAGACCTAATTTATCCGATTGTGAATCGTTGGATTTAAACCCGGGATAAGTAATCTTCTGGGGGTAAGAATTTCATGATGTTGCCTTGTAATACATATATCCTCCTATAATTTTGACATGTTTACTTTTTTATCATGTGTTATGTGTAATGATGATGATTGTTGAAGTGTCATATTTAGTTTGGCATCAGATCTCAAAAGAACTAATGATTAAGCAACTTAATAGCGTAATTTAGAATTGATAATACAATTTTAATAATAACATAGTTTAGAATGAATAATAGCTTTCTTGACAAAAGCGTAGTATATGAACACGTGTGTACAGAAAAAAACTTGTTTCATTTCAACTGTCATCAGTTGAGATAAGAGAGAACACTTTGTTTTGGTTAATGTGATGACAGGTTTGAATAACAAATGCCGATTCGTCCTGTACAAGCACAAGACGAGTAATTTCATGTTGTTACATGTTCGAGTCATGTACGCCACTTTGAGAGAAAGAATACATGTCTTGATCAGTTACACCATGTTTTGTAAGATTGCATTCAAAACGTTTTGCTGGGATGACGTCATTTTCCTTCTAGAAATTTCTCCATGGTATCTCGCACTCAAAATGCTTTAATGACGTGTTCCTGCTTCTAGAACTTCTCTTTTGTATCTTGCACCCAGAATGCTTTAATGACATCATATAATTGTTTCACGTGCTACTAGAATTCTAAAATCTGTTTCATTCTGATTTCCAAAACCGATTAGTTTGGTTCCCTCTCTCTCTCTCTCGTTCGTAAAAAGAGATTACTTTAACGTAGTGTTTTGTGGTCACGTATTAGCATTAACTTCTGAGATCTGAATTTTGACAAGTGTGTTTTTGTGGTAACGCAGCTGCAGCAATTGATTTTACAGAGATTTTACAAGTTTTGTAAGGTAACGAATTTTACTCATTAATACCATGGTATGATAAGTTGAAATTTTTGACCGGAGTGAAATTATTATTGATAAATCTTTTGTGCATTTTTGTGTGTTTTTCTATTTGCAATCTATTTATATTTTCACATTTTTTTATGCTTGTGATGTAACATTTATTTAAATAGCATTTTAAATATTTCTTAGTAATTTAACATTGCATACTTGATTTAATATTTCATTTGTTAAGATTTTCTGTTCAAATCTTGAGTAATTCTTGATAGTTTAAATTTTGCTTAATTGATTTAAATTCCTGATAAAGTTTTTGTGAATAAGTTTTGTTTCATAATTTAATTCAAGAATTAATTAAGTGTTGTGTTATTTTCAAGTAATAATAAAATTTTTCAGATTGTGAATTCTAATTAAAATTTTGAATTTAAAAATAAAATTTTTGTATTTAATATTATTAGAAAAACAGTGTTTCAGTTATTGACCAAAGTGAATAGGATTGTGTTATGCATAATGGAAAGTGATAAATATGTTTTGTTCTTTTAGTTTTGCTAAAGTGAATTAAGACCAGGGAAACAGTTAGAGTTGTTTGATGGAGCGATGCCCTTTTACTCTAGAATATTTGTAGTTTAATTTTGAACACACATATTCTGATAAACTTAGTTTGATTTTTCAAGTGATTGATAAATATTTTTTCTTAAGGATCACTATTACCTTTAGAGTACTCAGTCGTAATAATTATGTATATGAGGGTTCTGTATCCGGCTAAAGTACTTGATAAATAATAAAAAAAAAAAAAAAAAAAAAAAGTCCAAATATATATATATATATATATATATATATATTTGTTTATCATAATCCTGAATCTTAAAATCCTGAATGTCAAAATCCTGAAAACTTAAAATCCTGAATGTAATAAAATCCTGAATTATCAGAATTGAAATTTAGATTCCCTGAAAGATCAGAATCCTGAAAACTATAGCCATTCTCTTTTCCTCAAGTTTTTTTCTCTCCAGAATTTCTCTCTCTTTTTTCTCTCTCTTTTTGTGTAATTCCTATCTATCTAGGTGATTTACAGTATATGTTATCATTTCAATTACATAATTACACACCCTGTTTAAATTTTACTTAGTATTTGTTATTCGTTCTATCTTCTTATTCAGTATTTTACTGAATATGGCTTTATTTTATTTATTTTATTTTTTTGTAGGCCATTGCCTCTCTCTCTCTCTCTCTTTTCATATATTCGTTTGTCTGAAATTACCAGTAATTGTCCCATATGCAAGGAAACCAGGGATTTGTCCGACATCATTAAAGGATTAAGTTTGTGGGGAAACTTAAAACAAAAAAGAAAAAGAAGAAATACCTTTATTTCAACACCTTTACAAAACAGTATTTGAATCATTGAGAATACATTAAAACATTTAAAACTAGAATATGGAAATATTTTAAAATGAAAGATTATGAGCAAGAGCCCGAAGATAGTTCATAAGATCTGGTCGGTTTTCACGATCGTTAACTATATTTTGTATCCTTTCTTCACGACGGATAACACATTTTTTTTCTTTTTGGACAAGACTCGCCTCGCAGAATGCGTTCACATTCATTCATTACGTGCTGCTGCTCTTTTTGAAACTCACCAATTATGCGATAAACACCGACATGCGCATTGCCTACTAAATTTTCCCATCGCCTGTGCCATGCTTCGACATTGTTCTGACAAACGAGGAAATCCACTTTGGAAGCATTCATACAGAGACCACAAATT